>NC_045726.1:19211544-19537696 GCF_009834535.1 Camelus ferus
CCAGACTATACACAAGAGCGGAGCCCTGCCCGCCACCTGCAGCAGCCTGCCCGGGGAAGCTCCCTCTGACCCACAGCCCTGCAGGAAGGCAGGCTGCTGTCTCTGGAAACAACCCAGAACGCCAGTCAAGAACCCCTGGAGCAATCAGCCCTGAATGCCCAGGACTCGATGAGTGGCTGGCATTTCCCTTTTGTCCCTCCTTCCAACTCGGGACCCACCAGAGGAAATCAAGCACGTACCTCTAACATATCCCACAGGACGCCCCCAGGAGCCGCCTCCAGCCCCCCGACTCGCACAGCTTCCAGGCAAGGCGCTCCTGCAGCCTCCTCTTCCTTCCGCTGTAGAGCCTCCCACGGCTCTGCCTGCCTGTGAGTCTCTGATGGAACGTAGGTGGCGACGGGGGACTCCGGGCTCCGGCCAGCTCTGAAGAAATGGCCTTTGCCTGTTCTCACTGGGGGGGGGGGGGTCTTCACGTGAACACTTCGGAAGCTCTCGCTCACGGCCGCCCTGGGCAGCGATGACCCCCGTAGCCGAAGCTGGGACATCCCGCCCCGATGGGCACCTGAGTGAGACTCCGTGTTCATCATGTGACACTTGGAGCCCAGAGAAGTTTGGCTAAATACGCGGCCCCAAACCCACCACGAGGCACGCTTGGGAAAGACTGAGCTAGTGCTTCAGAAGCAGAGCGGTAATTTGGAAGCCAGAAACATCAAAAGTTGGCTGCCAGAGCAGAAGGACGAGGCAGGGAAACCAGAGGAGGACCAGCGGGATGGTCAGACGCGTCTGGCCCACGTCGCAGGGGCATTTCTTTTTGGAAATCAGCACGCTCCAAAATGTGCCCACGTGCCCCTGAAGGTGCCTCCAGGGTGGCTCTCGTGCTGTCAAACACCGTCCAGGCCTCCAGCCACCCTGCGCCTGCCCAGACCCTCTTAGGACCCCCGAGCTGCTGGGGCCAGCAGACGGCCCCTGGCTGTCCCGGGTCCCCGGGCACTAACTTGGGGGGGGGGTGTGCTGCCTTCAGAATCCTGTACTGCCGAGCCCACCCCCCCACCACGGGCCCAGCCTGCCTCCCAGAGGGCACAGCCTGGACCACATGACCCCCCTCCCCGGGGAGACACCACCACCCTCATTCCTGTCCCGCTGCCCCTCCTCGATCCCTGTGTCTGGTCCCAGCATCACTCTCCCTCCACGTGATTGACAGGCTCACGTCGACTCTCCCCCATCCCGGAATCGATGCTGAAAGATGACCACTCAGTCATCCGACGTCGCCACATTCCCGTGATCGCCGTGTTGAACTTGGAACAAGCAGTCTTACAATTACGTCCACAAATACCATTCATGCATCACGCCAGCCCTCTTTTGGAGGGTTACGAACACCGGGGTGGGGGTGGGGGGCTTGAGTTTCCATCCAAAGAGCAAAAATATATTTAAAAGCCAAAAACCTCTCCTCAACTTCCATGAAGTCAGGGACACGATTTCAAAGCAATCAAGCCACGCCAGCTGCCCTCCACGTCCCCGCCGCCTCCCCTCACCCGGGGGCTCACGTGGCTGGGTGGGCCAGCATCTGAGGTGGGGAGGACATGCTGGGGAACAGGCCACAGCGAAAAGAAGACGGTACATCCAGGTAGACCTGCCAGAAAATCAAAACTGCATCGGCAGAAGGCCAGCTCGTGGGGAGGGAAAGCCTCTGAGGTCACGGCCACAAGTCCAGCGTGCTGCACATGGGTCCCCGAGCCTCCCGTGTGGCCACGGTTGGTGACGGTGCTGGTCAAAACCCAAAGGCAGCACAGATACCAGAAGTGGGGTGCACGGGGGATGAACCCCAGAGCTGAGCTGTGCTCTGAGCGGAGGCATCGGGGACTCTCTGTGTGTGAACCCGGCGGCGGGGAGCAGAGAGGTCCCATCGTCCTGAGAGCAGGGGCTGTGATCCTGGGGCTCTGCTGTGTGTGTGTGTGTGTGTGTGTGTGTGCGCGCGCGCGCGCGCGCACACCCCAGCCAAGCCTCCTCCTTCTTATGGAGACGTCTGCACTCGATGTAAGGCTGTCAGAGCCGAGAACGGAAGGCCGTGGCCTCGTCTGGGACAAGGCTGACCCGCCAGCGCCCCATCCCTCCAGACGCTGTGGTTGGTTAAGGCTGAGATACGACCCAATCGGAATATTCAGGGAGATGGATGAGGACCTCTCTCCTGACCGACTTCTAAGCGGCAGGAATCGTCTGAACCCGGGGCACCTGGATGTCACTGTCCTCACCATCTTACAGTGCAGGGCCGAGGGCCTTCCAGTCCCGAGGGCTCGCGTCAGAGGCCGGCTGGGAGGGCCTTCTTCAGAGGGTCCGTCAGCAGAGCAGCCGCCCAGGACGAGCGCTGGAACGGGGCCTCCCTGGACCCCAGGAGTGGGGGCCAGGCCAGCTGGTCCCCAGCAGCGTGTGTTTATGCCCCCGGGGCTCATGTGCCCCGTGTTCCCGGCATGGTTCCCCCATCCTGGGGCTCCCCTCTGAGGGTCCTGGAGCAGAGGAGGTCCCCTGCCTCAGCTGACTCCTGCTTCACAGCGCAGCCACCCCGCCGGGAGTGGGGGGCCGGGCAGCGCGGGAGCCCCGTTGTCCTGCCAGTTGTGTGACCTCGGCTCCTGTCACTGCTGCTGACCCCTCCCTTCATAGCCATCCATGCCGGGGGCGGCCCTGCTCGGGGATCCCGCCACGCTTCCAGAGCCCCTTTGCTCTCTCTCGCCGCTCCCGGCCAGAACGCCCCACGACCCCCTCACTCTCCATCCAGGCCACCCCTCCCACCTCCCTGAGTCCACAGAGGCTGCGATCTCCCCCCGCCACGTCTGCTCAGCTCCCTGCGCCCGGGGCCACCCGCCCCCTGTCCTCCCGGGGCAGCTGGTGAACCGAACTTGCTCCTTCCTGAGGCAGCCCCTCCCTGTGCGCTCGGGACCCCATCCTCTCGTGTCAGCGCCAGACTTTTCTCCTGCAAGTGTCTCCTCTCCCTCTGGCTTCGCTGGTTTACCCCGGCTCCTTGCCCTCGACGCTGAGTTTTCCCTTCCCTCTGTAGTTGCCCCCAGGTCATCTCACCAGTCCCAGGGCCTTACTCACGATTATTAAACACCTATTTCCAGCCCCAGCGTGCTCCCCTGAGTTCCAAATTCAAACATTCGATGCTTCTTCAGATGTCTGATAGGGTCTCCAGGTTGGTTAAATCGAAGCAAAACTCTTGCCTGTGACAGCAACCTGAATCCTGTCCAGAGACCCAGCGATGCTCGGAGCGTTGGAGAAGCCAGGCTCATGACGCCGGCGGGCCCAGGGGAGTTACCACTCCAAGCTCTGGGCCCCGTCTGTGTCGGTTAAGGTTGCCCTGTATGCAAATGAGGTGTTAGAAATGGACCAATCAGGAGTGAGCTTTGGGGAACCAATGGAATCTTAGGGGTAAGTTTCGTTTTCCTAGAAGCAAGCCGTTTCACAGACGCGCAAAAGCGGGAAGGCAGTGGCCCTGCCTGGGAGGTCCTGCTGGCCCCTTTGTGGGTTCTGCCCCTTCAGCCAACTCCCCTCCTCTCCCTTTGCAGGTTCCATCTCAGCAAATGGCACCGACTTTCCCCGTTGTCAGGTCAGAACCCCAGGAACCCTCATTCACTCCTCTTCCCCACACAGCCTGGAGTTCCTGCTGGAGCTCTTCCTTCGTGAATCCCAAATCCAGCGCCCCCTTCTCAGGGCCGGCCAGCCCCACAGGCTCGGCTCGGGGCCCCTCCCTGAGCTCCTGCACCGACAGCTGCCTGGGCCGCGGTCCCCGCAGTGCCCCGGGGCAGCACAGTAAAAGACGAGCAGGGACCAGAGACACTCCCGCCAGCTGCCATACGCAGGGCCAGGGCCACGGAAACGGTCATTATTTGCCCTAAATCGCAAGACAGTAAGTAGAAGAGGTGGGATTTGAACCTGGGGAATCTGGCTGCAGAGCGTGTGCTGTGAAATACAGACAGGACCTGGGCGGGCCTGGAGCATGTCCAGCACAGCTAACGACCTGCCCGGCTGACCTGCAGACCTTGCGTCCTCGAGATGGACAGAGTTAGACGTGTTCAAAGGCCCCCTCTGCCCCCACCCACACGTTCCTGTGGTCACGGGCCATGCACGGTTGCGTGAAGTCACAAGGCCACTTGTCCCGTCTTCAGAACCACTCTCCTCCAGGGACCAGGGGCCAAGGTCTGTGTCCATGAATGTGATCAGTTGAGTGAGTGGTGCAACTGGGGTGGGAGTCACAGGAGCCTGGGAGTAGGGGGCGTCCAGAGAAGCGGCGAGGTGCAGACGGGCAGCTCCTGAACCAACACAGGGCTCCCGTCCTGGACCACAGGGTCCTCCTCATGTGGCCTGGCCAGTGGGGACAAAATCTAAAAGACACCCACCCGGACAGGCAAACAAAAGCCAAAATCCCACAGACCGTGTGTTCCCACTGTGATCAAGGGGGGTGCTTTGGAAGCCTGAAAACACAGATTTTTGAAGTCTGATTGGATCAAAACCTCTCAGGTGGCATCTGAGAGTCATTCCTTTTAGAAGCTTTTCAGATGCTTCTGTAGACCCTCCAGGACTGGGGACTGTGGGTGCAGAGTGGGAGGAGGAAGGGCTTGGGGCAAGGGGTGATACCCTGCCTCCAGGCTGGCCCCCAGTGCGTCCTCCCACCATCTCATGTCCCTGCCCCAGGGCGCCTCTTGCCATGAGGAAGCCTGACCTGGAAATCCAACAGGACAGTGCAAACCGCTGGTGTGCGGCTTGAGGCCACGTCATAAAAGCCGACACACCATGACATAGGGACGGTCAAGCACCCCGCAGGGAAGCCCCCATTGAAGGGGCCCCAGGCCTCCTGCCGACAGCCAGCAGTGATGTGGCAGCCCCCTGCGTGCACCATCTTGCATGTGGGTCCCAGCCCCAGTCAAGCCTTTGGATGAGACCTCCCTGATCCTTCATCAGAGGCTCCAAGACAGACCCATCCAGCTAAGCCACCCCTGAGCTCCCCACCCACACATTGGTATGAAATAATAAATGTCTATTGTTTTAACCTGCTGGGTTTTCAAGTGTTTTGGGTTTTTTTGTTTTTTTGGTTTTTTTTTGAGCAGAAAGGGAACATTCATATGCCTGCAATGATCGGGGCATTCCATGAGGGAGATTCGACTCTGGGCCCTGATAAAAAGAGAGGGGAGGGCATTCGGGTAACGGATAAGCTAGGTGAGGAGTGGAGAGCTGACGTACCCCCATGTCCGCAGGGCCCTGCGTCCCCAGGGACAGGAGCCGTGCCCTCCTGGGTGTGGCCGGGGCGGCTGGCGTCACGATGCTGTGTGCTGAGCTGGGCTGGATCCTCACTGGCTGTGTCCATGGATCTGAAGCTGGGTTGCACGTTGACATCACCTGAGGGGCTTTAAAAAGTCTTAATTCTTGGGCCACATTCCCAAAGCTTCTGATTGAACCGGTCTGGGCTGTTTGCTGGGGCATGGGACGTGTTAAAATCTTCCCAGGTGATTCCAATATGCAGGTCTGGCTGAGGACCACTTCTGCAGACAAAGAGCTTCAGGACCTTGCTACCACAAGGCTCAATGCATGTGTGGCGATGGCGGCCAGGACGCTGTGGCCCTTCGTTCTAATGCAGCCCAGAGGCGATGAGACTTTGTGCACTCAAGTCAGGTGCCTAATGCAGCAGTAACTGAACAAGCAGCCGGTGAGGACTGCTGTCCTGGTCACCTGCAGCTGTGTGACATAAACCACAATGAACATTTATTATAACCAGCCCTCCGGGTTCCCGGGGTTGACAGGACTCAGCCAGGCGGTGCTCCCTGGGACTCTGTCACGTGGTCACAGTCAGACGGGGGCTGGGGCTGGAGTCCCCTCTAAACTGCCCCTCACACGGCCCACGAGCTGGACCTCGTGTGGGGCGGCAGCTGGAGCGTCTCCGTGCGGACGTCCCACGTGGCCTGGGCGTCCTCAGAGCACGGTGGCTGTGTGCCAGAAGTGAGCGTGGCAAGAGGAACCATCAGAAGCCGTGGCTCCTTTTCTGAGCCAGCTGTGGAGGTCACGCACCCCCACATTTTATCAGCAAGGCAGCCCCACAGGCCTAAGACAAAGGTGCCGGGGGCTGAGTTGGGTCCCCCCCAAAATCCGTATGTTGACACCCTGATTCCCAATGTGAGGATGTTAGGAGATGAGGCCTTTGGGGGATAATTACGTTTAAACGAGGTCGCGAGGGTGGGGCCCTCATGGTGGGATTAGGGCCCTTATGAGATGCCAGACAGCTGCCCCCCTCACCGGCTCTGTCATGTGAACACACAGCAAGGCGGTGGCACCCGCAAGCCAAGGAAGAGGACGCTCAGCAGGACCCGAGCACACGGGCACCTCGATCGCAGACTTCCAGCCTCCAGAGCTGCGACCGTGAGCGCTGCTGAGCCCCCGGTCTGTGTTGTGTAGTTACAGCCGTCTGACCTGCGACGGAAACCCCAGCCCTGGATGGGAGGCGCGTGTGAGACCGTGCAGGCGTGTTTGAAAACCGTCTGGAACAGAATGGACACAGACAGCGGCTCTGGGACACAGCAGGGCTCACGCTGGGGAGCCGGGGGCTGAGCCGCCTCTCAGGGTTCATGGATGATCAGCAGTGGAGCTATGCTGTGATCCACGCACCTCCCGTGACCGCGGCCCCCAGACCTTCCCCAGCATAGACGGAGGCGGGGGAGGCACTTGGTGGCCTCACCAGGGCGGCAGCACAGGACACCCTCACTCACCTTAAATCCCCAGCGCAGAGCGCCTGCCCAGCTGAACGGACGGCCTCGGGCCTCAGCACCAGCAGGTGCGGCCTGGGAGCCCCGCTGGCAGGCGGGGCCGCGCCGTCCCTCCCCCGCGTCTGGCTTTGCGCCGCCTGTTGGGGCACAGAAGCCACTAAGGGGACACGGTGCCCCCGCTGCCCGGGGGCGGAGACGGCGCTGGCCGCAGAGGCCGGCCCTGGTGTAAGCAGCTGGGGGAAGAGATTTCTGCTCTGAGGGGCAGCGAGGGACGTGGGAAGGGGGACGGGCTGGGGCAGAGACACGGGGATGCGGCTCAGATGTGGGTGACAAGACACAGTGGGGCTGGGACGCGGCCAAACTTCCCCAGGCCGCTGCAGCCTCCCACTGCTGCGGGCTGGCTCTGCGACGGGACGTCGGCCACGGGCGACAGGTGGCCGGCCCGGGGCCCGGCTCCCAGGGCCCCTCTCGCCCTCAGAACAAGAGTGTGACGTCCAAGGCTTCCATTGGCCGTTCTGTACTGGGGTCCAGTACCATGGCACCGTGGGCTTCAGAAGTCCTCCCTCTGCCCCGCCAGGCCCTGCACGCATCCAGGCTGTGCCCTGGCTGAGCCCCAGACAGCCCGTCCCTGCCCCTTTGACCTCCCCACGTGATCATCTAAGGACCCTGGTGAATCAGCCTGTTCCCGGCTTGGGCATCACCCCCTGGACCAGTGACGGTCAGACCAGCCGAGAACCTGGGCGTCAGGATCTGCTCTGTAGCAAGTTCTCCAGGGGCCTCCCGGGCCCCTTAGCGGGTGAAGAGTGCTGGTGGGAACTCCTACCCCTCCGCAGGGCCACCTCCTCCAGGGAGCCCTCCCTGACCTCCCGCCCACCAAGTCTGCTGCAGACACAGACGGAGAGCCGCGCAGGGCCCGGCAGGGAGTGTCCAGACCACACTCGTGGGCACCAGTGTCCCCGAGTCTGTTCCTCCCACGGATGTGCACTCGCTGGAGGAAACCTAGTTCACCTGGCGTCCCCACGGGGAACATCTGAGTGGCTGCGCTCAGGGGGCAACTGCGTCACACTCGGGGATCCTCCCCCTGCACCCCAGCCCCTTCCCCTGCCCGGGGGGTCCCTGCTGGGGGAGCAGCTGGGAGGTGGGACCCCAGGATTCGGGGGGAGGAACCACGTGGAGTCCAGATACACGTCTCTGACTCCACGCTCGGCTCCTCAGGGAAGCGGCTTTCCCAGAAGTCACCCTCTTATTCCCAAAGATTCCACAGGGCTCTCCTGCAGAGCTGTCACCAGGGTTTACTCGGTGCCTGAGGGCAGCAGGGTCACCAGAATGTTCTGCGTCTTCTCAGTCCTCTTCCCTGACCCCGCAGCCGCCCAGCACAGCCCCTCAGTTCTCCTCCTCCATCTCTGTGATGACCCCCCTGGGCCAGCACCCAGGGCTCCACGCAGACCCCTGAGAGGCCCCTCCCCGGCTCAGAGGACCCCACTCCCCTCCTCCCGCCAGGCCCCGGGTGGGGGTGGGGACACCGGCCCTGTTGCAGCCCCTGGACCCCCAGCCTCGGCCCCCCCTCCTTCCTGCCCCCGCGCAGGACACAGCCTTCATCCTGGGGTCTCCACCTGCACCGCCTGCAGGAGGGGGTCTAGCTGGAATCCGGGCTGAGCCTCGGGGCCTCTCCCTTCCTGTGTGTGGGATTTAGGACGCGTGTATCTCTATAAAGTCATGTGCACACGATTGTTTCTCTTCAACCACCTTTATTGTAAAACAGTTCCAGAAATTGGCAACCCTCTCACACTTTCAGGGTGTGTGAAACAGCTCACATTGTCCAGCATCTGCCTTGTGGGTGGGTGTGTTTCGCATCAAAAGAAAGCGTGTTAATTGTCACTGCAAACACTTAGAAATGCTAAATGACAAACACCATCTGAAACAAGACAAGGGAGGTGAACAAGAAATGACAACACAGGAAACAGTGGTTGCAAACTCTCAAACTTTTCTAATCTATGACTTTAGCACAGAACTGTTATGAACTTGGGACAAACTAGAAATTAACTAAGCTAAGAGAAATAATATGTAGTTAGAATGAGGTCGTCTTGCTTAAGTTTTTCTTTTAGTTCAGTTTCTTTTTCCCCCTTTTTAATGGTGTTTTTTGTTTTGGGGTTTTCTTGGTTTAGGTTTTCAAACAAACCAAAATTTGCTCAGGTCAATACCCAGCAGTTACTTCCACGTTGTCAACAGCGGCCTGATGTGCAGAGAATTCCCATCGTCTCACACATCTCTAGCAGGACACACTGAGAGGATGCTTCAAGTCACAGGGAGCATTTAATTTCCACCCAAATACAACAGTATACGCTACATTCCTAAGGGTTTCAATGGGGACAGTGGGTACTTAAGAGAAAACATGAACGTTTAAACACTGCTCCCGGCGAGGGACAACGCTCCACTCCCAGGAGACACTGTGGCCTCGAGGCGCCACCAGGACGAACGAGGGAGCGCTGGATGGACGCAACCCCCCCCCGGACACCCGCGCAGACGGTGTGAGGTGGTTGCTGGGCTCAGACCTGGGTCAGAGCAGGGGGGACGGCGGGGGGCGCTCAGCAGGTGCGCAGCCAGGGCCTCCAGGTGGGTGACTTCGTCCTGCAGGGCCCGCTCCCTCCTGGCGATCGCCTCCAGCAGCCTTGCTTTCTCCTCCTCCTTCTCTGTGACTCTCTGCCTCCATGTGGCGATGTCCTGGGCCAGCAGCTTTTCAGCATCGTGGACACACAGGCTGCTCCCTGGGGCGTGCTGGTGCTCGTCGGGGCAGGGGCGCCGGGCTCCCGCCAGCTTTTCCCGCCGGGGCCTTCAGCGCATCGCCTGCTCCCACCCGCGTTGAGGGAAGCCACACGCAGGGTGTGCGGGAGGGGAGGGCGGGCCGCCCCGCCAGGTGGGCTGCCTGCCCCGCGGGCCTGGGCCGGGGGTCCCGCGCGCTCAGCTCCTGGTGCGGCGTCCCCGTCGTGGGGAGAGCGCTGCCCGCCTGGGGTCTCCCCGCTGTGGGAGGAAGACCATCTGTGTATTAGGAACAGCAGCCCTGCCGCGCACACCAGGGCCCCCCAGGGAAGCACCAGGGTCAGGCTCTCCCGGAGCAGCAGCAGGGCGCCCCCCAGGCGCTCCAGCATCAGGGGGGATGGGGCCCAGGGGGCAGGAAGCAGGCCCCCCGATGGCTGCCAGGGCCCCACAGCTCTCTGCCTCTGAGGCCAGGGTCCTTTGTGTCACCACTGGCCGCTCGGAACCCTGCGGGGCGTTCCGTCTCCCGGTAAACAGGTCCCTGACGACCTGGGGGACCATCTGTTGGGCCGGGGGAGGGGAGGCCAGTCTGGTTCTAGGAAATGGTTCCCTCAGCTCGGCTCTGGAGTTAGTGATGTCACTTGTCCAGGCACCGGGGGAGGGGCCAGGGCCGATCCCAGCCTGGAGCTGGGCCACTCAGCCCCCGCCCGGCCCCACAGGACACCCAGGGGTCGGTGCAGGGCCAGGCCAGGACCCCTTCTGTGCACAAGGGCAGGTCTGGGCCGAGTGAGGGGGACCCCGTCCCTGGGGGAGGCCCGATCTCCTGAGTGAAGGTCCCCAGCAGCGGGGAGGGCTGTGCCCCCACCCAGGGCCAGGGATCCACGTCCCCTGAGGCTCCAACTGTGCTGTGAAGGGGGAGGTGTGAGACGGCCGTGGGGAAGGCCCTAAGTGTTCAGTAAGAGAGCTGGAGTCCAGGCCCCGAAACTCGGGGAAATGAGTGGAACGGGCAGGGCCGAGAGCTTCCTAGCCTCAGTGCAGCCAGCAGGTCCCTTGATCAGCTGGGGGCAGAGCTTGGACCCAGTCCTGAGCGGGGCACACCTGGACAGCCGGCCGGCACTCACCTGGGTCCGGGCCATGGCCGCCAGCCCCACGGCAGCCACGTAGGACCTCCGAAAGGTCTTCAGCTTCTCCAGGTCTTGTAAAAGTCTGCATCCATGAGCTTTGTTTGAAACACAAGTGTTAAACGTTATATAACATTTTACACAAGTCACTGCCGTGTACAGCCACCAGGAGCCACTGCGGAGTGGATGGGCACGTGCTGGAAAGCAATGTGTCATCTTCATGTGGCTACGAGACAAGTTCTGGGGCTGAACTGAGGAACCCAGCCTCAGGGGCCCCTGCAAAGGCATTTAAAAGAGGAGCTGGGAGGGGAGCCATGCATAACACACCGTCTCTCACACCTGAGCCCACAACCACCCATCGAGGGAAGGAGACCCGCACAGACACAGGACTCGGGGTGGAGAGTACAGAGGGGCCCGCCCTCCATCCTGTAGTTGAGGCCACCCACCTGAGCCCAGCATTTCCTAGGTAGGCCACGGGCGCCAGCATCCTGCCTCCCAGCCCAGCGCCCATCCTCCCCAACCCCAGGCAAAGCCCCTTCCTCAAAGGCCAAGGTCGGCTGGGACTCCCAAGGAGACACAGTGCATGTGCCCCACCCCTGCCATCCGCAGAGAGCAGGCCACAGCGGAGGGCACAATCTCAGCCTCTGGGGGCTGGACTGCCGGGCGCCCTCAGGCCCCAGGGAGTCAGGGCAGTGGGGCGGCCCTACCCCATCCAAGTCGGCGATGATCTCGTTCCGGGGGCGCAGACACTCCACCCCCATGTCGCTGTCATCAGCTCAAGCTGGGGCTGGAGGCCAGCATGACCCCCACCTGCAAGCAGGACTGGCAGTCGAGGTCCTGGGGGTCAGAGGTCAGGTCAGCCACCAGCGCCGAAGCGGAGACCAGAGCAGCATTCAGGGCTGGTGCTGGGGACAGGCCCCCCGGGAACCCTTGCCAGGGCTGCCAGGATGTGCTGGGACCCCGCGCCACACCGAGAGGGGGCTCGAAGCACCCAGGACGCTGCGAGGTCGTCCAGCTCACGGGTGAGAGCAGAGCCCCCTGTGAGGGGGGAGGCACCAGGGAGGGATGCACTGTTGTGGGAAGGCAAACCGCTCTGGACACCCCCAGGCCCAGCAGGATGAGAGATGAGCCCGGGAGCTACGTCAGGCCAGAGCTGGTCAAGCGGAGTCTTGGGGTTTGTGCCTTTGCGACCTAAAAACTCAACCTGAGCCCCTTCATTTTTGAGTCGGCTTTTCCAAGCCCTGCGCTGGGCGGCTGGGCTGGTTTTAGAGCTTCCCCTCCAGGCCATGGCCCTGGTCAATCGCACTGAGCAGGGAGGAGGGAATGAACCACCAGCTTTGCAGCTGGGCGGGCAGGGCCGGGCCGTCCACACAAACTCAGCCAGCGGGGGGCGCCACCCAGAACATGCGGGCTGTGAATCCGCGCTTTCCCCTTGGAGTGTGGGTTCCTGAAGCCCCACCTCCCGCCTGGTGGGGACGGTGAATGCTACACTCTGTGCCCGCATCAAAGGGGAGGACACAGCAGTTCTGGGCACCTGTCCATCCCGCATCCCAGGGGCCTCCTGATGGCCCAGCCTCTGCCCTGCCCTTGGGGGTGGGCAGGGGGGCCTCCCATCCTTGGTGCAGCTGAGGGCTTGGAAATGGCCACTCTTTGTGATTTTAAGTGGGCGGTGGGGGTGGGAGTCCCTGTTGGTCAGACCTCCAGCTGCCGCCCTGCAGCCCCCAGCAGGCCAGCTCGGCTTGGGGGAGCACCCGCTGGGTCTTGGTGCCCGGGGAGCCGCTGCCACGCAGGCCGCACGCTCACCGCGTTCCGGGGGCTGGACGCAAGGAGGTGCTGGGCGACGGGCGCCGGCAGGAGGTTGCAGACGGCCCTCTTACTGTCCAGCTTCACCCTCTCCATGTCGTCCTGCTTCTCCTCCGCCGCCCGGGGAGGGCGGGATCCCCCAGTAGCCACGCGCCCGCCCACCCAGCTGCCTTCACTCACTCGACAGCCCGCCACCGGGCAAGATTCTCCCCTGGTCCGAAGCCTGGACCCTCTTCCCAGCTGGGCCCTGACTTCGGGGCATCCCTGTTCATTTCCACGTTGTCCAGTTTTAGCAAGAAGCCTGCTGAGCCAGTTCGCCCGGACACCCCCTCCCTGACACCCATCACCCCAGACATCTGATCGGGTCCCTCAGCTCCCACCCAGGTGACGTCCAGTCACCCCGGCCTGTCCTCAGCGTGAGTCCTGTTCCGTCAGCTCATAAACCCCTCACCCCTGGTGCCTCCTCTTAGTAACTCTGCACCCACCGTTCCCCCTCTGCCCTTGGCCGTGAATGCCCACTTGCCCTTGCTTTTCTGGGGTCGAGCCTCGTCACTCTCCCCGACCGCGAGACCCCACCGCAGGGGTCCCTGCACCTACACGACGGTCCTGAAGAATGTCTGAGTCACCGTCTTTAACACGGGTTCTGGGTCATTACGCCTTTAACACGTCTTTCCAATTATCCAAACTCACCGCCAAGCGTGCCCATCTCCGTGCTCCCACCAGGCAGAGTGACCAGATCAACGTCAGGGGCCCAGAGAACCCACCAAGTTCTGGATGAATCACCACCCCGATCAGCTGGAACTTTCCAAAGACAGCGAGGGGCCAGCCCCCATTTCCGGGGTCTACCCCAGCCACGTTCTGGGGACCCGATGCCCGAAGCAGCCCTTCTTGGGGCGCGGGCCCACTCCCAGGGCACACGGGGCCCCCAGCACCTCTGACGTGCCTCCAGGGCACACCCAGGCCCACCGGCAATGCCAGGAGCCACGCGGTGGCCCCTCTGTGAGCTCCGACGTCCTCTGCACTCTCCTTGTCTCTCGGGGCACAGAGACATGCAGAAAACTGCAGGGGACTTGGTGGGGGGAGGCCCAGCCCCAGAGTCGCTCAGCTGGGCACCGACTCCCTGGGGCAGAGGACGGAGGCCGGCAGGTCTGACCAGGGGGATGAGGCAGAGCAGAGGCAGGTGCGGCCTGGGTCCCGCCTGGCTGGCCTCCCCGCTCAGGGCCTGGCCTAGACTAAGGAAACCAGCGGTGACAGCCCCACCCAGTGGCCGCGGTGACAGCCGCAGGGGAGCTGCTGAGGAGCCGCTGAGGGCAGCCCGGGGTCGCACGCCGGCCCTCAGGGCTGATGGCCGCCCATGGCCCTTGCTGGCTTCCGCACCCAGCGCCCGGCTGGGGCCGGGGACCGAGCTCCGTTTGGGGGGCATCCCTAAGCGTGCGCCAGCCTTACGGGGCCAGCACGCTCCTGAGTGCGGTGACAGTGTCACCGTGATGCCATGTTGCTGGCCCGCGGCCCGGGTACCCACCCCCACCCCCACGTGGAGGCCGGCACAGCTGGTTTGGGTCCCACCTCGTGGCCGTGAACCCGCGCGCGTCCCCTCCGTGAATCGGTGTCAGACACCCGTTCACAGAGGCGCTGTCCCTGCGTGTCACGGGGCGAGGAGGGGGCACAACACCTCGTGACACGTGAGGGGTGTCGCCGATTGCTGTCGTAAGAGCGGTCCAGCTGGTCGGGGTCCTGCTGCCGGAGCCCCTGTCCTGATTCTGCGAGTGAAGAGCGAGCAGCTGAGGGTCCCCAAAGGAGGACGTGAGGGGCCCCAGGCCGCAGCCCCGGGGTGCGGGGGCCTGAGCGGGGCCCCAGGCCGCCCCCAGCGCGTTCTCGGGGAGACCGACGCGGGCGGCCACGGGGGGCGTCCGTCACCACGGAGACCGACGCAGGATGGGCTGCTCCTCACAGCGGGCGGGCCGGCGGCGGCTGAGGGCCGAGGAGGGAGCCAGCAGCCACGGGGCCCGGCGCCGGTGACCGTGGGCCCTGCAGACAGGAGGGGACGCGCCGGGGACGGGGCTGAGGTCGCATCCGGGGACACAGCCGTGGGGGAAGCCAGGCCTCGGGAGGGGCCCGGGCGGCTCCTAAGCCACGTGCCATTGTCCTCCTGTGACACGTGTGCCCTGACAGACACACAAGGTGGTTTTATCGAAGGATGAGAGAAAGAGAAAGGAAAGAACGGTTTTAAAATAGCAGGTTTTGTTTTATTTGTTAGTGGCGCAAATATTGTTTTCCTCGAAAATGATTAACGGTCGTGATATTTTAATGCATTCGGTGTAATTGGATATGAGTCAACTTAAAAAAATCTTGGTGGATCACTTTGTGATAAAAAGCATTGGTTCTTGGTTTATTTCTTTCAATTTTCTTTTTACATTTGTTTCAGTTTATTTCAATTTATTTACAATTGTAACAGATTTACGGCCGTCAGAGTAGCTCTCTTCCTGCATAATCACGTGTGGTTTCCCTCGAGTGGGGGACGTTCGCCGACGTTTCTGTCTGTGGGCCTTCCCCCGGCCCTGCGCTGCGGAACCGCTGTGACTCAGCCCGAAGCACCGTCCCCGGGGGGTGGGGGGTGTCTGCGGAGACGCACTCGCCCCAACGGCCCAGAGGAGACGCCAGGGCCGGGAACAGACAACAGCATGAACTCCACACACGGCCCTTTGGACGTGAAGTCAGGGTCACGGGCAGGGTGGCGCGCACGTCCCACGGCCCTGAGGATGACTTTACCGGCACGCGTGTGGGCAAAGGAAGCTCGCGAAGGGAAGTGGCTGGAGAAGGAGACGCAGCAGCCTCCGCTTGGCCCAACCACAGGGAATGCCCCGTCCATGCCGGCCCTCCCTCCCAGCGCCCGGAATGGCAGCTGCACAGAAGGGAATTACCCTGAGAACAAGCATCACCTGGAGAGAAAGGACCTGTCCTGCTACAATCAAAAGCGTCACAGCCCTCAAGATTACGTACTGAATTCAGAGGAAAATCACTGCAGCGAAAAGCATTCCAATAGTTACAGATGAAGAGGCCGAAGGCGCCATCGGGAGGGAAGCGCTCGTGTTCACTCAGGGCCACAGGACCAGCCAGGTCTCAGTAAATAATTAACCCACCGAGGCTCTGGTCGGGCAACTCTGCGGCTGCCAGAGGCACTCGGATGCCTGCCTGATGGGCTTAAGCATCCGGGTAGGCGAACGGGCCAAGTCTAGAAATGTTCTTGTCTTGCCGTGTTTACAGGGAAGACATGTGTTGCTGTCGCACATCCTTGGAAAACTAGGTCAGTGTGTGCAGCGTCAGCAGCCCTTCCCCTGCGACCCAGCGGGTCCCTCTGGCCCTGAACTCCCCGGAAAGCTCACCTCACGGTGGGGCCGGCCAGAGCCGGGCAAGACCAAGTGCAGAGGCACAGCTCACCACAGACAGGCTGTCCCTGTCACCTGGCGTGGCTCTGGCCAACTGCAGTGGCCAAAGTCCCCTTCCAGGACCCGGCCAGCGTGTGCTGGTGTCTCCCACTGGGGTCTGCTCTGACCGCGGGACCACCCAGGGGACTCTCCCTGCAGGTCCCCCTGCCGCCTGCTTCTGGTTGGGCTCAGCCAGGCAGCAGCACCAGCGCAGCAGCAGGAGCTGGGAGGGAGGGGAAGAGCGGCCGGGTCCCTCGCAGCCTGGGCACTGCAGGCTGGCCGAGTCCCTCGGCCGACGGTCACGAATCCTGCCTGGTGGCCCGCCTTGTCCCGAGTTGTGCAGACTGCCCCCCTGCCCCCGAGGTCTGGGATGAGGACCCTCCACGTGGTGCCCCGAGTAACACACAGCCTGAGGCGGTCCTACACCCGCCCGCCGCTTTCAGATGCTCATCCGCTCCCTTGACCTCACCGGTCTGGAGTGTGCCCTCTGCCCTCTGCCCAGCCCAGTGATCCGTGCCTAAGACCACTCCCACCTCCACCCGCCCCCCCTCCCCCGCCCAGAGGCCAAGCACGCCCAAGGCGCCCTCCTGGTGGCTCCTGTCACTGTGGGAGCCCTGCCCCCTGCCCTATCACACTCCACTGCCAGGCCGCCTCCCAGACAGGGATGGGATCCTGCCCTCCTGGCCCCGGGGCTGGCGGTCAGCCCTGCCCAGAGAGAAGGGAGGCCCTGACTCCTCAGCGGTCTCCCTGCCACCCTTCCCGCCTGGGGGTCTCTGCAAAGCTCCCCCTCTGCCATACGCCAAGTCCCCTTTCCCCAGCAGCAGCCCCTCACCCTCCCTCGGTCACGTCTCAGCCTCCAGGAGGCCCGGGGAGGCCCAGGCTCCCCCAGCAGCCTGGCCGGGCATCGTGTGGACACGCTCACGGGGCTGCGGTCTAGCCCTGGCACTGATGAGGGCAGCAGCCGGGGCGCCCCGAGCAGGGGCTGGGTCAGGACCAGGTGCTCTCACCCGTGCGCCCTCCCCAGAGGCCCTGCCTGCGCCCCACACGGCACAGACACCCCCTGGGGGCCCCCGCCCATGGAGAGCGACCAAGGTGCTCAGATCTCAGCAGCCCCCTGCTCTCCAGGAATCCAGAATCCACGTATGAAGCGAGGACAGCACCGGGCCCGGGCCCCTAAGGATCGAGGTCTCTCCCACCAAGGCCTGGCTCGGGGCTCCCACTGGCCACACACAGGGGGCCAGTCTGTGCAGAACGGGCACTAGCTGAAGACAACAGGCTGAAGAATGAAAGAAACAGGCAAGTCATCAGGGACGGAAGGCAGATTAGAGGTGGCTCAGGGCTGGGGGGTGCGGCTAGAAACGGGGACTGACTACAAATGGACATGAGGTCTTGGGGGGGGCAGGAAAAATACACTAAAACTGACTGGGGATGGCTGCACAACTCCGAGAACTGCCTGGGGTTCTGGGTGAGTCACATCTCAGTGAAGCTGTTGCACAGAAAGGGGCAAGTGGGCTGTGCTTCCCACCTCGCGCACCTGCAGATGCAGAGACGGGTGCACACACACGCACACACAGGACACACGCACGCACAGGACACACACACGCACACACAGGACACACGCACGCACAGGACACACACACGCACACACAGGACACACGCACGCACAGGACACACGCACGCACACACAGGACACACGCACGCACAGGACACACGCACGCACACACAGGACACACGCACGCACAGGACACACGCACGCGCACACACACACACGCACGTTCCTTCTTCTGTTTACCCAGGGGAAGGCAGTAATTCCTCGTGAACCTCCACAGGAAACCTGCCCTGATGTGCAGACAGAAACCCACTCAGCACAGGGAGCTGGGTTCAGTGACCCTGTAATAACCTTTGATGGAAAAGAATATGAAAACGAATACGTGTACGTGTGTGCACGACCGGGACGTGACGGCGCAGGTCAGAAGTTAACACACTGGAACTGACTTACATACTTCAATTTTTTAAAAAATTAAAAAAAAAAAAAGCTGTTTAACCAGCGTCTGTCTTTTACAGGCTTCCTGAACTAGAGGGGGAGCAGTCGTGTTCATCGGTGCGGCCACTGCCTCTGTCCCCACCGCAGGTGGCACACGCCCTTGCCCCACCCTGACTCTCTCCCACGGAGAGGACAGCCCAGCAGCGGCTGTCCTGAGGCCCCAGAGGGACCAGGGGCTGCCGGACGTCGGTAACGCAGCGTCTGCAGGGGGTCCAGCTGTGCGGAGGACCTACGGGGCGCCAGGCCCGGGCCGAGCACGCGGGGAGGGGCTGCTGGTAGGTGTCAGCTCCCCGGGCCACGGGGCGCCCAGAGGGCTGGTGAGCGTCACCGCGGCTGCGTCCCAGCAGGTGCGTAAGGAGAGTCAGTCTCCGCGCCGCTGGGCGGAGGGAAGAGGCCGCCCTCCACAACGTGGGCGGGCGTCCCCCAGTCCCCAGGGGCCTGAACAGAAGAAGAAGGCAGAGGAGGGTGAATTCGCACTCTGCCTGAGCTGGGTGTCCAGCTTCCCCCGCCCCCGGACAGCGGGGCTCGAAGTGGAACACGTACACCCTGGCACCCCTGTCCTCTCACTGCGGACAGCAGGCCGCGGGACCGCCCTGCCTCCGCGACCTCACGGGCCCATCCCTGTGATAAACTCTCCTCCTCTCTCTCTGCATCCGACTGGCTGGGGAGACCTGCTGTCACGTCCAGCCCCCCTGCACCGTCACCCCCCTGCCAGAACGCCTCTGGGGACAGGGCGCTCACTGCTGGCCAGACAGCTGAACTCCGACTGCCAGACACGGTTCACAGCTGCCCCCCTTCCTGCCGCCCTGGGGTCCTGCTCCTTGTCCCCGGCACCTCCTGCCCGACGGTGCCGCCCACACGGCCGCCGGCGTCTAACCGGGAGCCCCCACCTGCACCCCCCCCAAGAGACTCCCTTGCCAGCTGCTGACCCCCAAGGAAGCAGAGGGCTCCTCCTGCCCGTGTGGCCCAGACATACTCTGGCCGCAGCTTGACGTCCACCTGCCGGGCGTGCGGGGACAGCGCACGTGAGAACAGCAGGACAGCCACGATCGGCTGCAGGCTGCGCTTGGAGACGCTGCCGCCCGCTGGGGAGGAGGAGGAGGAGGAAAACCCACGTCAGTGCCCAGAACACAGGGCCCGTGCACGGAGGGCCCCTCAGACGCGACTCCCCCGGAGGCGCCTGGGACCGACCCGGGCTGAGCGCCACCCCTCACGGGGAAGCCCAAGGACCTGCTGGAACTGGCGCCCAAGTGAAGAAGGGGTGACGCCTGGCACTAACGAGCTTCTAGCCAGCAAACCAGAACACAGGGCATCACGGGCGGGGATTCGCCACACCCGCCCACGGGCTCCGGCGGGAGCAGCGGACCTGCCCCACAGTCTTCGTGTACCAGCTGGGCTCCAGGACCAGGAGTAGGATGCGGTGAGCACGTGAGCAGGATCACTCCGGACAAGGAGGAGACCCGCAGGAGTATGGCCAGCGGGAGGGTGCCCGCGAGGCCCCAAAGCAGGGCGTCGGGTGCACACTCGCAGGGCGGGGCGGGCAGCACTGGGGCGCGGCCCCCAGACGGCAGGACCACCAGGGACCCGTTGGGGCTGGAGCCCCAGGCCCAGGGCAGGCGGCCCGCCTGGAGGGGACGGAGGGGCCCCACCCAGCACCCCCTGCTCCCCCGCCCTCCCCAGCTTCCCGCTGCAGCCACTCCACCAGTGCCACCAGCCGGGCCTCGGACACTCCCGCCTGCTCGTGGCCCTTCAAGGCTCCTCACTACCAGAAGCGGAGCCCCAGGGCCTGGGCTGGGGGGCACGAGGCCCCTGCCATCCTCCTAAACCCCTCAGCTCCATCCTCTTCCTGCCCACCACCTCTCCGTCCTACCTCTCTGCCCGGCTCCTGTCCCCAGCACACCACGAAGGGCCGATCACATCTCCTCCCCTGGGTGACGTCCCCCTGGCCCTGGCTTCCTGGGGCACCCCAGGCCCACCTCTGACCCCTCCCCACCCTAGGGTCGGACCTCCAGTGCGGCTCCCGCAGGTGCCCCTCATCCCTGCACCTCACGGCTCCCGCCACGCCCCGCCCCCGCAGACATGCTCACCACTCATCCTGGGGCCACGGAGCAGACTCAGACCACTATGAAGATGCACAGGACGGTGCGGGTCTGGATCGCCAGGCATCCTGCAAAACACTGAACCATAAAACGCTACTGAAAACAGCCTCTTTTACAAAGTCGTTGGTGGCCACAGTAGACCATTTCACAGCACAGAACGGCGAGAAGCATCTGAACGCGGCCAGACTCTCACCCGCTCTCATCTGCCACACACGTTTCCTGGCTGTTTTCATATAATTAACCTCCCAGGTGGAAACGCTGCCAAAATCTGAAACCTGAACAGTGACACCTTTAAATTGAAAAGAGCAGCGCCTCCCACGTCCGCTCCGCCCCGTGGCACTGACTGGCGCCGAAATTCCCTGAGCAGATTAACTTGACACTTCCATTCTATTGCGCCCTTCTGTCTCAGAAATGGTAAAATTCCCCTTTGTTTGTTTCTTCTTGTATATGCGTTAAGTTTTATCACTTTCTTCACACAGGCTTCATACAACTTTCGTTAAGTTACTAGAAATTTTACTTGAAGCCTATTTAAATACATTTTTGCAACACTCAACAGATGATTTCATGGATGAAGTTGGAAAGTCTTAGAATCACACTTCTGACATTGGAAGTGGAAAGAAAAACAAGAGACCGCGGGACCTCACAGAAAGCACCCCCGAGCAAGGGTGCCCTGGGCCACGTACTCGGTTATCCGTGAAGTCGGGGTCATTACGCTCCCTGCTCTGCAGGTCAGGAACCGGGGCCCAGACACCACCAGCCAGCCTCACTCCCTCCGCAGACGGGGACACAGGCCGGGTTGCTCAGCTCACACAGGGAGCCGAGACGGGTGCACACTCAGACCAAATGACGGCTCAAGGACTAATTTGTCACAACACCAAAAAAAGGCAGCTGGTCGGACATGAACAATGGAAAACGCCCCTAAAATGGGGCCCACAGTTAGTTAAAGGCAGCCCAGTGGGGTGTGAGATGTTGGAACGTCCTCAAGGCTCGCTGTCACTGTCTCAAGGCGACTCTGCAGCCATGGCCAGGCTGGGCATCCCGGACCCCACGGCCAAAGGGCAGTTCACAGCCGGTGCTGAATTTCACGAAGGACCCCAACAGAGGGACGAGGGCACAAGGCAGGGGGACGCAGGGCAAATCGGGAGCGAGAGCCTGAGCCCTGCAGGGAGAGAAGCCGTGGAGTGTGCCGTGACCCGGACACGACACGAGGAAACCGCAGCTGCGCCAAATGGTCGGGGGGAGGCAGGTGGCCGCTGAGTGACGGCCCCGCTGTGCCCGAGGCCTGTGGCCATGGACTCTGAACAGCGTAGGCAAATGGGACCACTGCACAAGCACGTCCGTCTCCACTCGGCAGGCCGGGCTCCTGCCCTGGGTGTGTCAGGGGCCGGGAGAAGGGAGGCCCGGCTCCCTGGACCACCTGGTCCCATTGGGGGCGGGGGAGGGCATTCAGAGGCTTCCAGCCAGGAGACAAGCCAAGAACCATGCTGTAGATCACAGTCACACAGACACACACAGCTGGAACAGACTTCCAGGACACCCTGTGGGTGACTGACACTGAGTCACATTTTCATTCATTCCTATTCCATTGCTTTTGTTCACAACTCACCAAAATAAAAAAAAATGTACAGCCCTAGTGAGTTGCAATTTGAAATTTAAAAAATACTGACTTAATCTATGCTACATAAATGAACTCAGTCCCACACATATACACTGCGGGAGCCACTGAGGCCGAGGTAGGACACGATGTAACACGGGGACCAGGAGCTGCTGGGTTTGTCTCCAAGGTCACCGCCCTCTGCTGAGGCTCCGTCTCCCGCCCCAAAGAGGGAAAACCCAGAGGTTTTCTGACTTTCCAGTCACCGTCCATCCATCAGCCACGTCTAGTTTATCTCACCAGCGCTGCACACCCCCTCCCTGCCTCCCCACCCCCTGCAGGCGGCACTCGGGGTCCAGGGTGGGCGGGGCTGGGGGGCCAGCCCTGCCAGGGCAGCAGGTGTAACAGAAAAGGACAAATCTGACTCCACGTTGAGACCTGTTCCTTTGGCTTCAACCCTGTGCCCTGTTTTCTGGGCTCAGTCTTGCCGGCTCTGCACCTTTTATAAAACAGCGTTGCCTTTAGCCTGAAATGCACAGGAGAGCCTGTTCTCGGGGCTCTGCCCTTGAAGGATGTTGACACCTTCGCACTCCTGTAAAGGTAACAAGTTGCAGAACAGAAAACAACATTTGTCTTGTGGGAGGTTTGCAGGGGCACCATGACCTGACCCCCGGGGACGGCTGCAAGAACAGAGGATTCCCGCAGCAGGGAGTTTGCAACAGCCAACCACACCCTCCCCTTTTAGCATAAAAGCAGCCTGAATTCTGACTTGGGAGGGTGGTTCTCTAAGACGTTAGTCTGGCATCCTCTTGGTCTGCTGGCTTCGCAAATGAAGTCGGTATTCCCTGCCCCAACACCTCGTCTCCCGATTTACGGCCTGTCGTGCGGCGAGCAGAACGAGTCTAGACTTGGTAACACAGGGAGGGGAGGAAGCCCGAGTTAGGACTCACCGGCCTGAAGGATCTCCTCTGCCTTTGCTCAGAAAACCACAAAGGGGTGACTGGGACAGGGGATGGGAAAATGAGGCTGAAATATGACCATGAGCACCGGCCTTGGGGGGAGGCTGCGGGGGCTGCCGTCCCAGTCACACCACACTCGTGTCCCCGGGAACCAGGGAGGCCTGGCGCCCCCGAGAACGACGCGCACCTGCACCTGCAGGTGCCCAGGGGCCGGTCCAGCGCGCGCCCCTCTGGCGCCCTCCTCACCGCTCCTCCCCCCCCGCCCCGCCCGCTCAGCCCTGGTCCCCCCATGTGCCCACCCAGGGCCAGCACCGCCGCAGGCGCACCCTCGGCAGGCCACCCAGCCTCAGCTGGGCCCGCGCGTCTGCTCGGGGCCGCCCTGCCCCGTTCCGTTCCAGCCCTCACCGCGGACCCTCCAGCCGCCTGCCCCCGCGCCCTCCGCCCCCAGCCCCGCAGAGCGCCCCCTCTGGTCACAGCGACCTGGCCTGTGGGACCCACACAGACCCCGCCCCTCTGCTGCACCAGTCGCTTCTCTTGTTCTAAGAATGTTCAGTGGAGCCGGTGGTGTCCCAGGCCCTGTTCCCAGGCCTTCATGAACATCAGCTCCAGTTCCCGTCCCTTTCACAAAGGCCCCGGAGCTGGCAGCCCCTGGTGACGAGGGAGCCACTGGGGTGGGCGAAGGGCCCAGGTGGTCCTGGAGCTGCCACGCCGGCCCTGACGCCCTGGCTGTGGCCACTCCTGTGGCACAGAGGAAGGCCCTCTGTGACTCCCAGGCCTTCTCAGGACGCGCGGCGGCAATGGACCTAACCCAGCCGCGGGCACAGCCGTGCCCCTGGCACCCCCCTCCCTCCGTACGCGCCGGGCCCTGCTGGACAGCTCTGCCCACCCGCCGGCCCCCATCCTCCCCAGCCGGGTCCCGCCGACCACGCGCCTCCCGTCGCCTGGCCCCACAGCCTTCCGCACAAGCCCTGTGGTGAGCTCAGAGCCCTGCTGTCCCGTCCAGGGCCCGGGGAGGGCAGTGTCTGAGCACGTGGGTCGCCCCTGAACAGGCACGCGCCGGCCGGGTGGACTGAAGCCGCCTGCCGTCAGGACCGTGCGCTCCGCCCGGGCGGCCTCCTGCCCCGCAGCCGGGAGGGGGAGCCGCCGCGGCGCCGGGTCACAACCCCACACGGAGGACAACGCGCAGGCCGACGAGGGAGGGCGAGGAGGGACAGCGGACGTTCAGAAAGAACGGGGCTGGCGGAGCCCGGGCCCCCCCCCCCCCCACCAGGAGAACCGTTCGTCCGCCGGGCACACGGGTCCCCAGCACTGGGGACGAGGGTGACAGGCCTTAAAAGCCAGCATCTACTTGCTGCGCTTTCGACTGAAATCGGGTGAATAAAGCCGCCTCACCTGAAGCGGGAAATCTCAGCTGACTGAACCCGAGGCCGCTCCACCTATGAGATCAAGGAGCCGCACTGTGGCCGTTTACTCAAATGGCGTTTTTCTCTCAACTTCAATCAAGAGGGTGCCTATGAATAAGAAAGAATTGAAGTAATTAAACTAGACTCAGCCTTCCCAAGTAGCTCTTTCCAACAACTGTACAAAGATAACCCTGGGTCTGTCAGACGTGCCAACTGGGGCGGGGAAACGGGACGTTTGGAAAAGGAGGTTCAGGAGGCGTGGAAGGTGTGCAGGACAAGGACAGAGCCCCCTCCCGGGAGCCTCGGGCAGCACCGGGCCACGGGCTCAACCCTGGCTCCAGAGCCAACGAGGAGTCCTCGAGAGTGTGGAGGCCCCCGTCTGCGACACGGTCACCCGACAGGGCACAGGGCCCTCCTTTTGGAAAGAACAGCGTCACTCCTTGTGTTCACTCAGTCACCATCCACACCCACCCCCGTGTCTATACGGCACGGCCCAGAACTCCACACGGCACCACACAGGATGGGGCTAGTGAGCTTCTCCTCCATGGACGGCTCTTCACCTGCCAGGAGGGCGAGGGACAAACTGCCTCCCCCTGTCCTGCCAAGAGGGCAGGCAGAGGCCACGCACCTGCGTGCTCAGGTGATCGGCAGGTACAGGACACACACACGTGCCTGGAGCAGGTGATGAGCAGGTCCAGGACACAGGACACCAGGAAGCAGACGCAGAACACCAGCGGGAGCAGGCAGCCACACCCCTAGGACAGACGACACACAGTCCCTGCGGGCTGGGCCAGGTGAGCTGTGCCCAGAGGATGCCCGGGGCCCCGCCCTCCCTCCCCTGCCCCACCCGGGTCCCAGCCCCCTGGAAGCAGCAGTGGCCTCTGGGGGGCTGCCCGTGCTGGTCCTCTTCTCGCAGAGGAGCCCCTCCTGTGCCTGCCCTCACTTCACCACCACCCCAGGGTCTCTCCAGCCCTGGGAGCACCTGGGAGGCACTCTCCTCATGCAGGAAGGCCAAGGGCTGCACAGACCTGGCTGCCGGGCACTGCCCTCTGCCTGGGCCTCATCTGGAAAGGGCTTTTCTAGGAAAACTTGGGTCCCCAGGTAGGGCCGTGCAGACGGCCTCTATGTGCCCGGTGTTTGGGGCTTGGGGTGGCTTCCACGCGTTTCCTGCAAACTCGCAGGAGGATCACTCCACTCGGGAGGTTTATTAAGAAAGTGGTATGTCTGGGAAAAAAGTGGAGATTTTCTGGGGTCTTTCTTACTAAAACACAAACACTGCCAAACTCACTCAGACTCGTAATGATTAAACGTTGTTTAAACTATTATATCTGCGTTCCTTTCCAGAGCCTGCTTTTTCTGGAAAATTGAGCCACAAGCACCTGGAAACCAGGGTGCCTGTTTGGTCTGTTTCCTCTCGCGGAAGCCGTCATGAAGCCAATGGTGCGTGTGCTGTGGACGGAGAGGTCTTAGAATTGAGTGCACTTAAAATTAAGAGCAGCCCCACACAGCGGCCAGCAGGCTCACACAGCCAGTCCCTCCGGGAAGTGGAGAGCTGGCGTGTGGCTCAGGCTGTCCCCAGAGGCGGGGCACCGTGGGAGTGTGACTGCGGGAGTGAAACCTGAACTTGACAGGCAAGGGACTCGCGGTGCCCTCTGACCGACGGACCCAGAACAGCACTTACTGCGGGGTTATCAGCAGGTAGACAAGGCCGAGGGAGGTGGCCAGACTCAGGCCCAGGGCGACGGCGCTGGTGGAACACTCGCCCTGAAGCTGGTGGTACCGCAAGACAGGAATCCCCCGTCAGTGGCCCTGGCTTCCCGGAGACACCAGGCTCTTCCCGACGGCGCGGGGTTGCCCAGAACCACTGCAGCCTTGAGAAGGGCCGCACCCACGTTCTCAGACGTCCCAGGGCCCCAGCCTCCCACCGGTACCCCACCCCGGCACCTACCTTCCCCTCGCCCAGCCTGCCTGTCCTTCAGGGTGAAGCCGCTCAGGTCCTCCATCCCCAGCTCCACCTGGCTTCCAGGAGGCGGCCGATGTACCTGCTGACGCGTGTCCTGGGGGTGGTGCAGACCACGTCTGCAGAAAAAGATGAGCGGTGTCTTGAGTTTTTCCAAGGCTTTCTCAAGCCCCTCTGCTGCCCATCACGGGAAGGAAGGAAGGAATGTTGTCACACACTCCACTTACCAAAGAAAAGAACTCTATGGTCCCTCCTTCTGGATCCTCGCCCACTGCGGAGTCTGGGGGCCTGGAGTGGGGATCTGAGATGCAGCTGCGGCTCCAACACCTGCTGGCGGTGAGATCCCAGGTGAGTCATCTCGTCATCGGTGCTTGGGCTCCCGCGTCTGTAAGTGGGGTTACACGGCACACGAGTGGTGGCGCCGTGCGGAGGGTTTCCGGGCCGCACACATGAGCAGTGGACGGTGTCCGGCACACAGCGATGAACCTGGTTCTTTGAAAATATTGATGAAATCAATAGATCTCTAGCAAGCGTGACAAAACAAAAAAGAGAGAAAGACACTAACAAGTTCAGGAAAGAAATGTCACTTTACTACCGACCCTGCAGACACGAAGAGGATGGTAAACACCACGACAGCAGCGTGGTGTGAATCTGACAGCTGAGATCAGTGACCTGCTCCCTGAAACACGCAAACTACTGCAGCTCACCCAGCAGGGAAGGTAATCAGAACAGCCCTGTGATTGCTAAAGAAATCGAACTCATGATTTTAACATTCGTGGAAAAGTAATCTCCAGGCTGAGACGATTTTACCAGAGGATTCTACCAAACACTGAAATAAAAATTAACAAAAATTCTGTACAATAGCTTCTAGAAAATAGACGAGGAGGCAACACTTCCCAACTCACTTTATAAAGTCAGCATTAAACTGATCCCCAAACCAGGCTGAGACAGTAAGAAAAAAAAAAAAAAGAGAGAAAACAATCTTTGAGGCAATACCTGTTACGAATATTGATGAAAAAATCCTAAGAACTTTTTATCCAGCAGAAAGAGTTTAGCAATATATACATAAAGGTTTGCAACATGACTCTTCCAAGACACGCAAGGCTGCTGAGGTATTTGAACATCAATGCAATAATTCATTATATTACAACCGTATTCACCATCACGTGGAATCCCCCATGGTCATATCAACTGATACAGAAGAAGCACTGCACAGAGTTCAACATCCATTCCTGATACACATGATCGGACAACCAGGACTGGAGGGGAGCCTCCCCCAGCTTGGTGAGGAGCGTCTACTGAGCACCGACAGCTGACAGCGTGCTCGGCGGTGACAGACTGAATGCGGACCCTCTGCAACTGCACAGTCGGCGGTGTCCGTCTCACCCTCCCATTCAACACAGAGCTAGAGCCCTCCAACCAGGGCGAGAAGGAAGGGAAAGGAAAGAAAAAACAGATCAGCATGACAGAAACGAAACTGCCCGTATCTGCAGACGGTATGACAGTCAGCACAGAGAATCCTGACGGGAGAAGAAAACCCTAGGACGGATGGGTGAGCTCCAAAAGGTCACAGGGTACGAGACACACAGTAAAAACCAACCGTATTTCTTCAGACTAAACTATGAGCACGTGAAGACCAGAATGAAGACAGAGCACCATTTACAGTCACTGAGACAGAGAAACACTAGTCAGTCTAACAAAGCATGCACAAGGACGCGTAGGCTGAAAACCATAAAACGCCAGAGAGAGACATCAACGGACAGGAGAGCCACCGGGGATCAGAAGACTCAGCACAGTGAGGACGTCAGTTCCCCCCACCCTGATGGACACAGGCTTAACGTCCTTCCCCTCAAACCCTAGCAGGGGTTTTTTTTTCTGTAGAAAGACAAACTTATTCTAAACATTAAATGGACTGGCAAAGGGATCAGAATAGCTTCTTTGTCTTAAAAAGAAACCAAGTGAGAGGAATCACGCTGCCAGTGACTTACTATCTAATTACATCCCAGACAGTGTGGTCTTGGCACAGGGACAGATACACAGATCAAGGGAACAGGACACAGAGCCCAGAGACAGCCTCACGCAAGCACGGGCAACTGAGTTTTTGGTTGTTGGCGGCGGTAGGTTTTTGTTTTTTGTATTTTTGAGGGGAAGTGTTAAGCTTTATTTGTATTTATTTTTAGAGGAGGGACTGGGGATTGAACCCAGGACCTCATGGTGCTAAGCACGTGCTCTGCCACTTGAGCTGTACGCTCCCCTCCACGGACAAGTGATTTCTGACAAAGTGCCAAAGCAAGTCAGTGGAAGCATAGCCTTTCAACAAACGGTGCTGGAGCCACAGGAGAGCCTCCAGCAAAAGTAAATACATAAACCTTGACCCAAACCGCACACTTTACCTTAAAAAACTAACTCAGAATGGATCATAGGCTTAACTATCAAACAGAAAAATATGAAATTCAATCAGAAAGCAGACAAAAGACACAAGAGGCATTTCACCAAAGAAGGAAACATACAGACAGAAAATGAGGGCTTGAAAAGACATTTGACATCATTAGCCAACAGGGAAACACAAAATAAAACCACAACCAGATGTCCCCACACGTTTATTACAACAGTAACGGTTAAAAAAAAAAAGGTAGTGACCTTTTTTACAGGACCAAGTGCTGGTGAGGAAGCAGAGAAAACTGGGTCACGCATGCACTGCTGATGGGAACGTGAGCTCAGATGGTCACTCTGGAAAACAGTCTGGATGTTTCTTAAAAAAAAAAAAAGTGGGGGAGGGCGTAGCCCAGTGGTGGAGCACGTGCTTAGCATGCACGAGGTCCTGGGTTCAATCCCCAGTCCTTCCATTAAGTAAGTAAGTGAATCAATCCATCAATCAATCAACCTCCCTAGTTAAAACCCATGACCCATCAGGGCACACATGAGCATCAGTCCAAGAAAATGAGAATTAATTAACGTCTACATAGAAACCCGCACCTGCAGGTTTAGCGTAGTTGTTTATGTAACAGTCCAAACTGGAAACACCTAAATGTCCTTTGGCAGCTGAGGGGTCAAATAAAAGCGCACCACCCGACCCGTGCCGGACCGGCCAGCCACGCCTGCGGGGGTCAGCAGCCTGAAGGGCCCAGGGGCACCGAGCTGGGCGACGAACGGGCCGAGTTCCAAAGGTCACACACCGTGCGGTTCCATCTGTACAAAATCCTCGGGTGACCAAGTCACAGGCAGGGAGAGCAGACCAGCGGCAGCCAGGCTCAAGGGTGGCCGTGGGGAGGGAGGCGGCGTGACCCTGCGCGGGGAGAGACCTCGGCGGTGACGGCGATGTCTGTATGCAGTGGCACGTGCGGATGGTTACACGGACCCACCATGTGATGAGCTGGCAGAGCGCCCCCCCACACACACACACACGGCGCTCCAGGGTCCGCCGCCTAGCGTGGGTGTCACACCGTAGCTCTGAGATGCCCCCGCAGCCCCATGGGGAACGTCCCTGCGCAGGTGCTCGATGCCACGGCTCACATGCCTGCCATCGGCAGTCTGTCAACTCCACCTCCAAAAGCTGGAAACATGCTAAATACGTGAAAAGACAAAACCTAAGGCACTCCCCGTCTCCGCCTGGAAATCAATGATCAGTCTTCTGCAGCACGTCCCTCCAAACTTCTCCCTCAGCAGACACCAGCCAGCCAGATGGGGGCTTGGCCCTGGACCCTGGAGGGAGGGCTCAAGGTGACAGAAGCGATGACTGGGGGTGCAGACCCTGAGGCACACACGCACCCACCGCCCCAGAGCTCACTGCATGGCTTCTTCCAAGGCGGGAAGCGGCCAGCCAGCCAGAGCTGGGGTCTGGGGGCCCTGAGCCCACAGGGCGCCTGTAGGAGACTGTGGGGACACAGGGGCTGAGGACGAAACCCGGGACACTGCCCCTCATGCTCCCGGGGACGGTGGGAAGGCCACAAAGCCAGGCAGATGAAGGGCACGCAGCATGCGGGACTCCAGGAATCCAAATGGGACTCCCGACACTGGTATGAGAGCAGGGAGGGAAGGGCCCTGCATGCAGCCAGGCCTGCCCTCCCGGGAGGGTCCTGGGCCACAGGGTCAGGGCAGGGGGCTGTAGACCCCGGCCAGAGAAGGTGGGCCAGTGAGCTGAGGTGTGCATCCTCCCGGACCTCAGGAGCCCTGGGAGGAGCTGGGGCGGGTGCTGCTGGCACTGAGGTCCAAGTGGGTCACCGAGGAGGCTGCTCAGCCCCAGAGACGGAGAGACAGACCGTAACTGTGCAGGTTAATCAAACACAGTCTGAATCCTGGGGTCACAGGTCCTTTCGCCAGTCAGCATGCTCTGCCCAAGAGAAGCCTGGACCCCTAGGTCTTCTCAGCCCTTCTCTCGGAGGAGTCCTGGGGGCGCTCAGCCCTTGCCTCCGCTCCAGGATGGCTCTGGACTGCCCTGGCTTCACCTAAAATTTGATTTTTTGTTCCTTGTGGATTCTTTTGGATTACATTTGATTAAAAAAAAAAAAACTTCTTTGGTTTAACACAACATTGTAAAATGACTAACTCAATAAATAAATGTTTAAAAAAACAAACTTCTTTGGGGGGAGGTGATTAGATTTATTTATTTACTATTATTTGAGTTTTTAATGGCAGTACCAGGGGTTGAACCCAGGACATAATGTGTGTTAAGCACACACTGTTACCACTGAGCTACACCCTCGCCCACATTTGACTTTTTTAAAACATTGCATTAACTATTATTTATCCTGATTCTGAACGTTGGACGTGTGTTTCAATGGTGCGCCCCACCCCCCTCCCCCAGTTCCATCCCCACGGGCCCAAGTTCAGCCAAGAGGGCTGGGGGTGGGGGCGCTGTGGGAGGAAGACAGCGTTTAAACCCCTGTTTCTACTCTGACCATGTTGCGAACAAGAGCGTCTGAAAGTTCTCCTCTTACAACTTCTGGGCACACGTATTAACTCGCACATACGCTGAAACGCGTAACTCGGCAGTCAGGAAGGTGAAAGAAAATGACCAGGGCCGGAGACATCAGGACGCAGGGATGCGGGCCAGGGGAGGGCCCGCCATGGGGGAGACCAGCTTCCCGAGCCCCGTATGTGTCCTGGGCTCCCACAGAAAACCCGGGGCCTGAGCAAGGCGGGCAGGGAGGTCGAGGCCCTCCAGCTGAGCCCCAGGCTCCGAGGCTCCATCAGCAAAGAGCAATCAGGGGAGACTGTGCAGTGGGGACGTGCCACTGCTGGCCTGCCTCAGACCCGGCTCTGCACCGGGGGCACCTCAGGCGTGTGTCTGCCCCTGTCGGCCGCCTGGGGCCAGCGTCTCTACCTGAGACTTCAGGAAACGGAGACCGGAGGGAAGGGGGCAGGGCACAACCATTAAAAGAAAGACACAGCCATCAGCACCAAGGAGATGGAAGATTCAGCTCCCAGCAGACCTCCAGCTTCAATACACGCTCATCAAACTACAATCTCATGGTAAATGGCCCTCCCACGGGGGCCAGGACAGTTCCCAGGCTGCCCATCAAAGGTCAGAGGGCGCGCGGTGGCCGATTCCGGGGAATCCAGCCCCTTCCCCAAAGTAGTTGGAGCAACCCCCCACTTGTCAGCATATGAAGCTACCAAGCCCATAAAACTAACCGCCCCGCACCTCATGGCCACGCTCCCTTCTGAGACGGCCGCACGCCGTCTGTGGAGTGTGCGTCTCTCTGAACAAACCTCCCTTCACGCAGCTGTGGCCACAGACGCAGCCACGGACACACACCTGGTGGGGCGCGTTCTGGGGACTCGACCGAGACCTGGGACACGGCCCTCCTCTTGCCCCACATTTTTCCTGTTTCAAAACCGCAAGCCAAGCATTTAGTTTACAGCCGCCCTCGTGGCTGGCAGGGGAAAGGCCAATCTTGATGAAGCTCACCGTCATGAGAGCGCTTAAGGAATTTCCAAATAAAATCGTCCCAAATACGAGCTCAGAAGCAAAATCACAAAAACTCCAGCTAGGATAAGGCGCTGCACCTGAGCCAGCAGGAGTTTGTGGCTTCCTGAAAAGCTGCTAAAACTGCGGTGATGAAGCTCCTTTTCAAAGCAGTAAAACCCACACAGCAGAGCGCGCGAGGCGGCCATCTCGGGACACAGGCAGCTGGTCACTGCAGACCCAAGGACGCAAACGACGGGGACAGCGAGAATGTCCAGGAGGCACAGGTGTCAGGGGAAGGGAGGGGCTGGAGCGCCAAGGACAGGAGGACGTGGGGAAAATGCAGTGCCCACTGGTGCCCGCCGCAGTCCCCACTGCTGGGATCCCCCACGTCCGCCTGCAACCCCTCAACAAAGCACACCCTTTGCTGACGAGTGTCCGCCTTTGTAGAGCTGACAGCCCTGGGAGAGGGTCGCCTCCCCGCAGCTCAGGCCGGCCTGTCTCAGCCCATCTCCATCTTACTGGAGCCGTAAATCCACGCTCCTCCATGTACCAAGGCCCCTACCTCACTTACAGCCAATGAAACATCTGTTCTCCACCCCTTTGTGTTCACAGCCTGTGTCCCCCAACGGAAGACACTCCAGGCCCTTACAGAGTGGGGGAGCACAGGCTTCACCCCAACCCTGGGGACAAGGCTGTCCTGCCCCGAAGGACTGGGGTCTCCCCTGGAGGGGATCAGCTCAGGGTTGCTGGCCCGGGTTACAGACACCAGGCCTGTGTGGTGGAAGCGGACACTGAGGGCCACCTCCCCCCACAACATTGCTTCCCACGCTTGGCTCCAGAATTTCACCCCAGACCCCCCCCCCACCCCAGCAGAAGACTAAAAAAGATCAGAGGTGACTGTGACCAGCACAAGAAGGAAGATGAACGATGCTGCACCCAGGTCTCCCTGCAGAGACGCCCACAAAAGGAACCTCGGTCAAGGGCTGGAGGCCGTGCCCCATCAACTAGCAGGACTGAACCAAGGAAGGGGACCCGGCGACAGGAGAGCCAGGGGGCCCGCAGCGCGCAGGGGCCCGGCTGCAGCAGGACGGCGCCGAGAGCACAGACGGGTGGGGACCTGGAGTGGGCCGGGCCCGCGAGCACTGGGCCGACCTACCTTGTCGCTGTCCCCGCAGGTCAGGACGCTGGAGAAGGGGATCTCCGCCTGAACACCTTCCGGCAGCGGCAGGGAGCCCACGGCCTTAAACTTCATCCTCTGGGCCGGTTTCCTGTCCGAGGAGCCAGCCCTGGAAGTATCGGTGCAGACGTGGGGCAAAGAGAGACGCCATGATGGACACACACGTCCTGCCTGGCGGGAGGGGGCACAAGTGCGACGAGCAGGGAGCTCCCGGTCGGCTGCCCAAGGCCTGCTGCTCGCCAGACACAGCGGGCAGCGGAGCCGGCACCCTGGTTCCAAGCACGCAGCTCTCTAACACCCCAGCGCCTCTGAAAGCCAGCCTGACGCCCCGAGTCCTGGGGCGGATCCGTGGGCCGCGCCCGGCTGGGTCAGCGCGAGGCTGCTGAGCGTCACCCACGGGCCCGGGGCCTTCCCGCAGGCTCCCCTCCTGCCTTTTGCCTTTTTCTCTCTCCTCCTCACCCCAAGCTTCTCCAAAGGGGCAGCTCCTTGAACAGACCTCGTCACCCCGCTCACCCCCAAACCACAGCCGACCTGGGGTTTGATTCTGCAGGACACGCGGGGCAGCATCCTTGCAGGGCACCAGGCCCCCTCCCCGGCTTAGAGCCCCCTGCATCCCTGCAGTGGCCCACAGGCCTCCGTCCTCAGCCTCTGCCCTCCGCTCCCTTGTGCCCAGGTTGACCCCGGCGGGTCACCCAGACCTCTCCCCCCGCCCTCCTGCCGGCCATGCTCACACGTGCAGGTCCCCCAGACACTCACCCCTTCCTCAGGACTCAGCTTACTATCTGCCTGTCCCCCTCTGAGCCCCATCTCTCTCCCCTGGCCAGTGCCACTCCCGTCCACGGTCCCCAAGTCACACGAGCACCAGCGCATCCCAGGGCCCGGGGGAGCACCCAGGCCGCAAAACTCGAAGTTCTCCCTCATATCTGACCTACTTGTGTCCCTGGAAGTGGCTCAGTCACTCTCGATCATGTCCAGGTAACTTTTCTTGGGCAGAGTGACCTCCAGCGCCCTACACAGGATGGTCACAAGCCTTCTGTGTGCACAGACCCCTCAGTCCACAGGGCACCCCACCCTTGACCTCCTGAAAGGGGTCCTCAAACCTGACTGCAGGAGAGGCAGTGGGAGGTGCGGGAGGGCGCAGGATGGCCCAGCCCTTGAGGACCCAGGGCCCTGGCCCCAAGTTCCGTCCCACTGCCCTCCCCACACGCGCAAAGCCCAGGCCCAGGACACAAGGTTCGCGGGGACACCCCCCAGTGTGCATTGAGCTCAAGGCCTGAGCAGCAGTGATCTGAGGAGGAAGGAGGAGCCGTCTGTCTCTGAGAAGGCGCAGCACGGGAGGGGTTCTGGAACCTACCTTTCGGCGATGCGAGGGCACAATAAAAGGTCTCGATGTTGTGAGTTTTCAGAACACTGTTCCTCTGGTGCCCATGGCCGGGCTCCACCTCAGTCACCGCTCAGGCACGCCAGGGTGGTCTGTGTGATGTAAACCTCCCTATGGAAAAGGAGACAGAGATGTGGAAGGAGCATTCAGGCCGAGGGCAGCAGGGGCCGCAGGGAGACAAGAAGCAAGTGTCAGGATGTGGCAGAAACGATGGGGAAGGAGAGGGCGGCCAGGTGAGGGGGGAAGCCAGGCCCCTCCCCAGTCAGCAGTCCGTCCCCAAAACCCGCAGGGTGGGAGGACCCCGCCCAACCCCAGGCCCACGCTGCCCCCACACAACGGGGGCAGGCGGGAACAGGCCCCTGCTCCCAAGTGACCTTTCTGGTGACAAAAGGGGAAATCCGTAGTTGGCATAACCTGAGCAGAAACGGGCCCCACGTAACCTAGACACGCGGCCTGAACTCCCGCCCCTCAGCACTGCCTGAGCGCCAAGTCCTCGCATCACTGCACAATCTCCTCAATTCCTTGCGGGCCTGGGGGGGGGGGGGGGACACACAGGGCACTGAGGCATAAGTGAGTGTCCCCCTGCGGCTGGCCCTGAGAGCACCTGGGACACGGTCACCCCAACGGCCTGGCCCTGAACTGCAAAGGGGCGCCAGCCACCAACGGTCTCTAGAAACGCATACGTGTCTGCTCATGCGTTCACTGGTCCTCCCTCCCTCCTTCCTTCCCGTCTTTGCTTCCACAACAGAGATGGACGCATTCCTGTCACTGAGCTGAAGGGCCCACAGGGAGACAGGAACGTCACCCAGGGCGCTCAGCACAGAGCCTTCCAGGCCTGGAAAAGAGGAGAGGTCTTCGGCGCAGGAAGCCCTAAACGCACGTGGTGGGAACGGACGGCACCCAGCGTCCCTGTCTGCACCCGCAGAGAAATGAGGCCTGGCTGGTCCTGAGCAGCAAGGCCACTAGGCGGCCAGAGCTCCGTCACCAGTGAGCGCTGCCCACACTCAGCCGGGGCGATCGCTCCCCAGCACGTGCGGTGGGAGGGGAGACAGCCAGCCACGCGAGCTCTCCTTCCCCGGGGACAGAGCGAGGGGGTGCCCCGTGTCTGCCACCTCCAAGGCCACGGCACCAGCGGCCCCGTTACTTGTGAGACCGTCCTGTCCACGACGGCGGGGGCGGGGAGACATGAGGCCTGGGACCAGGAGGGCCCCCACACCCCACCCTGGAGCTGGGTGGAGGGCGCGGGGGACTCCCGCCATGGCTCCTGCCTGAGGGCCCCTGGGAGCAGGGGGAGGCCACCTGCTCAGGGTCCAGTTCCACCTGCTTCAAGGCAGCCTGTGGAACGAGCACCCAGCACACCAGTGCGGGGCAGACCAGGAGCCGCGCGCGCCTGGGGCAGCACAGCGGGCTGTGCGGTCTCCTGCTGCCGAGGAGCCGGAAGCTGTCACCACGCGAGGAGCAGGCAGGTGCTCCACCCTCCCTGGCCTTGGCCTCTCCAAGGCCACCACCCAGGGCGTCCGGCCTTGGGAACGAGCCCATGAGCCAAGCCTCAGGCGTCCTGCCTGGCATGAGAGGCTGGGGTAAAGACACAGCAGGGACTCATCCCCCCAGTCTGTCCACCCGTCCATCTGTCTGTCTGATCAGCCACGCTCCCCGAATACCCAATGAGTAGGAGGTGAATGTTCGCTGAATGGATGGATGGCAGGAAGTGTGGAGGATGGATGGCTGGGTGGATGGGTTGGTGGGTGAAGAAAGCAAGAGAAAAATCACACTGGGAACAAAGCAAGACCGAGCAAACCTAAAGAGAGGCAGAGTGAGGAAACGGGGAGAAGCCTGGGGGTGGACGTCAGTCCAGGGGCCTGGCAATCTCTGAAGGTTAATAAACAGCCCCATGACCGTCCCGACCCAAGGGCAGGGCAGGACCCCGAGGGATGCGCCCGCCAGGTGTGCCAGGGCCCTAGAGGCACCGGGGAGGGCGGGCTGGGTAGCCCCTGGTCCCCACTCGTCAGGCAGCCCCCCTCCGCACCCCCCCGCTCCCCTGCCGGGGAGACCTGCAGCACTGCCTCCCCGAAAGCCATCCCTGTGCCCTGAACCCCCTGCTGAGGCCACCGCTGGCCCCCTGCACCTGACCCGGCGTCCAGCCCTCACTCTGCTGACAGGAGCAGCGCTGAGCACTCCCTCTCCCGGGACACACCCTCCAGCTGCCGGCACTCCCTCTAACCGCCCCCCCCCCCGCCCTTCCTCTGCCTCCCCACTACCCCTCCCTCAGCGACCCGGGGCCCAGGCTTGGCCCTTCGTCACCTTCTCTCCTTCTTGTAATCAGCATGGAGTTTCCAGGGTTTCAGTGCCCCCTTAGTATCTGTGACCCCCCAGATTCAACCTCTCCATCCCAAATCCCTGCCCAGCCCCTAACCGACCTCGCACCTCAGCACCTTGGGGGCCCGGCCTGACAGGTGACAAAGGACCCCCAGGCTCAGGACCCCGAGCCCAGCCCCGTGTTGATTAACATTCCCTGCCGTGTCGTGCTACCCCCCTCTGCACTCCCTGTGGCCCCTCCAAGACCGTGAGCCCCACAGGGCCGGGGGCTGTCTCCACTGCCAGCAACCACCTCGGAACAGCAGCCGCGCACAACACGCACGCGGAACCACTGTGCTCCCGGCAGGCGGCATTCCTTGGCGGAGGGGGGATCATGTTTTAGAAACGGGGGTGGAGGAGAGGAGAGCAGCAGCAAAGGAGAGAGCAGGGCAGGGAGGACGCAGCCCCTCCAGCGGGCTGGCGGGTGGAGAGAGGGAAGGGCAGCTGCGGGTCGGCCCGAACCTGGTACCTGAAAAGCGGCCCTGGCCGGGTGAAGGGCCCAGAGAGGGGCTGCCTTGCGGCGGGAACCCTGCGCCGGCCCTAAAATGCGGGGCTGCAGGGCAGACAGGACGCGCAGCACCTCAGCTCCTGTCACCTCCTGGCCTGCGAAGGGTCTGCACTTTGTGGGGGACGGTGGGGAAGCAGAGTGATGCCAGCCAGGGTCACCCTGGCTGCCGGAGGGCGAGGGGAGGAGACAGTGAGGGGGTGTTGACAGCAGCCCCGAGACCCTGTGCAGAAGGGTGGAGGCTGGCAGGAAGGGCTGTGGCAGGGAGGGGTCAGTGGCTGCGTCCCCTCAGGGGGACGCTCAGAGGCAGCCAGGTTCGTTTCTGAGCTCACTCAGAAGTGCCATGGCCTCCTGGGGCTGCTTCAGCTGTGGCTTTAAGTAGGAATTTGAGCCCCCACCTCCCCTTGTCTCTTGCTGGATTCTAACTTCCATGCTGGCTGCGGCCGTGACCCCACTGGGCCTTCCTTCCACGTGACGGGCAGCCCTGGATGACGCTGTCCCCAGCCAGCTCGGGGCCTAGGCAGCCGGGAAGGTGCTGCCTGTTCCAACCGCCGCCCCCGAGGCCAGGCCAGGGAGGGGAAGGATGCGCCCAGGGCACACCAGGCCTGCAGGGCGGGAACGGGCCGCCTGGCGGCAGGGAGAGGCAGGCGGTGAAGGGCAGAGGGGCCCGGGCAGAGGGCACGGGGCTTTGTCCTGACGTCCACAGGACGTGTGCAGAAGCAGACGGGGGCGTGTGGGCGTCTTAACGCTCAACTCCTGCCCCTGGGAGCCACCGCTGGTCCCCGCAGCAGTGATGTGGCGTCCTGTGAACTGTAAGGGAGGAAATCAGGGCGGCGGGACCTCGCGCGGGAGCCTCAGGGCCCTCTCTCCTGCGGCCACATCAGTGTCCTGCCGCCCACTCCTTAGTGGAGGAAGGGGAGCTTCTGTAGTTCGGGTTTTCTTCACAGTGAACTACGCCTCGGCTTTGAGAAGTGGTTTGAAGAAAATGAGCCCAAGGGAAGCAGATGTAACGACAAAGCGTCAGAAGCGCACGGACCGCTGAGCAGCGCATCTTCGGTCTAAGGGAAGGTGTGACCCCCCCTAGTGCGGATCTGAAGCCAAGCACCTTCCCCTTGAGTCTGAGACGGAAGGCAAAGTGCGGCGTGGCTGTCAGCTCTCCGGACGGCCCCGGGCCAGGCCGGCGTCCCTGCGCTGTCCCCTCCTCCAGGGCCCACTGGCCCTCTTTCTGTGGGGTTCATGGGGTCAGGCGCCCGAGCCAGCCCAGCACAAGCCTCTCCCATGTCGGTGGGGGGCCGAGACGGCCAGGATCCCCCGGGTCCCCACACAGAAGGTCGGATTAGAATCCCTCACAGCTGCCCTGAGGGTCCCAGGCTCACCCAGGAAGGCCGGCGGCTTCCATGACGTTGGCCAGGGCCACATCGTTGGACCATACGTCGTACTGCCCCATGTGCAGGCCCAGGACCCCGCAGAGGTCCCTGCCGGTGTGCAGCCCACACGCGTGCTCAGGTCCACCTCAGTGGCCTCGGCCACGGACCCGCAGCAAACAGACATAGGGTGTGGGGCTGGGTCCCTGCTGTCTGCTCCCGGGAGGCCACGAGGACAGGAAAGCCAGGCCTTGTGCTGCCCCTGCTGTGAGGCCGGGCATGATGCCCAGAGGAGGAGCATGGGGGTCTCCTGGCCTCGTCAGCCCAACCCTGAACTGTGAACTGCTCCGGGCTGGCTCCCCACAGCTCCCTGGCCACGGGCCAGCTCACAAGGCATCACACCCCCCTCCCCCTCCCCACCCAGGGCCCCCTGAAGGGAAATGAGCCCAGGATTCCAATCCCAGGACCCCGAGCAGTCTCTGTGCACCGCTCCCCTGGGCGGGGCGCTCACACCTGCTTGCTGGCTGGAGGCCCGCATGAGAGCCACGGGGAGCATCTAACGGTCCCAGGAGCCCTGGAACAGGCAGGGTTTGACCCTGGGTCCCCTGACTGAGAGGTGGGCTGCAGACCCAGACTGCAGGGAGGCCCACAAACCTGCCCCGGAGAACAGATGGACCCCGTGGACTGCAGACTGCGCCTCAGTCACTTGGGGGAGGAACACGACAGAACGTGCAGACGCCAAAATCAAGACTGCAGGGCCTGGCGTGCACCCCTCCTCCGCAGCCGCTCGCGACCCTGGGACCCAGCCCAGCTGACACGACAGCTCCAAGTCCTGAGGCCAGGCCCCGGGCGCAACCACCCTCAGAGGCGGGGACAGCGTCCCAGGAAGCAGCCATGCAAGGTGACAGGAGGCGGCTTTAAGGGCTCCCTGTAAAAGGAGACTCACCGCAGTGGTGCAGGAGGGACGCGCTCAGGAGTCCTCCCAGGGGCCCCCGAAGCGCCCCGCACGGCTCCCCCAGCCCCATGACGCCCACCGTGCAGTGAGACGCAGGGGGCGCACGACGTGCCTTGGGCGGCACAGTCAGAGCCCAGGGCGCGCTCCACGGCCACCGGGACGCCCTCGCATGCTGTTTCCTGCATTTTCCACTTTTCCCCAAAAGGCAGAATTTACTTTACTTTTGAAAAGTCTGAAACAGGAAGCCGTATCGGGCCTGGATGGTGTACGCCAAGGGACAGACGTGCGAGGAGGCCACAAGGGAGGGGCGGGGGTTGGCCTCGGCGCGTTTGCCCCCCCCCCAGCCTGGGGGGTCTGAGGGCAGCCCTGGACGGCAGGTGTGTCAGTGGGACTCTCAGACAGCGATGAGGTGCTGCGGCAAGAAGGGCAAGGAGGCTGAGCTGAGGCTAGGGGACACTGAAGTCCCGATGAGGACGCTGGCCGTGAGAAGGAAGACCAGGAGATCGGAGCGCGCACAGGGCCGCACTGCCACCACCCTCCAGCAGCCCGACAGAACACGCACCCTCGGGTCCCTCCCAGCAGCAGGTGCTCGTAGTCCAACCAGATCTAAGCCCACAGCACACCAGGTGCCCGAGCCTGTGAGCTCACGGCAGAATAACACTCCTGCTCCAAGACTCAGGGCTGATTCACATGCGTCCCACCTTGTTCCAACATGACGCAGGCCCAGCCCGGACGCTGCCTCCCAGAAGCCCTCCCAGGTCCCTCACCACCGCAAACCCACCCCGCCCCTGCCCAGACCCGTCAGTCCGCTTCTGCTATGACGGCTGCATCAGGCTCCACCAGAGGAGACAGCTGTATCCACACGGCCAGGCTGACACCACTGACCAGAGGCCTGGTGGACGTCCTAGGACCCTCCTGGAGTGTGGGATGCAGACACCCCGGGAGGTGCTGCCTCCAGCTGTTCCTCACCTGTGCCTTGTCCCAGGAGGCGGGGACTTCGCATGCGGCCCCCTGCACTGCTGCAAACTGTAACGGGGCTTAGCCACTAGATGGAATGCGTTCCAGCCATGGCACCCACCAATGGATCCTTAGGTTTGGTGTCTCCTCAAGGGACAAGGCAGGTGGTAGCTGACACCTCCCGCCCTGGCTGGTGCTGCCCCACTTCACCTGCATCCGCCGTGCTGTGACCACCCCCACCCCACCTGGTGGTTACCACATAAGGGCCAGCCTCCACGCTGGGCGCCCGGAGGTGGCTGTGCCCGGACAGGTCTGCCTCCCGCTAACCCGAGGCCCGTTCACGAGGCGTCCCGGCCACCTGCTTCCCAAGGCCTGGGGTATCACTCAGTCCTAGAGCCCCATGAGTGACTGGCGTGCAATGAGATCCCAGTTCCCCTGGCCTGCCCCTAGCCCTGCGAGCTGCCAGCTCGCTGACCTCCACGCAGCAGTGGGCGGGCTCGGTCCTGGGCTGGGGGAGGCCGGACACGAGTAGTAGCAAACTCCCAGGATCCTGATGTGCCGGCGGGGGCTTTCCTTTGGGAAACAGGACAAACAGCCTGTTAGTGACATGCCTGGGGACACCCGAGCACCTGCACCTTTGCCACCTCTAACGTGCTGACCATCAAGGTCGAGGCACGACTCACACCAGGGCCCGGGCCACTCTCCTGCTGTCAGGGCAGCCTCGGGAGGGTGGGTGGCCCCTGTGGCTGTGAGCAGGGTTGCCTTGGGGCACCCCAGTCAGCCCGACACCTGCACTCAGCCTCTTCCCACGCGGGGGTCCACCCCTCCGGCCCTTCAGTTCACCAGGCCAACCTCACATACTCTTCAAGGTCAAGAAACCAGCTCCTGTCCCCAGGAGGAGTCGCACAGCACCCTTCCTGCTGACCAACGAGGCTCACCACCTGATAGACTGTCTGGGACATGCCGGACTGCTCCCCACCCCAGGAAGGGCACGCCACATCTGAGTGACCCTGTGGCTTTGAACCGTAGGCGGGGCCACACCTACCCTACACTCTCCCCATCTTCACACTCAGGCTGCCTTCACTGGACCGAGAGCCCAAGGGTAAGATGAGGGTCCACGGCGGGGGGCTGACCCCTCCCCTGGCACAGAGGCCGTCGGCAGAGGGCTCACCCCCCGAAACTCATCAGGCTCCCCTCTGCGCACCCCCAGCTTGGCTCTGCAGTGTTCTCGGCCGTCTCCAGGCGCCAGGCCCCTGAGGCCTGCTGTTCATCTCTGTGTGTCCCCAGCAAGCCCTTGCCTGGGGCTGGAAGGTGCTCAGTATGAGGCCACTGAGCGGGCAGGGGGCGTGAGCGAGTGAACGGACCATACACCCAACGGGCAGGTGCGGAGTGGCAGCACTGCCATCAGATTCGAAGGCAAGTAAGAGGCCGTGCGTGGAGCTGCCCCAAACAGCCTCAGCCCGGAAGCCCGGCTACTGCATCTGACACAGACTTGGGGCAGCTGCCACAGGAAAGGGAAGTCACCGCGGGGCGGGGCGCAATCCCCAGTGATGGGCTCAGGGCAGGAGGCCTCAGAAGAACAAGCTGTGAACTGTGAGGAAGGCGGGGGGGCGCTCTCGGTGAGCCTCAAGAGTGACCCCGACTACCCAGGGTGGCCGCTTTCCAAGGCAGGACCAGGGCAGCCAGCTGGTGACGTCCAGGCTGCGAGGTCCACCGCGTTCTGGGCAGGGCTTCCCAAAGAACAGCCGTCCTCAGCTGCCCCCTCCACACACGCAGGACTGGGCACAAAATCACAGCCCGTCAGTGACAGATGAGTCCTCGGTGACCATCCTGAGACGCGGTCCCTCCCGAGCCTGGCTCCTCCTCGGGGCGGCTGACACAGCCCAGGACAGACTGGGGAAGTCAAATCCTAATTTTTGTCTTATTTTAATCTCAACTCTCCTGGCTTTTGTTAACAAGATGGAAAGAACAAAAAAGGTGTTTCCCGTTGCTTTTACTGTTCCAGGTTATAAAACCTTCCCTGTAAACACTGAAACCCAGCGCCTGGAGGTCCCCATCAGGGAGCACCTGTGTCGCCTGAATAGCACTCCCAGCCAAAGCGAGGAAAGAAAACGGAGGAGGAAGGCTGGCGGAGCTCGCGTGGAAGGACAGGAGTGACCGGATAGGACGACAGAGCCCCCGCAGGGCACCGGAGCGGCTGTGGGAGGGCCCAGGTAGGAGGGGCTCGTGCTTGCGTCCCAGGTGCGGTCTGCAGCTCACAAGTGAACTCTGGACCCACCTGGCCCTGCCCGAGAGGACCTGAGACCCTCACGCTCAAGGGCTCTGTGACCCTGCTCCCCTGGCCCCAGGCCCGGGGAGAGGCAGAGGACGCAGTGGGATCAGAAGGCCCACTGCGATTCCAGAGCCCAGAGGTGCCCCGAGCCCTGTGAGGCCAGCCCCGGAACAGCGGGGCCATTACTTCCCAAACAGAAAGACTGCTATTTATACACGACGTGTCTACACCCACAAGCCCCAGGCCTCCCCCGTCAGAAACCTGAACACGCGCACGGGCAGGCGCCCTGAAGGAACGCGAGCCTGCGGCGAGTCACAGCTGACCTGAGGGCACCCGGCAGGCCTGACCGCGGCCAGCCCTGCGCGGCTCGCGGGGCTGGGGTGCCAGGGCAGCGAGGCACGGCCCTCTACAACCAGCCCCGGGCACGTCTCCTGAGGAGGGGGAAGGACTGGGGAGCAGGGAGGACGGGCGTGAACACACAGCGTGTAACAGAAAAGAACCAATCTGACTCCACATCAGATCTGTTCCTTTGGCTTTAACACTGTGCCCTGTTTTCTAGGCTCAGTCTTGCTGGCTCTGCGCCTTCTGCGAAACAGCGTTGCCTTTAGCCTGCAATGCACAGGAGAGCCTGTTCTCCAGGCTCAGACCTTTGAGGATGTTAGCACTTTTCCATTCACATGAAGATAACAAGTTGCAGAACAGAGGACATCTGTCTTGCTGGGGGTTTACAGGGACACCAGGACCTGACCCACGTGGACAGCCGCAAGGACAAAGGACTCTGACACCAAGAAGCTTGCAACGACCAACCACACCGCCCCCCTTTCTCAGTGTAAAAGGAGCCTGGATTCTGACGTGGAGAAGGTGGTTCTCCAGGACACTAGTCCCCCATCTTCTCCGCCTGCCGGCTTTCTGAATCAAGTTTCTGTTCCTTGCCCCAGCACCTCATCTCCCTGTCTGAGTGGCCTGTCGTGCAGCGAGCAGGACGAGGCTGGACTCAGTAACCAACCAAGGTTAGGCGGCTGTTGCAATGGAGATGCGTGATGGGGACACTGAGCAGCCCCGAAGGGCGCTGTTGGTAAAGGGGGAGCGGCTTCCACTAAAAACCAAGGAAGTGCATTCACCTTCCCATCTGAACAGACTTCTCAGTTGTAGGGAGTCTTCAGTGTCTTTTCTAGGTACTCGGCCAGGATCAGGTTGTTGGACTGAAGGCTGATGACAGCCAGCCAGACTTTAAAGCCGTCATGAACCTTTAAAACAGATTTTGGATGGACAGGGGAACTGTTACATGAAAGCTGCGAATTGTTGCCCTTCTAAGGTCGCACTCCTAGGCGGGGGGTCTCCTCTGCACACGCACTTCAGGAAGCCCGAGCTGGCAGGGCAGCCACCAGGAGGCTTTCTGTGACACTTCCTGAGGTCATGGGGAAACGGCCCGGGGGACTGAGGGCCCGCAGTCGGGGTCACAGGCCCGAGGTCTAAGATTCCCGGCCAAAGGGGGGCAATTGATGCTGCTTTACGCCCGGGCGTGGGGACACTCTCCAGGAATACATGGTATCTCATGGGTCCCGTCCAGGAATACCAGCTTTGGAAAAGAACACTTAGGGAACACGCTGGTGACACTTAGATGCCCTCAGCCCAAACCCAGGGGCCTGAAATTCTTTCACAGAAAGCACAGCAAGCCAGAAGAGCAAAGCCACCTCTCAAATGCCTGGGGGAACTTGAAGGGGTGACGCGTGGCTTGGAAAGCTCCCCTGGGGAGCACGGAAGGGAAAGGGAGGAGGGAGCCCGGAGACGAAGCTCCTCACCCGGGTGCGTCTCCGGCGGCTCGGTCCTGCCGGGGCCTCGGAGCAGCCTGGGCTCTGCGTTACCATCCCCGTCACCCAGGTGAGCTGAGGGGCCGCTCCACACACCTCACGCGCTCTCTCCGGAACACCTGCCCCCGTCTGCACTGCTCTGAGGCAGAGGCAGTCCCGGGGCCCCACCTCCTCCGGCGGACTCTCAACAGACGGACGTTTCCACTTAATCTTCAGGCAAGAACGGCCCCGGGACCTGAAATCATTAGAGGTATTAGCTGCATGCTACAAAGCGCATCCCTGACTCCCTCCCGTGGCTCCAAGGCCCTGGACAGGCCGGTCTCACCCGGGAGCAGCCCGAGGAGCTGCAGACACGCCGGGACAGCGAGCCGGGGCCCGGGCACGCCGCCGCACGTCTACGGAGGGGGAGAAGTGTCACAGGGAGCGTGACCACACTGGGTCCACACGGCACCGCCGACCCTCCCCTCCCGAGAGTCCCCTGGGCCCGAGGGGCCGGGTGCTGGCTAAGAGAAGGTGGCAGCAGGTGGGGGGTGCTGGGGGGGTCAGCAGGAAGGGCTGGACGGGGACCACAGAGCTGACAGAGACACAGAGCGGCTGTGTCCGTGGTGAGGACAACCGCACCTCTAGGCTTCTGAAACCACCCTCCCAGGAGGCTCCCAGGGAGCAGGGGTCTCAGACGGGGTGCCCTGCACACACTGGGCCTCTCCACGCCCCCCAGGCCGGGAGACCCCGCGAGCTGGGAGGGGACATGAGATCCATTCCCTAGGGCTCCTGCCTGACCCGGGGGGACAGACAAGCCAGTTAAACTGCTGCTTCACGTGGGGCAACGCCCTTCATGGTGACGCCTTTCCAAATAGATGCCTGACAAGTAAGGCGTCCCCGACGCCAAGGACGACAGGGCCTGTCTCCCGCCACCATCACCGCCACTCACTGGCCCAGAGCCAGCGCCTCCCTCGGCGCGGGTCTCAGTCCAACACCGAGGACTCAAGGCGGAGAGGCCCCACTACTCACAGCTGGAGGACCAGCCAGGGGAGGCCAGCTCCAGCCGCTGACCGTCCACGGGGAAGGACGCCCGAGCAGACGCGGCCGCCCCGTCCAGCCCTCACCCTGGAAAACTTTGTGTGCAAGCTGGGTTACCCCCCACCACGGCTGCTAAAACCTTTGAACTTCAGGCCGCGAGGCTGAAAACAAGAGGGGCCGAGTGTCTCGGGTTTTCCAGAACTACAGGAGGGTGCGGGCGCTCGCCAGGCAGCACTCACGTCCCAGCGCTCCGTCCCGCAGGAGTGGTCATGCAGGAGGGTCTCCGCTGGGTCCAGCATCACACATCTGTTTATAAACGACAGGAAGAGAGACAGTTTAACTTTCAAAACGATTCTGTTCACGAGTTCAGACGCTGTCAACATGGGAGGGCCCTGAGCCTGGGAACACTCAGGGCTGAATTCCGAGATCGTGCAAACCTTGTCGGGTCACCTGGGGGCATTTGGGCAAATCAATGCTGACTCTCTAAAAGGCAGCTGTATGAGGCGCCACACGACTCTGAGGGCTTTTAATTCCTAACTGATTCTAAGCATTCACAGGGTCTCTTCTGACCCAGCCACTGACCTGGGCGAGCTCATAGGCTCCCTGTGCCCATTAGTGCAAACTAATGCAAACCTACAAACAAACAAACAAACAAAAGGAGCGAACAGAACCCAGCAGGGTATTGAGAGAGTCACAGACGTGACAAAGGGAGTTCATACCAGGAAGGCAGGGGTGGTTCGGTGTTCCAACATCTGTGACTTAGCTCCCCACGGTACTGGGTAAAGGGCAAACCTGTAAGACCGCGGATACCACAGAGAAGGAAAGGTCAGCATTTACTCCTATTTGTAAAAATCGCCTGAATGAAACAGAGCCTAGGTTCTCCTTATCGTGTTGCTTCTCCAGCCAGAAGCCGGCCCCTTCCTCAGCGAAGGCTCAGTCCCCTCCTCGCACAGCGAGGCTGCCCGCTACGGAATAATCAGCACCCTGAGAAATCGGGACCTGCAGGAGGGGCGCTCCAGAGCCAGCCATGGCCCCACAGGCCTGGGCGACCCAGGGGGCTCAACGCATCCGAAGAAAGGCCGGCTCCCAGAGTGCTGACGGGGAAGTGGGCGGGGTGCCCAGGGCCCCCACACTTCACCCCAAACAAACCCTCAGGGGCTTGGAGATAAACATGAAAACTGAAACTGTAAAAGCAGAATGAGCAGTGGTATGAGAGAATTTTTAAGAATACTGGGGTGGTAAAGATTAGACGAAAAAATAAACCTAGAAACCTTTAAAGAACACACAGGTCAATAAACTTAAATACATAAAAACTTAAAACTCCTGCAAAGAAAGAAATTGGCAAAAGGTTTAAAAAGATGCATCACAGAAAATCATTTCAAGAGAGACTTTAAAGCTGATTTTACTCCGACATCAAGAAACGTACATTCACAGACCAGAGAGCCACTTGTCCCTCATCACAGCTCTCGGGCCTGCTGGCTGCCCGGGGACGATGGCTCGACGGTCATCAGGCAAAGCACACCTCACCCCCACGCACCCAGCCTCAGTCCTGGGTGAGCCTCCATTTTACTTCCAAAACTGTGCAAAAATGGTTCCTGTCTGTAAAATCCTAGGGCCGGTCAAAGGCCACCCCGGCGGGCGGGCTCAATGAGTGCTCTGACAGGGGGCAGAGACAACTGCAAAAGGACATGGTGACCTCGGCGGTGACCTCCCGGGGCTTCAACCCCCGAGGGCATCACGCAGTGGGAAAGGGGCAAACAGCGGGAAGGCCACGCAGAGAACCCTAAGTGGGCAACTCCACTGGTGTGTTAAAGAGGGAGACGAACACCGGCATTGGCTGGGAGCAGGAAAGTTCTGGAAAGCAGCGGGGTGGCCAAAAGAGCAGTGGCCGCGGGGGCCGCGGTGGGAGCAGGGGCTGCTCCTCAGAGGCGGGTTCACCACGAGACGCAGCGTCACCTGCAGGGATGCGCCTTCCACCCCACGTCCGGCTGAGCGGCTGTCCTAGGACAGAGCCGGCCGCCCCGGGCCCAGCCCGGGTGCCCCCCGTGTGGCTCTAGTTCTCAAAGACACATGCTCCCCAGTGCTCACGGCTGCACCGTTTACAACGGCCAAGACACGGAAGCAACCTACATGGCCATCGACAGACAACCGGATAAAGAAGACATGGTATTTTCATATAACAGAGTATTACTCAGTCATAAAAAGGAATGAATTCATGCCATTTACAGCGACACGGATGGACCTAGAGATTATCATACTAAGTGAAGTAAGTCAGAGAAAAACAAACATCATATGATACCACTTACATGCGGAATTCTTTTAAAATGATACAAATGAACTTATTTACAAAACAAAAACAGAGTCATAGACTTAGAAAACAAACTTAACGGCTACCGAAGGGGTAAGAAGGGGGGATAAATAAAGAGTTTCAGATTAACAGATACAAACTACCAAATGCAAGATAAATAAATGACACTGTATAACACAGGGAACAATATCCAATATCTTGCAACCAATAATGGAAAAGAATCTGAAAAACAATAGACTATTTACACGCACAACAATCACTATGCCGTACACCTGAAACTAACACAACATTGTAAATCAACCAAACTTCAATTAAAAAAAAATGATAAGCTCTAAATACCTTTATTCAAAGAAACTCTTCAACACTTTCCTCTTTAAAAAGTAAAAATGGGAAGCTTGAGCAGGGCCAAGTTAAACTGGACGCGCGGTTACACGTCTCGGCCAGCACGTGGTCCTTGCCACACACGCGCTGTGCTTTCCCTCAGGTGGGCGGGCGCGGCGCTGGCTGCACAGGGAGCGAGTCCTGCTGGGACAAGGCCAGCCTCTGCAGCAGCGGCCTCCTCATCACCGCTCCATCTCACCAGGAGGCCAGGGTTTTCAGAAGGGAGGGGACACAGAGCTCAGACACTTCAGATCTATTTCCCGAGAAAAACTACGCAAAGACCAAGATCACCGGACGTGCGGGGAACACGAGCAGGGCCCTTGCGCAGAGCAAAGGCTAAGACAACAGGCCCGAAGCAAGACGGCCCGACGTTCACACCGGAACCAGAACAACGGTCATCTGGCCCCAGTCAGACGACCACCACCTCACCTGCAGTGAATTGCCTGTACTCAGTGACAGGGATGTTTCTGTTCAGACTTTGAAGATCAAAAAAGTCAGACCAGGGAATTCGGACCTGGTGGATGTCGCGCCTCTGGGGCAGCACCAGCGCCCACTCCTCCACCTTCAGCAGGGTATTCAGGAGGGAGGGGATGTCGGTGTAGACGTCCCTGTGGAGGCTGAAGCCCTGGGTGGGAGGGGTTGACATCGCACAGAAGGTACCTGGAAGGGAGCACAGGGGAGCAGTCCTTCAGGGCCAGGCCTCTGCACAAGAAACGTGGCTCCCTTCCCCACAGCCCATGGCCCAGACTCCAAGCAAGTTCAGCAGCTTCTGGTTTGTAAAGTGGAGGCACTGCCCACCCATCTCCAGGTGGCCCATTACTTAAAGAGCCCGAGAGCAGACGCAGGAAATATCTTGGCATCTGTTTAACACCAGCTAAGCACCTGACTAGCACCTGAGCACCTGTTCTCCAGGGGCTCTCAAACTTCTTGGTCTACAGACCCCTGTGCATTCTGCACAATTAGTGAGGAATGGAAAAGGCTGCTGTTCACATCGGTTAAATCTATGAACAGTTTCTGTGTTAGAAGTTCAATTTAAAGTACATTAAAAAATATTTATGAATTCACTTAACAATAATAACCAATTATGTTATTAATACTCTTAAAAAATTAAGTATATTTTTCAAAACAAAAATCACTAGCGACAAGAGTAGCAGTGATTGTCATTTTTGCAAATCGCTTTTTGACTGGTGAGAGCTGGATTCTCCTATCTGCCTTTGCATTCCCTGTTTTGTGGTTATCACAGGCCAGGTGGTCTCTGGAAAATCCCACAGGAAAACTCGGGACAGCGGGAGACTGCATAAGGCAGGTGACATCCCGGCGTTTCTATGAAAACGGTCTGGCACCTCAGGGGCCCTGGGACACACTTTAAGAGCAGCTGCCCTATCCCAGGCATGACCCCCCTACGCAAGAGCCAGGCAAGGGTCCCAGCTTCTGTCATGAGTTACCGCCGTCACTTCCCTCCCTTCTCTGCTAAGTTTTCCCACCACCTCCCTGACTGCAGGTGAGAATGAAATCCTCCGCTGGGGCCTCTAATCCTTGAAGACTGCAGCCCCGAGAGGAAGGGGCCCATGTACCATCCCTACAGCTCGCACACCCTGTTTTGGGTCAAGCCCTGAGTAACCGCTGAACTGCACTGACTCTTGCTTATTCCTGAGGTTTCCCGACGGAACCAACATCTGGATGGAACTGAAATTTCCCTGCAGACACACAAGGCTGATAAACCACCCCATTCCAACATCTGATTCTGGGGCTCTTCCAGCCCCGGGCAAGCCCCGCTTCATCTAAGAGGGCCTGCCCTTCCCGGGGGCTCCGGGAGGCCGCGACAGCCTAGGGCGACCCCGACTCGCCCCTCCACCCAGCCCCGGCGCCCGAGGGCGAGGGGAGCCGGAGGCTCTGCCCCGGCGCCGGCCCCAGCCCTCCGCCCCCCTGTCCCCCGACCCGCCCCCCTGCTCCACAGCCCCGCCCCGGCCGCCGCCCCCTCCCCGGTCCCTGTCCGCCAGCCCCGCCGATGCCGCCGACGCGCCTTTATCGTCTGCGGGACGCCGCCCCCGACAGGATGCCGGCCGACGGCTGGCCGGGCGAGAACTCCACGCGCGAGGCCCAGGCTGGCGGCCAGGTCGCCGCGCCGAGCAGCAGTGAAAGCGCGGCGAGCGCCGCCATGGCCCCAGGCTGCTACGCACTTCCGGAGACGGCGCCCCGCCCCGGAAGTGTAGGACAGCCCCAGCGGAGCGTGCAACCTGTAGCCACGGCAACGCCGCGGGGCCCTCGCCCAGCGCTTGCGCCGTGCGCCCTCTCAAGGCTGAGCGTCCCGGGGGCAGAACGTGGGGAGGGGCCAGGACGAAGGCGGGGCCAGGACGGGGGCGGGGCCGATGGGGACAGCTGGGCGGGGGCCGGGGCTGTGGACGTGACCGCGTGTGCGTCCTCAGCCGCAGGTTGCGCCCTCAGCCGCAGGTTGCGCCCACTGGAGGCGGGGGCGGGGCTGCCGCCGGTGGGCGGGGCGGCGCTGCTAGGGGCGGGGCCACGCGTCCAGGGGCTCGTCACTCTCACCTGCCCGCCTCGCGGGGCTCGGCCTGGGCTCCGCGGACTCCGCTTGCACCGGACGTGGGCCGGGGCTGCGGGTGGGCACGCTAGAGGACTGAGCCCAGGCCCGCACGGCTGGCCGGGTGGGCACCTGAACTGCAGCTCCGCCAGGCTGCCTGCGGGACTTGAATTCGCGCTGCTGGGCAGTTTCCGAGAAGACAGAGTCTTTCCCAGGAGGGGAGGTAGGGCTGGGGTGCCAGATGCGGGCTGGGTGCGTTCTCACTGCAGAACCGCCGTGAGAGGGCGCAGAGCAGCCTCTGTGCTGGCGGGCCTAGGAATCTGGGGTATGGGGCGGGGATGGTGTGTGCCGTGCTCTGTGGTCTCCTCAAGAACCCTCACCCCAGAGCGAAGGGCCCTGCTCCCCGCCCTTCACTGCACCCCCTTCCTCCCCCAGCACCACCGCCCCTGCCCCTGGAGTGCCCTATGACCTCTCCCCACACGGGGCACTGTCTGTTAGAGGTACTGAGCTCCTGGTGGCTCCAGCCCGAGGGTGGGGGGCTGTATCTGACCACTAAGGACGCCTAGAGCCTTTGTGGTTCCTGGTATGAAGCCCCAGGCCATAATGCAGGGGTGCACAGAAACCCTTCAAAGAGGATTCCCTGCACGGCCCTCCCCGCCCGCACCTACAGGGCCGCTGCCACACCGGGCCACGCCTGGCTGAGGACCTGCTGGTCCCTCTCCTCCTGTACCTGCAAGAGTGCACCTCCCACACTGCTGGGCATTTAGGGGGCCTTAGAAGAGCAGCTGGTGTTTTCCTGGGCAAATATTTGCTCTTTTGGGAAGATTTGAGTGCAAAGGCACATAGGGTATGTTTTTTCTCTTGCCCTGGAGCTGGTGACTTGGATGCAAACTGAAGCCAAAGCAGTTTTTATAGAGAGCCGCAAAACGTCCCACAACCAAACATCACTGTTCCGCAAGCAAGGCAACACCACGGCCGGGACGGGGTGGAGGGGATCGCCCCTCCTGCTGGAGGTGGGGGGGTTCCCATTTGCAGCCACATGGATGGACCTAGAGATTATCATACTGAGTGAAGTAAATCACAGAAAGACAAGTATCATATGATACCATTTATATGTGGAATCTGAAAAATAACACAAAGGAACTTATTTACAAAACAAGCAGACTCAGACATAGAAAACAAACCTAACGATTCCCAAAGGGGAGAGTGAGTCCGGGGAGAGATAAGTTAGGACTTTGGGATTAACAGATACACACCACTGTATATAAAATAGATAAGCAACAAGGAATCACTGTATAACACAGGGAACAATCTTCAATATCTTGTAATAACCTATAATGGGAAATAATCTGAAAAAAATACATGTAACTGAATTACTTTGCTGCACACCTGAAACTAACACAATATTGTAAATTGACTATAGTTCAATTTAAAAAGAGGGGCTGGGTTCTAGAGCAACAGCCAGAGTGGGACAGAAGAATGAGATCTGGGGTCCCTCTGATGCTCCCGAGTCCTCAATATCTCTGTCCCCATCTCGCTCCCCTCCCCCCACCTTCTTTCCTCGCCTTCCCTGTATCCTCCCCTCACCCCCCTCTCTCTCCCTCTCTGTCTCCTCCCTGTCCCCACACTGTCTCCAGAAAATGCTGATTCTCTAGTCCCCTCCTTGTCAGCTGAGATTCCGTGGGAGGAAGAACTTTCTCTTTCCCCTTTTATTAATTGAATGTGTTTATGTCACTAGAGACAAGCAGAGCCTCATTTGTGCGCTGGGCAACCACCTGTCAGTGTCTCTATTACACTTTGTGGCTGAAATTTTTCCCAGCAGGACTCCCTTTAAGCCCGTTTCTGACTTTCCGCTGTGCACCCGCGTTTGGGTGTCCTTACTGGGGTTCAGGTCTCTCCACCCAGCCCCCCATCCTCCCCTCGGGCTCCCTCCTCTGCACTGTACGTCTCACCTCCACCAGCAACAGAGGGACTCCCAGTGGCCTCCAGATGTTTGCTGTTTGCTCAGCATCCCCCTCGCCCTGCGCCTGGTGGCCTAACTCCCTCCCTGCCTGCTTCTATGACCGCAGGGAGGTGCCTGGGGCCCTGGGGACAGAGGTCCCTGTGGGGAAGACAGACACCTGCTCCGCACCACTCCTGGTGGGGAGGGCTCTGCCAGCCCTAGAGTAGCCTCTGCTCAGGCCAGCAAGAGAAGAGGGGTCTCTGGGGGATGCGGGATCCACCGCACCTTGGGGGTCACCAGGCAATGACGGGGCCCTGTCCTCACTGCTCCCAGCCCTCTGTGAGGCCACGGGGGACAAACAGATCCAGGATGGTCCGGAGACCCTGGGACCTGGCCTGAGCCAATGCTAATTTAAATCATCCGCTGCTAACTGTTCCTGCAGCTCTGGCAGCTCTGAGTGAACATGATGAATTACCATATTTACGACTCTTGGTTGAAATATTTCCCCGAGGAGAAAGTGGCCCTTGCCTGTAGCCAGCATCACAGGCTCCCTCCCAGTAGTCCTGGGATGAACAGGGGCCTGCTGGCTGCACTGAGGCCAGGAAGCTCTCGGCCCTGCCCGTTCCACTCATTTCCCCGAGTTTCGGGGCCTGGACTCCAGCTCTCTTACTGAACACTTAGGGCCTTCCCCACGGCCGTCTCACACCTCCCCCTTCACAGCACAGTTGGAGCCTCAGGGGACGTGGATCCCTGGCCCTGGGTGGGGGCACAGCCCTCCCCGCTGCTGGGGACCTTCACTCAGGAGATCGGGCCTCCCCCAGGGACGGGGTCCCCCTCACTCGGCCCAGACCTGCCCTTGTGCACAGAAGGGGTCCTGGCCTGGCCCTGCACCGACCCCCTGGGTGTCCTGTGGGGCCGGGCGGGGGCTGAGTGGCCCAGCTCCAGGCTGGGATCGGCCCTGGCCCCTCCCCCGGTGCCTGGACAAGTGACATCACGAACTCCAGATCCGAGCTGGGGGAGCCATTTCCTAGAACCCGGCTGGCCTCCCCTCCCCCGGCCCAACAGATGGTCCCCCAGGTCGTCAGGGACCTGTTTACCTGGAGACAGAACACCCCGCAGGGTTCCGAGCGGCCAGTGGTGACACAAAGGACCCTGGCCTCAGAGGCAGAGAGCTGTGGGGCCCTGGCAGCCATGGGGGGCCTGCTCCCTGCCCCCTGGGCCCCGTCCCCCCTGATGCTGGAGCGCCTGGGGGGCGCCCTACTGCTGCTCCGGGAAAGCCTGACCCTGGTGCTTCCCTGGGGGGCCCTGGTGTGCGCGGCAGGGCTGCTGTTCCTAATACACAGATGGTCTTCCTCCCACAGCGGGGAGACCCCAGGCGGGCAGCGCTCTCCCCACGATGGGGACGCCGCACCAGGAGCTGAGCGCGCGGGACCCCAGGCCCAGGCCCGCGGGGCAGGCAGCCCACCCGGCGGGGCAGCCCGCCCTCCCCTCCCGCACACCCTGCGTGTGGCTTCCCTCGACGCGGGTGGGAGCAGGCGATGCGCTGAAGGCCCCGGCGGGAAAGGCTGGCGGGAGCCCGGCGCCCCCGCCCCCCCGAGCACCAGCGCGCCCCAGGGAGCAGCCTGTGTGTCCACGATGCTGAAAAGCTGCTGGCCCAGGACATCGCCACATGGAGGCAGAGAGTCACAGAGAAGGAGGAGGAGAAAGCAAGGCTGCTGGAGGCGATCGCCAGGAGGGAGCGGGCCCTGCAGGACGAAGTCACCCACCTGGAGGCCCTGGCTGCGCACCTGCTGAGCGCCCCCCGCCGTCCCCCCTGCTCTGACCCAGGTCTGAGCCCAGCAACCACCTCACCCCGTCTGCGCGGGTGTCCGGGGGGGGGGGGTTGCGTCCATCCAGCGCTCCCTCGTTCGTCCTGGTGGCGCCTCGAGGCCACAGTGTCTCCTGGGAGTGGAGTGTTGTCCCTCGCCGGGAGCAGTGTTTAAACGTTCATGTTTTCTCTGAAGTACCCACTGTCCCCATTGAAACCCTTAGGAATGTAGCGTATAGTGTTGTATTTGGGTGGAAATTAAATGCTCCCTGTGACTTGAAGCATCCTCTCAGTGTGTCCTGCTAGAGATGTGTGAGACGATGGGAATTCTCTGCACATCAGGCCGCTGTTGACAACGTGGAAATAACTGCTGGGTATTGACCTGAGCAAATTTTGGTTTGTTTGAAAACCTAAACCAAAAAAACCCCAAAACAAAAAACACCATTAAAAAGGGGAAAAAAAGAAACTGAACTAAAAGAAAAACTTAAGCAAGACGACCTCATTCTAACTACATATTATTTCTATTAGTTAATTTCTAGTTTATCCCAAGTTCATAACAGTTCTGTGCTAAAGTCATAGATTAGAAAAGTTTGAGAGTTTGCAACCACTGTTTCCTGTGTTGTCATTTCTTGTTCACCTCCCTTGTCTTGTTTCAGATGGTGTTTGTCATTTAGCATTTCTAAGTGTTTGCAGTGACAATTAACACGCTTTCTTTTGATGCGAAACACACCCACCCACAAGGCAGATGCTGGACAATGTGAGCTGTTTCACACACCCTGAAAGTGTGAGAGGGTTGCCAATTTCTGGAACTGTTTTACAATAAAGGTGGTTGAAGAGAAACAATCGTGTGCACATGACTTTATAGAGATACACGCGTCCTAAATCCCACACACAGGAAGGGAGAGGCCCCGAGGCTCAGCCCGGATTCCAGCTAGACCCCCTCCTGCAGGCGGTGCAGGTGGAGACCCCGGGATGAAGGCTGTGTCCTGCGCGGGGGCAGGAGGGACGGGGGCTGAGGCTGGGGGTCCAGGGGCTGCAACAGGGCCGGTGTCCCCACCCCCACCCGGGGCCTGGCGGGAGGAGGGGAGTGGGGTCCTCTGAGCCGGGGAGGGGCCTCAGGGGTCTGTGTGGAGCCCTGGGTGCTGGCCCAGGGGGGTCATCACAGAGATGGAGGAGGAGGACGGAGGGGCTGGGCAGCTGCGGGGTCGGGAAGAGGACTGAGAAGACGCAGAACATTCTGGTGACCCTGCTGCCCTCAGGCACCAAGTAAACCCTGGTGACAGCTCTGCAGGAGAGCCCTGTGGAATCTTTGGGAATAAGAGGGTGACCTCTGGGAAAGCCGCTTCCCTGAGGAGCCGAGCGTGGAGTCAGAGACGTGTATCTGGACTCCACGTGGTTCCTCCCTCTGAATCCTGGGGTCCCACCTCCCAGCTGTTCCCCCAGCAGGGACCCCCTGGGCAGGGGGAGGGGCTGGGGTGCAGGGGGAGGATCCCCGAGTGTGACGCAGTTGCCCCCTGAGCAGAGCCACTCAGACGTTCCCCGTGGGGACGCCAGGTGAACTAGGTTTCCTCCAGCGAGTGCACATCCGTGGGAGGAGCAGACTCGGGGACGCTGGTGCCCACGAGTGTGGTCTGGACACTCCCTGCCGGGCCCTGCGCTGCTCTCCGTCTGTGTCTGCAGCAGACTTGGTGGGCGGGAGGTCAGGGAGGGCTCCCTGGAGGAGGTGGCCCTGCGGAGGGGTAGGAGTTCCCACCAGCGCTCTTCACCCGCTAAGGGGCCCGGGAGGCCCCTGGAGAACTTGCTACAGAGCAGATCCTGACGCCCAGGTTCTCAGCTGGTCTGACCGTCACTGGTCCAGGGGGTGATGCCCAAGCCGGGAACAGGCGGATTCACCAGGATCCTTAGATGATCACAGGGGGAGGTCAAAGGGGCAGGGACAGGCTGTCTGGGGCTTAGCCCGGGCACAGCCTGGACACGTGAAGGGCCTGGCGGGGCAGATGGAGGACTTGTGAGGCCCACGGTGCCAGGTCTCCTCCCACAAGCTCCCCCTTCCCGGACCAATCTCAGCCCTGTGGACACGGCCCGTTTCCGAGGAGCAGGATGGGCCAGGGACTGGTGGCCATCCTTGGGGAAGCCAGCCCTGCCGCCCCACCTCCCTCTGAATCCCGTGTCAGCAGATGGCCCATGTCCCCCGCTCACTCTCCCCAGGACCAGAGGTCCCCTCCTGACCCTTCCTTGTTTATTCCTGATAACTAAACATTTTCAAACTAATAAAAGCAGAGATTTGTGGGGTCCAGGAGGGAAACCCACTTCCCCTAAATACCTCTCTTTTTATAGGAGTATGTCTGAAATCTCAAGTTTTGAATTGAAATTTTTGGAGCTTGTTTCCTTTAAAACATATCTAAGGCGTGAGGACGGCAAATAAATGAGGCTGGTAAGTGTGTTTAGATAATTTTCTCGTTCATGTTTGTGAGTACGGACTTTTGAACCTGATGATGTATGTGAATTATAAAAAGGAATTACTCATAATCCCACAACTAATCAATATCGAGATTTTGCTTAAGAGCTTTTGTTTCCTTGATTCTTTCCTTCCTTTTCTCGCTCCCTCTCATTTGAATAATGCAAAATTTGGATTCAGTGCCCAGACGTTTTTGATCTCTTCAACTTACCAGTATGTGTTCGGCATCTTACCGTCTGGACGCCAATTCTCTGCCAAGAAACATTTTAATGACTGCATAGTATTTCACTGTGTCATTTACACCATTTATTACCAAATTTTCACTGTCGTAAATAACTCCTAGATGAATATCTTTAAACATGTATCTCTGTTGACATGTTCACTTCTTTTCTTGGAATGTTTTCCTGCAAGTGAAATTGACAATATGTACATTTTGACATTTAAAAAAAATCCCACTTTATTGAGGTGTAAATGATATACAAAAAGGTATATATATTTAAGGTATATAATTTTAGTTAACACTGCCAAGGTACCTTCCCCAATGACTGCCTTACCGGACAGTGGGTGCAGGGTGGGATGGGGAAGGGAGGGGCGGGCTCCTGAGACTTGCAGGGTGACGGGACAGGGGTCTGAGCTTGCACCCAGGGTGGCGCTGCCGGTGAGGGCGCCTCAGAGCTGGATCTGGGACAGAGAAGCCCACACTGGCTCCATCCCGTTTCCTCCCTCAACTTCCCTTAACCCCTTCCTTCCCCTCCACAGCCTGGGTCTTGGCAAAGGGGTAAGAGTGGGGTCTCAGATTCCCTCCCCACTCCCCACCCTGTCTGACTTCCTTGGCTGGCAAACTAAGAGATCTTTTTCCAAATCCCGCATTGCGGGGAACCACTGCCACCTGCCGTCTGCAGGGCTGTGAAGGTTGACATGCTCGCCAAACCCCAGCCTGTCCCAGTGCCTGACCCCTGCGCTTCCCCGGGGCGGGGGCCTGCAGGCCCAGCGGTGCAGGGCTGAGCTACACTGTGTTCACCATCTAATTCGGAGGATCAGGCCTTTGGGAAAGAGAAGGAGGTCCCATTGAGAACAAGGAGGGAAGCCAGCGAGGATGTGGGCTGAACAGAAAGATGACAGCTGGAGAGGAGAAGCTCCTATTCCATAGGAAGTGGCCGCAGGATCTGGGTTCAGGGGAGACAGGTAGCTGGCGAAGCCGTGGAAGCTCTGGGAACAGGCCTCTGAGGCCCCAGGTCCTGTCCTGACACCTGCTCTGGGCTCAGCCAAGCCCAGGCCCTGGATCCCGCCACGTGGAAATAGTTCTGGGCTGTGGCCCGTCTGCCCGCCGGGGAGCCATCCAGACTGTGAAACACATCATTCATGCTGCCTTCTCCTCGGAAAGGGACCTGCAGGGGACACCTGCAGTTACTGCCCCGCTTGTTCCTGGCCACGACTGTCAGGGTGTCCTGGCTCCCTTGTGTAACTGGAGGGACTGAAGCCCAGAGCAGGCTGGCGACTTGGCGGAGGTGACCCCTGAACGGTGGCCCCTGCCGTCCACCACCTGCCTCCAGCCGGGGCCTGGCCTGAGGCCCAGACAGGGGGAGGCGTGGGTCAGCAAGAGGGCCTGTCCTGCTGTCTGTCCTCAGCCCCGCCCTCACGGTGGGGGTGGTGGTGGTCACAGCATCCATGCACCAGGCGGGTCATCTCCAGTCCCGAGCTGTTTTGAGTTCCTGTTTCTTAATAATGTGCGGCAGCGCCCTGCGGACTCTTTGGACCAAGGAAGGACTGGGTATTGTCCAGGGCCTGTCTGCCCATCAGCCAGGAGCCCCTGTCCCAGCTCGAGATGGCCAAGGCCCTCCCCTGCACCCACACTCATGCCCCTAGCCTGGGCTTCTGGGGTCTCTCCCGTCCCCCGGCCCCTCCTGCACAGAAGAGATGACATCTCCTCAGTGGCTGCTGGGAGGTCGGCTGATGCGAGGAGTTGTGAATGGCTGTGCGGGCACGTCTGTCGGCCCAGCCGCAGCCCTGGACGGCCAAGGGCTTTGCTTCTTGCCAGGCATACAGTAACCCCTTAAACAGTCATCACTCGGGCTGATTCTTTGCTCTTGAGGGACCTCCTGGTGACCGCCCCCTGCTTATGGGAATCCCTTCCCGCTTCATCTCAGGTCCCCTTCCCCGTGTCCTTTTCATGTTTCCCCCAGTTAGCAACCCCCCAGGCCCACCCCCTCGGTGGGGGCACTGGGGCTCTGTGGGCCTTTGTGTCCATTCCTCAGGGTCCTGCTGCCCGGGGACAGGGAGCCCCAGCGTGTCAGCCGCAGCTCCACCCCTGGGCACGTCCACCCATCTGCCCTCCCAAGCGATGCCAGTTTACTGGACCCCAGTACAGCACGGCCGATGGAAGCCTTGGACGTCACACTCTTGTTCTGAGGGCGAGAGGGGCCCTGGGAGCCGGGCCCCGGGCCGGCCACCTGTCGCCTCGTGGCCGACGTCCCGTCGCAGAGCCAGCCCGCAGCAGTGGGAGGCTGCAGCGGCCTGGGGACATCTGGCCGCGTCCCAGCCCCACTGTGTCTTGTCACCCACATCTGAGCCGCATCCCCGTGTCTCTGCCCCAGCCCGTCCCCCTTCCCACGTCCCTCGCTGCCCCTCAGAGCAGAAATCTCTTCCCCCAGCTGCTTACACCAGGGCCGGCCTCTGCGGCCAGCGCCGTCTCCGCCCCCGGGCAGCGGGGGCACCGTGTCCCCTTAGTGGCTTCTGTGCCCCAACAGGCGGCGCAAAGCCAGACGCGGGGGAGGGACGGCGCGGCCCCGCCTGCCAGCGGGGCTCCCAGGCCGCACCTGCTGGTGCTGAGGCCCGAGGCCGTCCGTTCAGCTGGGCAGGCGCTCTGCGCTGGGGATTTAAGGTGAGTGAGGGTGTCCTGTGCTGCCGCCCTGGTGAGGCCACCAAGTGCCTCCCCCGCCTCCGTCTATGCTGGGGAAGGTCTGGGGGCCGCGGTCACGGGAGGTGCGTGGATCACAGCGTAGCTCCACTGCTGATCATCCATGAACCCTGAGAGGCGGCTCAGCCCCCGGCTCCCCAGCGTGAGCCCTGCTGTGTCCCAGAGCCGCTGTCTGTGTCCATTCTGTTCCAGACGGTTTTCAAACACGCCTGCACGGTCTCACACGCGCCTCCCATCCAGGGCTGGGGTTTCCGTCGCAGGTCAGACGGCTGTAACTACACAACACAGACCGGGGGCTCAGCAGCGCTCACGGTCGCAGCTCTGGAGGCTGGAAGTCTGCGATCGAGGTGCCTGTGTGCTCGGGTCCTGCTGAGCGTCCTCTTCCTTGGCTTGCGGGTGCCACCGCCTTGCTGTGTGTTCACATGACAGAGCCAGAGAGAGGGGGGACCAGCTGTCTGGCATCTCATAAGGGCCCTAATCCCACCACGAGGGCCCCACCCTCGTGACCTCGTTTAGAAGTAATTATCCCCCAAAGGCCTCATCTCCTAACATCCTCACGTTGGGAATCAGGGTGTCAACATATGGGTTTTGGGGGGGACCCAACTCAGCCCCCGGCACCTTTGTCTTAGGCCTGTGGGGCTGCCTTGCTGATAAAATGTGGGGGTGCGTGACCTCCACAGCTGGCTCAGAAAAGGAGCCACGGCTTCTGATGGTTCCTCTTGCCACGCTCACTTCTGGCACACAGCCACCGTGCTCTGAGGACGCCCAGGCCACGTGGGACGTCCGCACGGAGACGCTCCAGCTGCCGCCCCACACGAGGTCCAGCTCGTGGCCTGTGTGAGGGGCAGTTTAGAGGGGACTCCAGCCCCAGCCCCCGTCTGACTGTGACCACGTGACAGAGTCCCAGGGAGCACCGCCTGGCTGAGTCCTGTCAACCCCGGGAACCCGGAGGGCTGGTTCCTGTGACAGTCTTTTCGTGGTAGTTCCCTGCCCTCTTCTGTCCTGTCTCAAAATCACTCGTCTAGTTCCTGTCTTCATAGACTTGACGATTCTGGGCAGTTCGTACATCACAAGGAGGAGGGGGAACTTCCCATGCCATTGTCTGCTAAGGAGGTCAGCTAGTTAACCAGCAAGCCAGCTCTTTCTGTATGAACAGGAAGGCTGTCCTGGCGAAGTCCTGCTTGCATTAGGAAAGGCCTGTTTCTTTGCATGGAGAAGAGATAAAGAAAAATTATCAAGGTGGAGGCACAGCATCCAAGGAGAAGAGGTATCATGTAATACTTGTTAGTGAAAAATAGTGTATTTTTTCCTGGGAAGAGCGCATCTCTGCCCCTGCTCTGTGTACCAGGTAGACCAGACACCCAGTAGTAAGTCCCATTTCACTGTCATTACCTGCAACCCACTCCCCTTGCCCGGCGGAAGATTTATGGAAATTTCAGAGGGTGTCTCCTGTGTTCATGGAGCAGTCTGCTCCTCCAGGGCCGTGTCCGCTTCTCAGGGCCCCGGGCCGCCTCTGCCGCCCCACAGGCTGTGCCTGGCCTGCGGTGAGGGCGGGGAGGTGCACGGTTCTCCGTGAAGCCCCTTCTTCCTTCAGCGTGACCGCATTCTCTTTAAGGGTGCCCGTCAGGGTTGAGCCGGGGATGAGCCCCCTCCCTGCATTGTTTTTGGAATTCCACCAAGTCTGCAGACAGCTGAGGTTTTGTTCCTGGGCAGGTGTTTGCGCCTTGCCCTCAAAAGGTAATGGAAGACAAATTCCTTACAAACTGACTGCCTGAGTGACCCCAGACCTTGGAGACGGCTGAGCCCCAGCAGGGATCTCCTGTCCGAGTCACCCTTTCTGTCCCTTACGTTTGGGGGCACTCCAGATGAGCTGGTGCTGGGAGCCTTCTGCTGGTGGTGTGGCCTTTGTCCAGAGGCGGTTCGGGAAGGACAGTAGAGGCGGGCCGCCCCACAGACACACACTCAGGCAGGACACATCGGAGATGGTGACTGCACCACGGCCACTGCCGTCGGACTCCCAGGAGACGGCCAGTTACCATGGATTCATAATGCCATGCTGCAGGTTTGGGTCCTCATTCCTCCTTAGGGCCTGGACTCGTGTTCCTCGGGGGGCTGGGAGTTTGGGGGGTGGCCTGCCTGAGAGGTGGGGAGCCCTGGGGAGCCCTGCAGAGCTGTGACTTCACTGATGTCTCCTGCTCCTTTTAAAAAATTTTGTATTTATTTAAAACCTTTAATAATTATTGTATTATTTAATTCTTTTATTTTGTCTGTGGGAGGGAGTAATTAGGTTTACTTATTTTTAGAGGCGGTACTGGGGATTGAACTCAGGGCCTCGTGCCTGCTAAGCACACGCTCTGACACTGAGCTACACCCTTGCCCCTCTCTTGCTCCTTGTCAGTCTTTCCTGTGATCTAACCAACTTCTGGGATTGTTTTTGCCATCTCACTATGTGTTAGCCTAGCACAACTTAAATCCTCTCACTGATTCCCCTAGAGATCTAGAAATCAAATGAGACCTCATGATGGATTTTGATCCCGTGTTGAAAGTGAGTACGGAATGGTATGAAGTTACACATTTTGACTCAAAGACTTTCAAAGAACATGGCCGATGGAACAGCTTGCTGAAGGCAGTAGTTCTCAAATTTGGGGTCTCAGAACCACATTACATTCTTAATAATTACTGAGGACCCAAGAGAAATTTTGTCTGGGCCATATCTATCAATATGTACCAAATTAGAAATTAAAATGAAAAAATTTGAAATACTTACTATCAACATATTAACATAAATTATATGTTCTAGATAAACATACTTTTATGAAGAATGACTATTTTCAAAACCAAAATAATCTGCATAAGGAAGGGCCATTTGAAAATATGGGTTGTCTTTCAAGCACGTTTCACGGCTATCCGCCAGATTTAAAAAAAAAATGAGAAAACCTGTCTTAACCTCGCACCAGCTGTGGACATAACGCTGCCTGCCATTCAGTAACCAGCCGTTCGTGCCCACCACCAAGCCCTCAGCCACTGCACTGCAGCCGCCCCCAGCCGTGCGCCTTGAGGGGGATTCATGCAGAAATACCGGACACTGGCCTTGGGTAGCGAAGATGCAGATCAAAGGATAATGTGGAGGGGCATCTTCACTACACAGAAAGGCCACAAAAATGATCAACTTGCACGTCTCGGGGCTCTGTATGTGTGATTAGCATAATGTTTTGATATTCAACTACACTTTTTTGTTTTTGTTTTTTTCCAGCAAAAGCACCTGATTATCCTGACTCCTCCCTTACCTCTTTGAAACAGTTTCTCAGAGCAATCTGAGAGGCTGCCATCCCAGGCTGTAGTCCTCAGGAAGGCCGTCAATAAAACATAATTCTCCTTTCAGGTCGTGCATTTTTTTTTTTCAGTCAACAAGGGGTAGAGAGAGATCAAAGGTCACCAGGCTGAACGTAGCAAAGCCTGCAGTGGGGGTTTCTGCCACACCTCCATGTGTGTAACGATCTAAATAACAGGCTTTGGGGAAAATGTGCTGTGTGTTATTTCGTCTGGTAAAGTCCCTGAGATGGGAGTGGGATGGCTCCTAAGTGCAATAGGAAAGAACAGTTCTGACTCGTGTTGGATCTATGTTTTTTTTCAACTTTAACCTTTGTATTCCATTGCTTTTGCTGCAAGTTAACAATGCTGCTTGCAGCCTGAAATGTACAGTGCAGCCCATTCTCAAGGCTCCTACCATTAAAGGTATAATGCTTTTCCATTCACAGAGATACAAAGTTGCAGAACAGACAATAACATTTGTCCTGTTGGAGGTCTACAGGAACATCATGACCTGAGTGAGGTGGACAGCTTCAAGAACAAAGGATTCCAACCCCAAGAAGTTTGCAACAAACAAACACCTCCCCTATCCCTCTTTTGATGTAAAAGAAGCCTGAATTCTAACTCTGGTACAATGGTTCTTTTGGCCACTAGTCCACCGTCTTCTCAAGTGAGCTGGCTTTCTGAACAAAGGCATGAGTCGTTGCCCCAGCAACTTGACCCTGGATTTACTGGGGTGTCACGCAGCCAGGAGTACAAGCCTGGGCTCAGTAACATAAGACAGGTGAGGATCGGTGTTTAGGGGGCTGAATTTCTCACATGGTAAAGGCATCGGAATTCAGGAGCAGTTAGGAAATGTCCTTCACTAAGGGTGGCAGAGAGATGGACCCGAGGACAAAGGACTGAGGCAGGAAAGTGGAGCGGGCCCTCAGCACATCGTGTGGTATCAGTTCTGTTTCCTTGAGCGCTGAGGATACTTACGCTGAGTCACCCCTTCGCAACGATTTTCTCCTGCAGTGGAGTTTCCCATGGTCCTCCTGCAGGTAGGGGTTCACACGCGCATCCTTGCACGGCTGGGGGCGACAACAGGACAGGAGGAGGGAGCCTTTCCCGTGCTCGGTGCTGTGCCCCATCAGGCCACTTCTGTCACATTCACGGACACCTTGCTGGGTTCCAGGGAAGTGTCCGAATCACGCTATACTCTGCATACCTTGCATACCTTCCTCACCCACGAACTTGGAATCCCTGGGACAGAAACTATCATTTGTCACCACTTCATACCATATGGCATTCGGCATTTAAATGGAATCAATGTTTAAATGGGAGGGAAAAAACCCTGGAATAAGGTATTTCCCTTGAGGAGGAAAAATCATGAGCTATTTGGTTCCAAGTGACTTAAAAATGACAGGAACAGAAAGAACCAATAAAGGCTGCTAACCATGTTGTGATTATATAAACACAGACTCAGTGGCTTATGTCCTTTTATTACACACGTTATGCTCCTGCGCAATTAATGTTGGCGGAACTTCGGGGTCAATGAAATATGTAGGTGATTCAGTCTGTTTTCATATTCTCCGCTGTTACCAAAAATACCCGTTTAATGAAAATGAAGGGACTGAGAAGAAACACTGCAAAAGGGAGAACGCGGCGGTGGCTCCTCCCCCGCCCCCTCCCCCGGCGGAGGCCCGGGACCCGCCCTCCCCGGAGACTCCGTCCTCGCGGCGCCGCCGGCGGCCGGAGCAGCGTCCGCGGAGGGGACCCGCCAGCGCGGCGCGCCGGGGCGCCGAGCCCGCCGCAGCCGCCCTCCCCGGGGGCCGGGCCCGCCGAGCCCGCCGAGCCGGGCCGGGGCGGGGCGCCCGCCGCAGCCACGCGTGCCCGCCCCCGGCGCCGCCCGGGCTCACCCGCCGCCCGCCCGCGCGCGCGCCCCGGGGGAAGCTGGTCCCCGCTCGCTCGCCGTAGCGCGCGGCCCCGCGGAGGGCAGGGCGCGCGGCCGCCATGGGCGAAACCATGTCCCGGAGGCTCAAGCTGCCGCTGGGCGGGGACGCGGACATGGAGGAGCGGGCGTTCCCCAACCCCTTCCCGGACTACGAGGCCGCCGCCGGGCCGGCCGAGGAGCCGCCGTGCGCTCGCCCCGCGCTGCCCCCCGACGAGCTGGGCCTCCCTTTCCACAGCGACGGGAAGGTGAGTCGGCGGGCGGCCGGGCGGCCGGGCGGCGGAGGGGGCGGGGGGCGCCGGCGGTGGTAGCGTCCACCCGCCGCCCCCCTCGCCGCGCTGACGTCACCCGTCCGCGCCGCGCTGCGCCCGGGGTGCGGCCTGGGCCCCCCGGCGGGGGCTCCGGGGACCGGGCGCCTCTGCGCGCCTTTCGCCGCCGCGGAGCTGCGGTCCTTCCCAGGCGACGGGGCCCTGGTGCACAGCTGCCTTCGTGCTGGGTGGAAACGTTTCCTGGCGAGGTTTCCGTCTTCCCACTGCTCTCCGTTCCCACTCTCCCTTTACCTCCCCGGCTCCCCCACGTACTTTGTCCTTGGAAACGTGTAAGTTCGCCCGAATTTAGAAGGAAATTTTGGAAGAGCTGTTGTTCCGAATATGGAATCTTAGAGGCAAGTGACTTCTTGGAACATCTCTTTTCTTGTATGTGATTAATAAGTGGAGAACAGTCCCCAGCTCACAGGGATGTCGGTAACTGAATTAGGTAAAGTCTGTAAATGGCTCGACAAACTGCATTATGTAGTATCTAGTAGGCCCCCAATAAATGCATCTTTTCTTTCCCCTTGGAAAGTCAGTGCTTACGGTTTAGAATTCAACATTGTCAATATTGGTTTTCCCGATTTTCTTCTGTTTTCACGTACCTTTCGGTTACGTTTGTGACTTTGTTCAAATTCTTTACAGTCAGTATTTTTAAACCCGTCATTCATACTGTCAGTCACTGTCCCAATACTATCCTGAGAGTAAGGAGGTTACTGCAATGTTCAGTTAAAAATGAGTGAGAGGAACTCCTGACCACTATTTCAGTCTCCCCGAGAACAGTAAAGAGGTGGGAACAGTTGAGTTTCATTTTCTGCCTCACGGAAGATAAACACTTGTTCTGAATTTACATATTTTTCTTTTTACCCTTTATATCTGGTAAATGTGGCTTTGATCTCAACCATATACCAAAGTGGCTTAGGTAAAAGAAAATTGAACCACAAGTGAGTAATGGGGTTGTGATGGCTCCATGCAGTTAAACAATTAAAATGAGTCAGGTGGGGACCCTTGCCAGTGGTTGTGATTATGTGCTAAAGGAAATGTTCTTTTATTTTTTACTTTTCTTCCATATTCTTGAACTTGAAAATGAGAGCCCATTAAAGGGAGAGAGGGACTTCTGATTTTAAAAGATGGCAAGAATACTTTTTAGGTTTCGGAAAATTGTAAGATAAAATGAATATGAATTAAGTTCCACTGTCTTCTGTATAGATGATGATTGGCAGAGTATTACATTTTTAATTCTTAAAATAGTAAGAACATCATAAAGATAGTTGTTACCAAGTATGCATTTGTTTTGATAAACATGAAGTTTCATGAAAATGAGGGTGTTAATAGGCTGAATTGTGTCTCCCAAAAGGATGACGTTCTAACCACCTGAACTTCAGAATGTGACCTTATTTTGGAATAAAGTTATGTTAAGTGTAGTTAGTTAATTTCATACTGGCGTAGGGTGGGCTGTTAATCCGATACGGCACAGGGAGAAGGGAGAAGGCTATGAAATGATGGAGGCAGAGGTTGGAGCGGTGCATCTGCAAGCCAGGGAACACCGGAAGCTAGAACAGGGAGGAATTCTAGCCAGAGTCTCAGGGAGCATGGCCCTGCCAGCGCCTTGATTTTGGGCTTACAGGATCCAGAACTGAGAGACTATATTTGTGTTATTTTTAAGCCACCCAGTTTGTTTCAGCACCCCTAGGAAACCAATTCAGAGGGTAATTTGTAAAGTAGGCATTGAATAATTTTACCAGTGATGATGTGAGAAAAGGCTACGTAAAATCTCCCAACCTGATAACTTTATTACTCAGTATTGAAGTCATTTATTGGTTTCATTTAGGTTTTGGTGAGTATGTGTGGTGTAAACAATGAATGCAATTCACCTCCAATTCTAAAACCAGCTCAAGTCTACTTCACTGAGTTAAGTTTCCATAAGTAAGCTTCTGTAACATTTTGACAACATTGGTCCAAGTATTATGAAAAGCAATGAACCAGTGAAACAGGGCTTTTTTTTTTTAATTATGAAAGGTATTTAAAGTTGGCACTGTTGGCCATTTCTTCCCTTCTTTTTACTTGTTTCTGTCGTGGCCGTGGGCTTCAGGATCTGAATCCTGGTTAGTCTACACCAGCGTTTCTCAGAGTGTGCTTCTCTGATCAGCAGCATCAACTCCCTTTGCTTTATCATCAGGAGATAGGAAACCACACAGGGATTTGACAGGGAAGGTTTAATATAAAGAATTACTCTAGCCATAGTGATTGGATGAATGAGCGATTGCCTGTAAGAAGTAAGGAGAACTCTGGAGACCACAGGAGTGGCCGACGTGAGGAGCAGCCCCACTCCTGGGGCTAAGAGGGCACTTGGGGAGAAGCCCCTGTTACTAGCCCTGTATTGCTGTGTAGTAAATGGTTCCCCAGCTTAGTGATTTAATAAACACTTACAATCTCACATAGTTTCTCAGGATCAGGAATCCAGCTGCTGTAGCTCGAGGCCCAGTTGGCTGTGACTGGTTGTCCTCAGGTTTTGATTTTGTAACCTTGGGGCATTTACAGGTTTGGGTTTAGGTGTGCGTGGGTAGGTTGGAAAGGCCTTAGAGCCACCTTAGCTAAGTGGCCTCCTTGTTTTGATTAACTTCACAGTATTCATGAATGAGAGGGTGCCCTCAAATTGGGTGTAAGTGCCACCTTCAGTCCCCACCGGAGTTCAGTTGCCCTTGTCTCCTTGTGAAACTCAGGCTGTGTTGTCAGGTCCGTGGGAGAGCTGCTTTTGCCGTTCATCTCGTTCGCTTGGTTCTGTTTCTCCAAGAGCAGTGAGACCCCTTGCTGTGCTGTTGGTGGCCGTGAATATGCCTTTAAGACCCTTGAGAGGACACGGACCACCAGGGAGACCATGATGACGACAGTTAGGAAGAAAATTACCTAGAGGTGAGGAACAGTCCTTAGCCAGGGCCCCACCCTCGTGAACCAGACCGGCTGGTGTCAAATAAATCGAAGAATGTGCCTGCAGGCGCATCGCCCTGAGTGGCTTGCTTGCTGGTTTCCTGTATTTGCTAATGTGGCAGAGGTGTAGATCCGGGTGTAGCCGGAGGCATTGCTGGGGCGCACGCGCCTTGTTCAGCCAGCCCGCGATCCGAAGCAGGTCTGTTACCCAGAACCACCTTAGCAAGAAAGCCCGGGGACTGTTGTGCTGCTGTGGCCTTAGCAGTAGATTTAGTGACGGTTCCCAGAGCTGGGGAGCAGCGTCTCCTGGTGCGTTCACGGAAAAGGCAGGCAGCGAAAAGGCAAAAGGGGTAACGGTTTCTGTATCGGAGATGAAGTCCTTGTTCTGGGATCTGGCGAGACGTCGTCTGCTTCCGGGAGGAGCCTCCCGGCTCAGGTTTCATTTGAGATCTCCAGCTGGTGTGCAGTTCCAAGAGTCCGGAGGACCCTCTTTAACTGAGGGATGTGGACCCAAGGGTCAAGGCCCTGGAGTTTGGCTGCCATCTGGGTTGTGACGAGGACTTGATACGGTCCCTTCAGGGAGGTTCAAGGGCAGCTTTGTTCTTACGATTTCAAATCAGAAAGTAGGAGAAAATTCAGAATGTTAGTTTGGCGAAACATAGCCAGGTGTTTGAAGAAGTGAGAATTCAGGCTCCAGTCCAGTTTACAGGTGGAGAACAATCCTGAAAGACGGTGAACAGGACTAGAATCTGATATGCACAAGGCTCTGCTGTAATTTTCTACTGAAACACAGTTTTTTTTCCCTCTACAGTCCTCATTTCTACTGCAGATAATCGAAGTAAGTAATTTGGTTGCAAACAAATTAGCCTTATTAAACTTGGCCTGATTAATGAGGAGGCCTCCTGGGGGCCGTCAAGAGCCTCCTTTGATTTCCTCTTCTGGCAACAGAGCTTTTAAAAGATAAACTTGGACATGTTACAGATTTTAAGAGGTTTGTGAGCACAGGTCGACTTGAATCAGGCCGTGCCAAGCCGGACGTGGTCGGGGGCACTTCTCCGACAGGAGCTGGGGAGCAATGTGGGGGTGGGGGCGCCAGCCCTCTGGACAGTGGAAAACTTAACTCTAACTGAACTCTGCATGGGTGGGTCTTCTATTCTGAGATTCTTTTTATCTGGGGAGTCAGCCAACCAGGGATTGCGTATTACTGTAGTATTTACTACTGAAAAAGGTCCACGTACAAATGGACCCTCACAATTCATACCCGTGTTATTCAAGGATCATCTGTATGGAAAAAGTGTGGAAGCGCAGTAAGGGTGTGATTGATTGCCCGTAGCTTAAAGCCGAGCTGTCGGTCTGTGATCAGTTGTCCTTAGTGTTTCAATTTCCTAACCCTGAGGCGTCCACAGGCCTAGATTTTGGTTTGCTTACGTGGGCTGCCAGGACGTGAGAGCCACCTCCGTCCAGTGGCCTCTGTGAGTGAATCTGACGGTGGTGGTGGGGGCTTTGCCAGAGCAGAGACAGGGTGCAGCTCAAAGGGGATGGCAAGGAGTGAGATATGCCGGGGCGAGGGGGGCGCGTGAATGACACTGGGCGGTCATGAGGCAGGAAAAGTGGACTGGAGCCAATTCTGAAGGACTTGATGGGACCTAAGGATTGTAAACCTTTTCCACACAAAAGTGAAGATTAAGAAAATTTCCGCTTGGGATCTGTAATTTGGCATAATCTCGGCTGTTGGAAATGCTCCATTTTATCATTCTTCACCTGATTTTCTGTATTTCTGTTTCAAAGTTTTTGCACTTCAGAATTTATTTAATGTCATCATACGTCATGGAAACATAAGGAAATATTGCACTTTTCAATAGCCCAGAGAAATACAATTTTTCCTGCATTCAAAATGAGCTAAAGTGGGGCTGAGGGAGGGACTACAGTGCAGCCTTCGTCCTCAGAGTGAGATTTGGGGACCGAACACTTCAGCCTTCCCTGAAAGCTTGTTGGAAGATGCAGGCAGCTTCCACCCTGCACCCAGTGAACCAGAACCTGCATTTGGGTCTGAAAGGGTCCCCAGGCCCACGGACGGGTCCATGTGCGCGTTATGTGGGTGAGCACCGCCGACAGCTTGTTGGATTTCTCTGTTAATGTGAACTTCAGCTCCAGCCAGTTTTCAGCTCCCGGTGTGGAAAATACTGACATGGGAGGATGATGGAGGGGAGACCACAGAACGCTGTAAATCAGCATTTCCCTTCGCTCTGCAGTAAGTATGGCGCAGAGCCGCAGAGAACTTGGCCAGGCCTGGGTTCGATGTCTGCTTTTCTGCCACTTGTTTGCTGTAGACTTTAGGCAATGACGGTACCTTCCCGATAGGTTATGGCAGTTACGTTAGTTAATACACGCAAACTCTTAGAACAATACCCATTAACATAGGATAATAGCATTTATGTCATCAGCTCATAGCAAAGGGTTAAGTTGGAAAGGTAATTGAAGTTCTTAATATAATATTGGTGTAAGATATTGATTGAAAGCGTATGGTAATAACGTTGTAACACAACCCCTTCCTCATTAGGGTGTTTGAGTTAAGTCCATTTGCAGCACACAAAACAGTGCCTGATACAATTAGCACCTTGTTCCGCGGTTACTGACACATGGTGAGCAGGTGAAGAGGTCAGTCAGTGGTAGCTGTTAGCATTATTATATATCTGTCAGCATTATTATCTGTCTTGTTTTTTATTATTAGAGTATAAAGTGTGATAATGAAAAATTTCATGGAGGTTTATTTCTTTCGTGGAATATAAAAAAAGTTACACATCCTGTCTCCTTAGAGACGGCTTATTCTTGCGCCTTTGCCATCTGAGGAGAATGCAGTCCGACGGGCAGTGTTTGCATGCGCGTGTTCACAGGTTGTCAGCAGATTTCTAAGTCCCACCCCGCGTACGTTCCTCGCTGTCATCATCTCTGCAGTGGGGGCACTGACACGCCTGGCGGTGAGGGTGCAGAAGGGTTATTGGATGGTGGCAAGCCAGCCCAACTGTCTGCCCACAACTCTGTCAGCTCACCTTCTGTTTCCATTTGGTCCTCGGCGTCACTGAGAATTGTATATCGTGACGTGGGTCTTCAGAATCACATGCTTATGCTTGAAACCTCAAACAGGAGCTCTGAAGGTTTAATCTGTGATTAGTGAGTGCCTACTGTAATTCTTTTTTGTTTCTGTTACCCACTTAACTTTACTCTTTGAGACAGGATTTTTTTTTCTTACTTATGCTTGAATTATTATTATTAAAAAAAAAAGTCTTCACACCTGATACCAAGCCAGGACACAGTAGATACTGAGTAAGTGTTTGTTGAATGAAGAATAAACGTACTGAAGTAAAAAACTCCTATTGTTTTATTGGAATTGTTTTTATATATTATTTAACAGCATCATTTTATTTTTAAAATCCCTAGTGTGTCTAGAATGTTATGTAGGGTCATGATGTAGGTCCTCTGGACAATATTCTAAACTAAAGTAAGACTGTGTGGTATTCCTTATGGGTGTCGCAGGTGAGGCCTGTACTCTCAGGGCCACCTGGCACGCTGCTTGGGCCAAAGCAGCTTTTGAGCAAATTTTGCTTGAGTAGAATTGAATACAGCAAACTGAGTTGCCTTCTCAGAAAGTGCTTCTCTTCTGTAGATTTTAGCTAATACCATGCAGCAATCGTGTAATCAGAATAAAGCCTAACTTTTCACTGACAGCTTTCCAAAAAATCAGCATAGCTTGACCACAAAGTGCCACTGTCCCTGTGTTAACAAGAAGCGTGTGTGCTCTGAGCCCTGGGGATCAGCTTACTAACGCACCGTCACTTAGCAGTTGTCCTTGGTTCTTTACTGCGATTGTAAACTTTCTTGTGGTTACCATATATATCCGCTAGGAGAGTGTACACAGCAGGTTATCAGTTAATTTTTGAGATACAAAATACACACATCAAAATTGGACAGTCGCATGTGTTTCGAATACGTAATCTAGAGCATTTTCTGTTAATAGTGTTACTGCGCTTGAAATAAGGAAAAGAGGACAGACCCAGTTATGAAATATTTGCTTATTTTTACAAGAATGAACAATTTTCAAACGTCGAAGCAGACAAACGGCATTTCCTCGGCGCCCACCTGGTCTGGGTGAGCGTCCTGCTGCTGCTGCTTGAAAGCACTAGTAGCCAAGGGAGGAGTCGCGCCACCGTCTGGTCCTTCACCGTCGGCGCGCACAGCGCTCTCCCTTTTCCCCCTCAGTGGTTGACTTTGAGGCCGTGGTCAGGGTACTTACTCATGTTTGTTTGCAGACAGAGTCTTAGAAAACCAAGCGCGCCTTCCTCGTATGTGTGAACCCTTCCAAAGCGGCTTGCCCTGGGAGAGCCGAGGTTACGGAGCGCCCCAGGGAGAGAGGTTTGCGAACGCTTCCCTGTGAAGGAGGTCCTGGCCGGCGTCGGTACAGGCGCACGAGTCCCGGTGTGCGCGCCCTGTATCGCCACATACGCAAAAGTTGGGTCAGTTTTTGAATTATCTTTAAACATGTCGGCAAGTTATGGTTAACTTGAGGTTCTTTGTCTGTAGCACGGGGATGACTGTTACAAGTTATCAGAATTGCATTAGGTGAACTGTCCCCCAAGTGCCGACATTCACGAGGAGTGTAGTGAATGACTGCATTCACAAGCTCTCCTGGTCCATTGAAAATATTATTCATACTCGGAAGTTTGACTCCGGAATACTTGTTCAAAACTGTACCTTTTGCCTTAGGAGTTATTTAAATGTGCATGTTAAACACCTATTTTGAGAGTTTCCGCTCTTCTCTTTGCAAGGTTAAGATCATGATTTTTTTAAAGTTACTTGTTAATCTTTTTAAAGATGTCTGTATGTTTGTATTTGGCAGTTGTATTTCCTCAAACAGAACTTTCATGGAAAAAATACATTAAAACTTCAGTATTTGAGAAGGAATCATTGCGTATTCCTTACTTTATCTTTTCAGGAAGGACCGCTCGCTCTCCGTGCCTCAGCACAGAGCGGGGCACCTGCCACCTGCAGACTCCTGACCCCCCCTGGAAGCCGTGTGTCCGACGCAGGTTTCTCAGGTTCTCAGACTTGTCCAGGGAGATGACCTTGCTCAACCACACAGAAGCCATTCGAAGGGTTAAATAAGCAAGTTGTGTTATTTTCCCGTTCCTCCCATAAGAAATTGCTATAAATTTATCGGCTTCAAACAGCCCCCGTGTATGTGCTCACAGTTATGTGAGTCAGGGGCCTGGGGGCCGTGTGGCTGGTCCGTCTGCCCAGAGGCTCACAGGCCACAGTCAAGGTGCCGGCAGGGCGGGGCTCCCTTCTGGAGGCGCTGGGATGAGCCGCTCCCGTCTCAGGTGGGCGGGGAACTCAGGGCCTGGGGTGTAGCAGGTGGCTCCTGTCCCCTTGCTGCTCAGGGCTGGGGCTTCTCTTTGCTCCCAGGGGCTGTGGGAGTCCTCGTCAGGCTTCCACGTGGCCCTGCAGCCACATGAGAGCCGGCCTTCCACTGCAGAGCTCTCTGCCAGCACCTGCGGCCACATCCTTTGACTCCGGGCAGAGGAAGGACTCATGTGGTTAGATTGGCCCCGCTTGGATGCCCCAGGACACGCCCCCTACTTAGTCTGTGACGCGTTTCAGATTCCAGGCATTAGGGCGCGGACATCTCTCGAGACTTACCTGCCCCCCCCCCCCCGAAGTCCTCAGCATGGTGGTCCTCAGCTCGGAGTCTGGGGCCGGCTGCCTGGGTACCACTCGTGGTTTGTATCGTTTTGGGCAAGTCTGTGCCTCATGTTTGTCACCTGTGAGATGAGGATAATACTTGTACCTCGGCCAGTGGGGTTTGATGACAGTGACAGTGCCTGGTGGGAGGACACCCGCAGACCTGGACAGGGGATGTGTGTCCCTGTCAAGGAGCTCAGGGGACAGCTGTCCACACACAGACAGCTGTGCCGAGCAGACTGCAGCGTTTTCCAGCTTGAGGAGCCAAGGTTCCTGGCCTTTTACCCCACAAAGTGCCCCACTGAGGTTCTCCTAGTCACGGAGAGGTCTCTTGGGTCCTGCGGAAGCCCCTTTCCAGGCTCCCAGTGGTGATTAATGCCCTTCCGTCTCCTCTTCAGACTTCTGAGCGCCCTGCCTACACCCTTGCCTGCCTCCAGGACCAGGAGTTGAGAACAAACCCAGAAAATTCCCTGAATTCCTTCTGCAGGGGTGAATCAAAGCCCATGTTCCAAGACACACCACATTCCCAGCAGCTCCAGGCTGTAGACGTGTCTGAAGTCTGGATGTACAGACGCCTTTCCCAGCATGTTCCAGGTTACACGTGGCCCTTCAGGCATTTACGGTGTGACATCGTAATTACATTTATGTTTGTCCCATTAGACCAGGAAATGTCGAGGGTGGGGACCCAATCTTAATTCAGCTTTTGTCCCAATAACAGTATCTGGCATGTGGAGGGAAAGAATTATTTATTTTTCAGAAGAATAACTGAATAAAATAATGTAATAGGCTAAAAATTTGATAATGATCCACATTCTTTCCCCTCAGGTGTTTCTGTATTGTATTCAGACCGTGTGATTGACTGAACGCTATAAACCTTTCCAAAATCTAAAGGTAAACTGTAAATAGACAATCGAGCCAAGATTTTCACAGTCAGTGCTCAGCATGGGGGGCCTTTGGGATTCCAAGACTCTGAGAGCTGTCTCTGTTGTCATGTGACCTTGGGCTAGCCTCAGGTGTCCCACCTAAACATCAGAGCATCCTTCCGCGATGTGAATGTTAATTGAGATACTGCGTAGAGCACGTGGTGTCAGGCGTATAAATGCCCAGTAATTATTCTCTTTATAATAATACCATCATTAAGTAAGATGAACCCGTTAAAATTTCTCCAAAAGCAATGACAGCATAATAAATTTTCTTACTTTGTTTCATGAGACTTTGGTTCCAATATAAACAAATCAGAAGTCTCTCTTATGAGCGAGGGTTAGAAAATTAGGAACTGGAAGAGATGCTGGAAAGCAAAGGCAGACAAGTTATTTTTACGGTGCAATTTTGGCGAGTGTTAAAAGGAATTAGAGCAAGTAACCATAAGCCTTAGAACTCTGCTCCAGGAACATTTATGAGGAATACAGTATATGCTTTGCAATAAAGTCATCACCTCAGAGCTGAATCTGTACATAAATGTGCGTTAGGCCTACATTCAGCTACAGTAAACAAGACTCAAGTTGAGAGTATCTTGGATGGTTTTTCCTGTATAACAGGAAGTCTGGAAGTAGGCAGCTGTTGGCGTTGATTGCTTTCAACCAAATCAGGGTTGAAATAATTGCAATTTGTGCAGTTATGTTGGTTTTTCTCGTATTCCTTGTGTTACAAGAGGGCTGCTGCAGTTCCGGATTTCTAGTCCAATTTACACCAGGATGAAGGGAGGAAAAAGAAGGGAGTGCCAGCTGCGTCTTTCTCTTTTATCAGGAAATACGGGAACCTTCCAGGAGCCCGCAGAGGACTTGCACTTGTGTGTGGTTGGTCACAACCGTGTGGTGGCTGCCGCTGGGGAAAGCAAGGCGGTGTCCTGGGGCTGGATGCGTTGCTGCTGTGAACACAGCCCGGATTCTGGTCCCACGGAAGCGGGGTGCGGGGAGTGGACGTGAGCTGGGTTCTACCTTACGGGTTCCACCACGTCAGGTTATAAAGAGGTCGTTGTCCACTGTTTCTTCCTCCCATGAAAATCATTGTGCATCTGATTAACGGGAGAATCCAAAGAGCGAGAAATCGGAGGGTTACTTTTTTTTCCCCCAGAGGTTTAAGTTGCTAACTTGGAGGCAAAAAGTTAGGAAACAGCTGGAAGGGGAATCAGACAACTGTGCACGTTTATTGACAGCAGTGCGCGTTAATTCTTCTGATCCCGGCACGCAGGGTAGCTTTGCATTTGTTTGTGTCCTCGGTTTCTTTCATCTGAGCCTTACGGTTTGCAGCATTCACCTCCCTGGTAAAATGTCTTCCTGAGTGTTTTGTTGTTTTTGATGCTGTTGTCATGGGATCGTTTTCTTTCTTTTTCCAGATAGTTTGCTGTTCGTCTGTAGAAACACACCTGATTTCTGTGTGTTGGCTTGACGTCCTGAATGTGTTGGGTAGCGGTGTCGGTTTCGTGTCTGAGTCCTCGGGGTCTTCTGTGTGGAAGCCCGTGCCTGGGCGCGGCGCGCTGACCTGGGGCGCGTGTCCCGGGCGGTGACGCCGGCGGGGGCTCCACGTGTGCGGCCGAGGGCCGCGTGATCTGGCCGGTGGCGCGGGCGGCGGGCGGAGGGCCCCACAGGGGAGCGAGCACCCCCGGCCCCCCGGCCCCTGACCCCGCGCGCGCGCTGCTCCAGGGCCCGGCCGGCCCGCGCGCCCCGGTGCGTTCCGGACCAGACTTGGCGGGGGGCGCGCGGGGTCGGGGATCGGGGGTGGGGGGTGGGGGGAGCTGTGAGAGACCCCCGCGTGGACATGGAAACCGTGAGAGCGGGCGAGCCCCCCTCCTCGTCCTCAGGGGGCGCCTTCCTCGCGCTCCCGCGGGGAGTCCGGCGCTCCGAGGCCGCCCGGGCAGGTGGGGGCCGCGCGGGGCGGGGGTCCCGGAAAGCTGCGGCGTCGCCCCTCTTTCTCCTGCGCGTCCTTCGGGGCCCGGGGGCGGGGCCAGGACGGGCTGGGGGGGGCGCGGCACGTGGGCGCGCGGGCGGGGCGTCCTGGGGGCAGGGTGGGGGTCGCGCGGCGACGGAGGCCTGCGGACGCCTGTGTGGGAGTGAGTGTCCCCGTGCGCCCGCGGGGCCTGCCAGGCCCCCTGGAGCCCGGGGACCCTTCCCCCTGTGTGGGTCCCAGCCTCTCACGGGGCCGCGCACTTGGCATCCGCCTCCCCTATCCAGGCGGTGGCCGGATGGGTTTCCTTCGTCCCGCCTGGAAGGGGCGGCATCCGTGACCAGACGGCAGCAGCCGACCCTTGAAGGGGATGACAGCCGAGAACCAGCATGGATCACCTCGACAAGGAAAGGCTTAGGGGCAGGGCCCGTGCTCAGGGCGGGACTGCCACGTGGTGTTTGCGCAGACGCTGGGACCCAGAAGTGATGGGGACCCTCCTTCAGGAAGTGGGTGACACTGGGGTGCACGTTTCTGCCCTGCCCTGGGGGTTTAGCAAGGACCGCTCAGTTTTGTGTTTCTGACCGTCCGCCTTTAGGTGTGTGGCTCATCCTTGTCGTGAGAGCTCTGGAGTCTTTGGATCAAAGTCCCAGTGAGTCACCGGAGCCTTTAAATTTCTCTCTTCCTCACCCTTTTACTCCTCTCCGTTTTCTTGGAAACAGTACTGGTTAAGTCTCTGGTTCTGCGTGTCCACTTCACACAGTGACACCTTCTTGGCGGTGGCAGCGCAGAGACACGGAGGGGCAGCCAGCCTTGCACGCAGTCGCTTCAGGCTTGGACCTGTCGTCCTGTAGACGTTCTCTTTCTTCTGGTAGTGGTCGCAAGTCTTCTTTTCAGTTAGATTATGTGAAATAATGTTCACTGACACCAGATCAGTCCATCAAGACCAGTGGCTCGTTAGATCTGACAGCAAGCAGTGGAGGAGAGCTAGATCATGCTGGCCTGGATTCGAGTGCCTCCTGTGTGTCAGGCTCAGTGCATAGACATATTCCAGTGCCCCTAGCAATCCAGCGCCCGGGGGCGGGGGTGGGGGGCGAGCATAGTCCCACTTCATAGACGAGGAAACTGAGGCTTCTGGAGGCCAGGCTGCTTGCCCCAGACTGCGGAGTGGTGGAGAGGCAGAGCTGGGCTTCCCTGTGGGGCAGCAGAGCCCAGGGATTGCTCCTGTTTGCAAGCCCAGTGTATGAGTATTTCCCGAGGGCTCCTGAAACGCAGGGACATTTACTTGCCCAGGCTCCACTGCATCTCTTCTTGGAGTTGGGAGGGTGACCTGGTGACACCATTTCACCCTGCTGTGTCCTCAGAGAGCAGAGTTGTAACAGCTGGGTTTTAAGAACCAAGCCACGAAGTCACTCCTTTGCTTTGCTTCCATAGCCTACAACTCAAAAAATTGGCCCTTTGCTAGGAAGCAGTTTAGATTGGGGTTTTGACAGTGATTTGCTCAACCCTCTTCTTACATACTCCCTCCACCCTTCACCTTTCATCCTCTGTTTCTCCCCTGAAATTCTGAAGCCGGTTTTTATGGAGGATTGCCTCTCATCTGGGATGTGGTGTAGAGAATGGGATGGCTCCTGTACCAATGATTTAGGGTGCATTGTTACTTCCATTCAGATAACATCGTTTTTTAAAATGTCAACCCATCTCTATTAATGCAGCATCACTTGGCAGACCCTGCAATCTTGCATTTTGATAGCAAGGAAAGAAGTAATGCTGCTCTTGGTAGAAAAAAATCTTGGAAGGATTTGCAGCAGCATGTCAACAGCAAAATCTTTGGATTAGGGTCAGCAGTAGGGTTTTTGTTTGTTTGTTTATTTGTTTTTGTGTTTTGGTTAAACTTTTTGGTATCTCTGTTTTCTGATTTTTTTTAAGCTGATGACCATTGTTTATTTCAGTAATAAAACACGTTTTAAAGACTCCAATTCTCAACTCTCCAGTAATTCTCACTTGCTTTGCATCATTTATTTTGTGACTTCTGGACTGATTTATTCAACAAACAGCGTGCGGACTGTGCCCCTGGTGCTCAGCAGAGTTTGCGGTGAGGTTAGTGGGAGAGAGGTCATAACCAATGTCATAAGCTTGGGGAAACTTACAAGGGCCGAGGACAGAGGGACACTGTGACCTGGCGAGCGAGACTTGGGGGCCTTCAGCTGGGATCGGAGAGCATGTAGGGGCTAGATAGGTAAAAGAGAAAAGGGAGAGCTTTTCCGGCAGAGAGAGTGCTTGGGACTGAAGGAAGATCGGTGTGTCTGAAGCAGAGAGTCAAACAGGTGGTCAGTCCCCAGGGCTGAGGGGGTCTGGAATTTACCTTGAGAGCAGTGGGACCCCACTGAGGAGGATAAAGCAGGGGCTGGTGCGGTGAGGGTGTGCTGGGGCTCCTAGCTAGGACCCTGGATAGCAGAGGACCGAAATATGCACGTAGATGTGAGTGGGGAGGGAGCGAAGCCATTCTGACGTGTGGGCTTTTTTTTCTGGTGTTTTGTTCTCTTGGGAGAAGAATCAAGAATGACCCGCAAGGTCTTCAATATGTCAGTTTCCACGAGACAAAAATGTCACAGCCTTAGCGCTGAATCCATCTAAGGACTGTTGGTGCGCTGATCTCTGAGAGTGTGGACGATTGACTGGAGAGCTACTGTTTGCACTTGGGCTGTTTCTGTGCCGTCAAATGGAATGGACGAGGCTATTTTCCTTAGCTTTATTTTCCCCCTGATCATTGAGTTAATTTCTGCTCGTTGTAGAAAAACCAGGAAGATGACGAAATACGTAAGTAGGTGAGGGCTTCATGAGCAGTTGTCCTGGGGTAATAGAGCATCGCTGGGACCCGCTTGTAACACGGCAGGCTGGCGAGTGTGGCCTGAACCAGCAGGACGAGTCGCAGTGCCACAGTTCGCGGCTTACAGAACCGTGCTGCCTGCTGAGTGTGGTGGTCTGTGAGAATGGATGCTCCTGAGTTACCTGAACTGTTTTAGGAAGTGAGTTAGACAGTCTGGCCTCAGATTGCTGTTCTTTCAAGTACTGAGACGTGTTTCCTGTGCTAAATGTGCAAAGCTGTGTCATTGCCTTGAATTAGGAAGGTAACGTGTTAAGATCGTTGAGGTAAAAAAAAAAAGACAGGGCACCTGAAGTGGTGGTGGCAGCGAGGTGGAAATAGTGAGGTGGTGTTACTAGAAACAAAAGTACCCGCCGTGGACAGATCTTGCGTACTTGTGGGTTGCAGCAAACACGATCCGGGCCATTTTAGTCAAGAGGAATGTCAGCGCGCGGGTTTCTTGCCCCTCGCCTCGCTTTTGAGGCTGTATTTGTCTGATGAAAATGTAGGTTAGTGTTTTAGAAGATGAAGGAACTTACTGTAATGAAGTACGTGCAGGTGGCCTTAGGAGGTGACTGGGAGTCCTCTGGGAACCGTCCAGGGCATGTGGGAAGGCATCCTTGCATCAGTGCGCTGCACCCTCTTTCTCTCTGTGTTCACAGAGGTGCCTGTTTCACAGGTGAGTGTGTCAGAGGCCTTGCTTTCCTGTTCTGATTGCCAGTCGTGGATTCCTTACACAAAAGGACGGAAGACTTGCTACCTGCCCAGGGAACAGAGGCCAGCGTCCAAGGTGGAATGTGCTGGCAAGGGCTGGGCTGCACCCGAAGGGGGGCCCCCAGCAAGCTGAGGCAGGAGTTGGGGGGAAGGTCAGACGCCTTGGGGCTTGGAGGCTGCTTGGCCTCAAAGATGGACGGGTGCAGTGCAGCCGAGGGCAGGGAGGGTGGAGGCGGAGGTGGCACGGGGGACTGGGGGGAAGGTCTTCACTTGTTTGAGGCTGGAGACTCTCTGCCGTTCCTCCTGCAATGCCGTCTCTAGACCTGGCACCACCCGACCCGCCTTGTTGGCCAGGTCTTTTGGTTTGAACCTTTCAAACAGAATTCATCCTAAATGAGGTCATGCCTTTGAGCGCACTTAGAACACCCCTGCTGCCCTGTGGTGGCGGCCAGCTCCTCCTGGGGCCGGGGAGGGGGCCCGCAGCCCGTGCCTCCTGCTGTGTGCCGGGCGGGGCCGCGGGCCTGCTCCCAGGCAGCCGGTCCCGGTCCCGAGAGTCGTGCTGTGGGCCAGCTCTGGCTTTGCCTCAGGCAGGTTCCCAATGACGGCCACTTCCTAATGACGTGACCTTAGTGAGCCTTGCCCTCTGTGTCCTGTTTCTAGAAAGGGGATGGTGACGTCTACGCTGAATGTCTGGGCAGCGCAGCACCTGTTGTGCACACCTGCTCAGTAAGCTGGAGTCCGGGGGTGCACCGTCGGGGCTGGCGCGGAGGAGGCAGGGCCCAGAAGCACGGGTGACCGCTCTGCTTCTCTCATGTGGAGCACCTCCGTGCTTGGGGGAGGAACTGTCACTGCGCGGTGTCCCTTGGAGCCACACCTGTCCCCACGTTGCAGGTGGGAGAAGGTGAGGTCCTTGTAGAGGGTGATACTTGCCAGGGTCACTTTGCTGATTTTTCTGCAGCTGGGATGAGGCCCTCGCCTTTCTGCTGTCAGACTATGCATGCTTTTGCCACCAGCCTCGGCACCTGCCTAGAGAAACAGGATGGCTGGGTCGGTGGCCTCACCAGGGCGGAGGAGCTGCTGCCCTCCTTCCTGACCCGGGGCTTGCTGAGCCCCATGTTCTGACTTCCAGGGAGAGCCCAGCCCTCCATCTGTAAGGTGGGAAGATGTTTGCCAGGCAGCTCTCTCACGGGGTCCTGCCTTTGAGCACCAAGAGGGTCCCCTGTTCCTCTGGTTTTGTCCCTGAGTAACTCCGGCCAGGGATGGGAAGTGGATTGCTGGATGGTGCTTGCGGTGGCAGATGAGAAGGCCTGGGCCCGAGTCCCGTCCGTCTTCCGCACCTGCACTTGGGACTTGGACAGGCCTGGCTTTGTCACCGACCGCAGTTTCCAGCTCTTCAGCTTTGGGTGGGTTGCCTGGCCACCTGGCTTCAGCTGCCCCATCCACGGATGGGGACTGGGCCTTTAACGTCATGGGGTGGCCACGAGGACAAGTGGGAAATGTTTGAAAGTGATCTGGGGTGCCCTAGCTCTTGCCCCCCTCCATTCGCCTCTGAGACAAAATCCTTGGCAACTATGTGATGACCCCCCTGGGGTCTTACGTCTCAGTTACCATGCACAGTGAGCCACTCAGATCGAGGAACGAGACTGCAGCCTAACAATCCGGAGGTCTTCAGGGCTCGTTGTAAGGAGATCTCACCTGCAAAGGGCAGTCAGGTCATCCCAGGAGGGACGTGGAAAAGCCCTGTGGCCTTGAGTCTGCGTAGAATCCCAGTGTAACTTTCCTCCCGTCCCAGTTGCTCAGTGCGGGTTACCTTGAGCCGGTGGCCGTTAAACTTTGGCACAGCATATTCTCACCTAAGAGGCAACTGCTCGCCGTAACCTTGCAGGTGAGCAGGTTTCAGGCCAGTGTGTTCACTTGAGTTTCCATATGGTGGCATTTTGTAGTAGTGGCAACAGATTTTTAGTTTTCTTGTGTATTTTGGGCAAGCTCAGTCTGCCAGCCAGTTCTTTTGTTTTGTTTGGAGGGGAAGGTATATAGATTTATTTATTCATTTGTTATTATTATTGTTATTGTTGTTGTTGTTATTATTATTATTATTATTATTTACACCTTTTAGAGGAATCGAGCGTGTGTTTGGAAGAGACCGTCCTGGGGCTTGGGCGTGGGGACGGGGGTCTGGGAGGCCCACTGGTGAGCTGGGATCTGGGCTCAGGAGTGGACGGCAGGCCTTTCCTCCGGCTGGTGCCACTAGGCCCCCACTCACCCTCTCAGGGAGGTCCCAGGGCTTCCTCCTGCTTTGCAGAGGTAAGGTCAGGGGACCTTGCCACAAAAGGCAGCCGAAGCGGACAGGCCACCACCTGGGGAAGGCGCTCCGCTTTGGGGGAGCAGAGAAGAGGCAGGCCCTGGCCTGTAGGTGACGTTGAAGGTGGTGGGAGCGCGTCCACTTTGTTGCCTTGGTTTACTGCAGAAGGGACAAGGAGACTTAAATTGCTCAGAAAAATTAGGTCCACCTTGATCAGTTTAACCAGTCTTCTGAGTCTGTTGGACCAGTGTTGGCTTTTTTTTAAAAAAGCTATTTTAAAAAGTTAACCCATTAACATTAAAAGAAAAATCTGAGCACATGCTTTTAAAAAAATACATATTTTTTATTGAAGTCCAGGCAGTTTGCAATGTCGTGTCAATCTCTGGCGCACAGTGCGATGCTTCAGTCATCCATGCACGTACATGCGATTCGTTTTCATATTCGTTTTCCCCATACGTTACTATAAAATCTTGAACGTAGCTCCTTGCGCTCTACAGTATGCACCTGTTGGTTACCTCCCGTTGACGTTTCGGAGCTTAAACTACTCAGTAGGTGCCACGTGGCGTGAAATGCGGCCCAGGCTTCTCGCCACCACACAGTGGAGTGCCCAGAGCCGGAGATGCTGGCTGTGTGCTGTGGTTCTCCCGGCAGAGCTTCTGAGCCGGCTGGCCGAGATGGGTGGGTGGCAGGGATGGAGAGAGCTCCTTGTGACCAGGCGGCCCCAGCCCCAGGCCAGCGCCCCGGGCTCTGAGGAGCCCTCATTTTAACTGCAGTGCATTGTGCAAATACAATTTTTGTTACATGCCGTGATGGGAGAAAGGTGGGGCATCTGATCTGTGCCCTCCGTGCACCCTGTTCTGAGAAGAGATGGTTCTCTCGGGCTTGGGTTCACAGATACTGTGAAGAAGGTCTGTCGTGCTGGGCTGAGCCGCTCACAAGGAGTGCTCCCTGCACTGGAGTGTCAGGAATGGGTGGAGCTGGCAGATCCACCTCCTGGACCTCAGGGTTGATGGGAAGCCTTAGTGGAACATAAGGTTGAAAAATGATTATTGTTGGTGACCTTAAATGGAAGTCTCTTTACCCCGCATCCTAAAAGCATGGAGAAGCCTCACATGAGAATGTTGATTTGAATCGGGCAGGGAAGCCAGTGAGGTAAAAGCCATTGATAAGAGGCCGGCAGGAACTAATATGGCCTTGAATTTGCCTGATAGGGAATAAAAGGCAGGGACAGGTGGCAGAGACACTGCGTGGAGACTGGGTGGGGATTCACTGGATGCCGAGGGCCGAGGACAGGACTTCTGTCCATCCAGCACCTGGGGTCCTTTCCCTGCTGGGCCTGTGCTGTGCCCCTGGCTTCTGGTGATGGCTGAGATGGCCTGTTCCCATACTCGGGGGTCTTACCACGAGACAGGGCAGGATGCCCTGGGCAAGGGGAAGGGTGGGCAGGATATGTCTGAGAGGTGGCAGCTGAGTGAGGGCTGGAAGGTGACACAGGCCCCGAGATAGTGGGTCTTCAGTTTTAGGGGCGCTGAGTTTGAGCAAAGGTGCGGTGGGCTGGGTGGTGGAGAGGGTGGTCTGAGATGTGTCTGCTGCCTGGGAGGGTGGCGGTGCGGATGGGCACTCACTCCCCATTTCCCTGGGCTGGGAGAACACAGTGGGCTGAGGACCCTCGTGAGCTCGAGAGGCATGTCTTTGACCCCGGCAGATCTCAGCTGGCTCTGGGGACTGGGTGCAGAAATTGATAAAAGAAGAAAAAAAACATGTCTGTAGGTCTAGAGAGTTTCACTGCTTCCTTTCTGAGTCAAATACCTTGAATTTCTTTATTTTGCCTGATTGTATTCTAGCCAGGACTTCTAGCACCATGTTGGACAAGAGTGGTCAGAGCGGGCATCCTTGTCTTGGTTCTGATCTTAGGGGAAAAGCATTCAGAAACCCATTTTGTCGGATTTTCTTTTTCGGGAGGTTTTGGATTACTGATTCAATCTCCTCCACTACTGGCCTGCTCATATTTCCTGTTTCTTCTTAATTTGGCCTTGGTTAGTTGTATGTTTCTAGGAATTTATTTTTTCTAGGTTATCCATCTTGTATATAATTGTTCGTAGTGGTCTCATACTACCTTGCACAGTTGACTCTTAAAACAACTCAGGGGTTAATCTACATATAATGTGTAGTTGGTCCTCTGTATTCTTGGTTCCTCCACATCCCTGAATTCAACCAACCATGGACCATGCAGCACTGTAGTATGTATTACTGAAAAATGTTTGCATATGAGTGGACCCATGCGTTTCACATCTGTGCTGTTCAAGGGTCAGCTGTGTTTCTGTGGGATCACTGTCATGTCTCTTTTTTCACTTCTGTTTTTATTTATTGAGTTTCCTCTTTTTCTTAATCTACATAAAGGTTTGTCAGGTGTTTTTAATTGTTTTGAAAAACAGCTCTTAAGTTTGATCTTTTCTATTATGTCTCTGGTTTCTGTTTCATGTACTTCTGTGGTCTTTGTTATTTCCTTTCTTCTGCTAACTTTGGGGTTGGTTTATTCTTTTTCTAGTCCTTTGACATGTAAAGCTAGGTTATTTAGTGAAGATCTTTCTTTTTTCCTTTCCTTAGGCGTTGATCACTATAAACTTCCCTCTTGGAACTGCTTTTGCAGCACCCTGTGATTTTGGTATGTGTTCCGTTTTCATCTGATTCAATGTGCTGTTTGCTTTCCCTTGTGACTTCTTTGCCTCGGTGGTGGTTCAGGAGTGTGTTATGTAAATTCCTCGTATATGTGTGTTTTCCACGTTGCTCTTGTTGATTTTCCACTTTCAAACCAGTATCAGGAAAGATAAGTGGTATGATTTCAGCCTTTTAAATTTGCTGAGACGTGTTCTGTGCCCTGCCATGTGATCCATCCTTCAGAGCGCTCTGTGTGTACAGAATTCTGTTGTATATTCTGTTGTTGGATGGAACGGCTTATGCACGTCTCTTGGGACCACTTGGTCTAACGGATGATTCCAGTCCAGTGTTTCCTTGCTGATTTTCTGTCTGGATGACCTGTCCATTGCGGACAGAATAGTACTGAAGTCCCGTATTAATTGTGTATTGTCTGTTTCCCCCTTAGCTCTGTTACTATTTGCTTAATATGTTTGGCTGCTCTGCTGTTGAGTGCATGTGTCTATTTCCAATTGTTAATTCCTTTCCTTTTTGACTCTTTCTGCATTCCTTTATGAATTTGTGATTTCCCACCTTCGTGCACTTCTGATTTCCTCGTCTTTATCTTCTGTGAGTCCACTCAGGTTTTTTTTGCTTTGTGGTCATCACGAGACTTAACAGAAAACATCTTAAAGATGCAGCAGTCCATTTTACCCTGATAACAGCTTAGCTTCAATCTCCTGCAAAACGTATAGTCTTTCACTCTTTCCTCTTTTATGTTTTTTTGTGTCACAGTTTGCCTCTTTGTGTTGTGTATTCATTAGCAAATTACAGTAGCCAGTTATTCTTCGTTCTCTTGTCCCAACCTTTGTACTAGAGTTAAGTGTTAACACACCTCATGTTGCAGAGTTTTCTGACTTCATCTTCATCAGTGTGTATGTTTCATGTTACTAGTTAGCCTCCTTCATTTCAGCTTTAGAACTTTCAGCATTTCTTGTTAGGCAGTTCTGTTGGTGATGAATTACATCAGCATTTTTTTTTTTTTTTAGATTTGGGAAAGTCTTTATTTCTCCTTCTTTGCTGAAGGATAACGTTGCCAGATGGAGTATTTTTGGTTGGCTTTTTTTTTTGTCTTTCATCGTTTTGAATATATCATCCCACTCTCTTCCGAGCTGTAAGATTTCTGCTGAGAAACTCACTGACACCCCATTTTGGGTTTTTTGTAGGTTACAGTCCTCTTTTCTCTTCGTGCCTGTAGGTTTCTCTTTTTGTGTTTGATTTCTGACAGTTTTATTATAATGTGTCTTAGAGGGGACATTTGGGATTGAGATAATGGGATAATCTGTTTATTAGCTTCATGAAATCTATGTCCAAATCTCTTCCCAGGTTTGCAAAGTTCTCAACTGTTATTTCTTTAAATAAGTGTTCCATCCTCTTTCCTCCTTACTTTTCCTTCTGGAACTCTTAATGATTTGGATTTTGCTCTTTTTTTTTTTTTTTACATTTTTTATTGATTTATAATCATTTTACAATGTTGTGTCAAATTCCAGTGTAGAGCACAATTTTTCAGTTATACACGAACATACATATATTCATTGTCACATTTTTTTCTCTGTGAGCCAGCATAAGATCCTGTGTATATTTCCCTGTGCTACACAGTATAATTTTGTAGAATAGATAAACAAGAGTATATTGGATTTTGCTCTTTTGAAGACGTCTCGTAGATCAGGTATGCGTCTTCACTCTTTTTCCTTCTTTTTCCTTTTTTTCTCTAGAGACTGGATTATTTCAAAGTCCCCGTCTTACTGATTCTGTCTTCTATTTGATCTGCTCTGCTTTTGATGCTCTCTGTTGCATTTTCCACTTCATTAAATTCTTAAGCTCCAGGATTTTTGTTTTTTTCTCAATGATTTTATATTTCTTTGTTATATTTTTCATTTTGATTGTGTACTGTTTTTTTAATTTCATTGAATCATCATTTTGTGTTTTGTTGTGGTTTTTTTTTTTTTGTAGATCATTCAGTTTCCTTAAAACAGCTATTTTGAATTCTTTATTGTGTAAATATTAGATTTTCGTGTTCGGGTTTGGTTATTGGGGGGTTATTGTGATCCTGGGGTGATGTCACGTCTCCTGGAGTTTTCACGTACCTGATGGAGCCCAGGACACACCAGCAGGAGCTGCGTTCCTTTGATGCCCTCGGGGCGTCTCATGTGCTCTTCCGATTTGCTCCCCCTTCCCGGCCGTGGACTCCCTCTGCAGTGCTCTGGATGCACAGTGAGAAGTGAGAGAAAGGATTCTCTTCAGCAGAGTCCTGCGCAGATTTAGAAACCGGACCTTCCCTGTGCCCTGCAGGACAAACCCCGGGCCATCTGTTTAGCTGGGCGCCCTACCTGTAACCCCAGGTGCTGCTGGTGGAGACAAGCTGTTCCACCAACGCACTCCATCCGAACTCTGTTTCCTTCCCTCCAGCGGAGTGCTGGTCCTTCTTCTCTGGAAATCTGGGCTCCCACACAGGCTCTGTCATCTGACGGTGACTGCCTGGGTCATTGTGCTGCCTGCACCCCGAGACTGTAGCTGAGAGGGGCTGGCACTGGTTCAGCGTCCTGGAGGTTTCACAGCTGGTGCTGAAGTCTGTCTGCTCATCACCCGGCACTAGACTTGCTGTGGGTCCCGTGGGGTGAGGTGCTGGGCTCCGCGGCTCACACGGAGGCGGGCACCTGTGTCCATGGTAATGCCTGCTTTCTGTTATAAACGGGAGGACGAAGCAGGGGATGTGGTGCACCGCCTTGATGCTGACGTCGCCCCAGTGGAGGCCTTTAATCTTAGCACTTGTTAATTTTTTCTTGAATGTACACCGGAGGTTTCTGCATCAGAGATGTCTTGTTACTTACCAGACGGAAAATAACCAGTGAGTGGTTCCCTGGGTCCCAGGTCCCACCTGTGGGGCCATGGAAGTCAGGTCAAATATTCTGCATGCACAAACCCTGTATTGTAGTTAAGGGATGAAGAAAAATACGTTTTCTGTGCTTTTAATAAAGGGGAAAGGGGCAACTCTCGCTCTCTCCCTTTTTGAGAGTTTCACTGGAAATATCTGTCTTCGGAATAAATAAATCTCTCGGAAAAAGACAGGCCCATTTGGTTTCAATTCTCAGAAATACATCCCTGGTCCAGGCTCTCATCCCCCTTTGCAGTGTAGACACATCCGTCCAGGGTTAAATAAACCTCTCTGGAGCTTTCACTGTGTATACAATTGTAACCTAATTCTTTCGGTTGCTTTTAGTCCAGAATCCCACATTTTCAATAAAATCTGCCCTGAAAGCCTGAATTATGCAGTACTGAGAACATTTCCCCTGTAGTCCCACAGAGGGGACATTTCTTTACGATAAAATCTGTCAGGAAAATGTTAACAGTCCTGAATTTGCCTATGCCAAATAACAGGAATGCAAACGCAAAGGGAAAAAAAGGCAGAATTAAAGGGAGAGACAACATCACAGTCACAGCTGGAGCTCTGACTACACGGCAGGTACCCACGTAGCAGGTGGAATTTTCAGAAGTCATCAGAGGCAGAGATCTGGACCCACCGTCAGCTACGTGGTTAAGAATGTTGCCAAATTTCCCTGGAGAAACATCCCTGGCAGTGAACAGAAATGCCTGTTTCCTTGCCTCCTAGCTGCCTTGGGACTTCACATTTTTTAATTTTTAATTTGTTTCTCTGATAGGCAGGCCATGGTACTTGTGGTTTTTTGCATTTCATTAATTGCTAAGTGATTGGACATTTTTGCATGTTTGTCCTCTGATTTTTTTGAATGGGATACTTGATAGTTTTAGATGGATTGATAGGTTTCTTTTATTTATAATATTTTATATTTGCAAATATTTCCCCCTTGTCATTACCTTTTAAACCATCCTCCTTATGTTCTGTAACTTAAAGAAGTTACACTGTCTGTGTGCTCAAATCCACTTCTTTCTTTTTTTTTCCCATTATTTTTTTTTTAATTTGGTTTCTGCAACTTATTTTCCGTCATTCTACTGATGAATAACGGTTCATTCAGGGTGTTAATCTCATTTTAAGACTTACCCTGTAAAACCAAGGTCGCCTCCCTCCAATCAATGAAACATTGAAACGGGCCAGGTAACATAATTTCTGTCCGTTTGTTACAACTTAGACTGTTGGTCGAAGTATTTACTACAGCATTCTCCTGCTCCCGTGCGATTGAAATGTCTGTCTGCTTTCGGTTCTCAGATCGTTCATCATTTCACAAAGCGGATCCAGACCAAAATCAAAGATCTTCTGCAGCAGATGGAAGAAGGACTGAAGACGGCTGATCCCCACGACTGCTCTGCTTACACCGGCTGGACGGGTAAGGCCCTGCGCTGTCAGTGACCGGCAGGTCTGCTTTTCGGATTATGCTGTGTGAGACGTGGATCGGAAATGCTCTCCTTTTAAGATGACCGTGTTTTATACGTTTTATTTTATTTTATTTTTTTTATTTTATTTTATTTTTAAACACTTTTTATTGATTTATAATCATTTTACAATGTTGTGTCAAATCCCAGTGTAGAGCATAATTTTTCAGTTATATATGAACATGTATATATTCATTGTCACATTCCTTTCGCTGTGAGCCACCACAAGATCTTGTATATATTTCCCTGTGCTCTACAGGATAATCTTGTTTATCTGTTTTACATTTTGAAATCCCAGTCTATCCCTTCTCACCCCCTATACCTTTTAAAAGAGGTTTTAAACTGTCTTCATTGATGAGATGCTTTGTAATCTTATTTACAAAGAATTTTTTTTCTGTCTGAAGCTTGAATGTCATATGAAGTTAGTATGTCATATTTTTGTAACCTTAATTATTTGACCTAATATGTGGCTGTTTTTGAAAATGTATAATAAGAGCAAACTTGCTCTAAGTGTGGCCAGTGACTAGGTTCTTGCCCTGTCAGAGAAAGAATCCAGAGACGGGACGCAGATGTTAAGAAAGTCAAGTGGGGGTTCATTAAGGGATGGATGGCACACTCGCAAGGGGGGAGCGGGCAGACTCAGGTGAGCAGCTGCCCCGAGTTTCTTTGGCAAGTTGCTTACATAGGATGTAAAAATGAATGAGCAGAATATTCATTGGGGAGGGAAGGGTTTCAGGTCATATTCCCTGATTATCACCCCAGCTCCACCTTCCCAAGGGGAAGAGGGATTTTTGTCCTTATTTCTTCTGAATCGGAAGTGTCATGGCATCAGTGCATGATGGATACTTCTGATCTGCAAGGCTAATTTTATTGAAATGAGGGCATAATGAGCGAAAGGTTACATTGGGACACTGGAAAGTCCTGCCTTTTCCCACCTTTCTTTGTCGGCCTCCAGGCCACTTGTCACTCCAAAATGTGTGACCACTTATCAGCCCAGAGGTTCTTGCTTTTCTCTGCCCAGGGACCCCTGGTGCTCACATGATGTACGGTTTCCTGTATTCGCCCCTCCTTTCAGCCCAAGTCCTGCCATTTGTTCTGTGTCCTCCTTTCTCTGCTCATGTCTAGCCATTTGCCAGCTCACACATAAGGTCAGTTTTTTTGTTTGCTTTTGTGTCTTTGAGCTTTGTGACAAGCTGTGTTTGTGTGATTTCTCTGGTCCTGTATATATATGAGCGGTTTAACCTACTGCTTGTACTCATTTGGATACAGAACGATTTTTATCTTTATATTTATATCTATATATTTAATTATTTGTTAATAATTCAACAAGCAGCCAGTAACGCACTTCACATCGAAAAATTTAATTTCAGAATTAGCTTGCGTTAGCTAATCTCTACATTCTTCTGACTTTTTTTTACCACGTAGCTAGAACGTTGTAATAGGTGTTCAAGGAACATAAAAGAAATGAGGCCGACCTTGTTTTGAGGGGTTAGACTGCAGTGAGATTATTGCTAATGACAGCTCACATGTAAATTCAGAGGCTTCTCTTGCTAAACGTTTGTAGTTTAATCAGTGAGCGGCGTGGACACAAGGTGCGTGTCAGTCGCTGTGAGCTGGCCCCTGGCTTTGCGGTGCCTGCCCACACGTGAGGGCCCTGACCTCTCCTATTATTCGTGTTTGCATTTATCCTCATTTCTGTGATGCGTTATTATTTGCCTGTTACGGATACAGTATTACGTAGTGACATTCGAATGAAACTTTTCAAACTCTTATACCCAAGCCTTCACGGAACCAGTTCACTTACAGGTCAAAGAAATTTATCCTAAATGTAAAATTAGATAATTCTGGCTAACTTGAAGTAAAGTACAAAGGATAAGGGTATTTGGAAAGAAAAAACGGCAGTTATTTATAGCACAGGTTTCCCCTAGAAAGTCTTTTATTTGAAACATTTTTTAGGAATGTTTATCTTATGGTGGAAAAGAATCTGAAAACGAATGTATGTGTGTGTGTGTACATATGTGTGTGTGTGTATTCATGTGTGACTGAAGCACTGTGCTGCACACCAGAAACTGACACAACATTGTAAGCTGACTATACTTCAATTAAAGAAAAAATTTCTTGTTGAAAAAGGGGTTTTAACCCCATGATTGTTAGGTCCCAAATTGGCTGTGCTTCAGAATTATCCACAGAGCTTTATAATAAAAAGACTGTGTATCAGCCGCCACCCCAGGACGGTTACATCAGGAACTCTGTGGGGGTGGATTCCAAAAATCTTAAAAATCCCCGTGTGTTGGCATCGTTTGGAGTCACTGATCGAGCCATGATGGAGGTATTCGGTGTGAATGATTTCAAATGACATTTAGGGCCTTGGGTTTCGTGTAGCAGTATGGGATCTGCCTAGACTCCTCCCTCCCTATTTTTTTCTCCTAAAACTGTGCAATAGAAGAATACATGAAGCACTGCAAGCGTGTCCCTTTAGCAAAATTGTGAGATAGAGAACATACACAAGTAATGGGACAAACAGGTTCCTCCAGAGTGATTGTGGAAAGCCGCCACGCTGGAGCAGGGGAGGGGGACCAACGACCCAGGGTGCAGAATCTGTCCTCTCCTGTCTGTGTATCTACTGCCTGTCCCCACTTTACAAATCAGCGAGCAGTTATCCCCAGAAGCAGTGAGACACACCCTGCCGGGGAGCTTCTGAGGGCGTATCTGAGTGTGTGGTGGGCAAGAACTGCTGGGAGAAGCAGAGATAAAAGGAATGGGGGGCACACGAGGGACAGAGGTTTTATTTTAGACTTTCTAGAAAAGCGCAGTTCTGAGAAAGAGGGGATTAATGTACAGAGCAGAAGCTGCACCCCTGGTGGCACTGGCTGAAGGTGCAGGCTGGGAGGGGACGGCGGTGATGGGAGCCCTGCTGAAACAGGAGGGGACCTGAGAGTCAGAGGACCTCTGGCCGCCAAGTCACCGTTTATTCACTGTTCGTCACTTAGAAGAGGATGCCTTTGAGATGAAAGCTTTCCTAACCACTTTCCTCTTCTAGAGAATTTTCTTAATAGTTTGATCCAGAAAAATCCACCTATTCCAAATTAAAGGGAAAAAATCAACAATTATTTACATAGTATTAGGAAAAAGAGAAAAGAAAATCAACGTTGTCAGTAGGAGAAAACACACCACTACAAGGTGGAGAAAAGTTGCAGCACCTTGAACATTGATTTTATAATTTAATTACGTTGTATGTTCACAACACGGAAGTAAACGAACTCGAAGAGAAGACAGGACGGTAAGATGGTGTGAAATAAGGACTGACAGAACTAACACGTTCGAGGAAAAGACAACGTCACTTTAGAAATGAGGACCAAATTGCAAGGAGATGAAGAAAGGTGACACCTCCGAAAACACAGCAATGCCATAAAAAGGGGAAAAAACAGAAAAACGAAAGCAAATAGGTTGTAGAAAGACTTCCACTTCTGGTCTGACTTGTAAGGAGTTTAGGACTGTGATCCAAAAAGTAAAAAGCTGACCAGACTGGAAAGCCAGCCGCTCTTCCAAGATCCGTCAGAGAAGTGGGGTCACAGGGCAGACAGGGCGATTCAGAAAGTCAGTTTAGTGGAGCGGAGACCTGGAAGGAGAAACCTTCACGGAACTTCAGCTGTCAGTGGTTAGTTCCTGGAGGCTCAGTGTGGGCAAACACGAGAGTGAAAAAAAAAACTCCAGGAGGACCGGTCACAGGGAGCCTTCCACGCTGCTGCGGGGTTGACTTCAGGAGCTCTCCCACATCCTCACCATGGCTTCTGGAAAAAAACCCCCCTCGTGCTTCTGGTGGCAGGAGGGGAACAGGGACCATTTTGAAATACGCCAGAGCATCCTGTTCTTAACAAGGCCAGCCTTCAGGAGAAGCTTTTACCAGATCCCGACCTACTGGAGATTTATAACCTACCTGGGGGAACGGGCATAGCCCCCTCCAGCCCCCGCTGGCCACCCTGTCCAGCCTGAGGGGAGGAGGACCCTGAGAGGCACTGGTGGGGTTCGTGGTGCAGGGACGGAGGCCCGGCAGGACACAGATCCAGTCACAGAGCTGTGGAACGCTGCCACTCCCCCCTCCCCTTTACCACTCCGCTGCTGAGGGACTGTTGGCTGCAGTTTCTTTTACCCAGTACATTGTGCCCACCTTTCCATGAAAAGTTACAAGACACACTGAAAGGCAAAATCAGACCAGTCTGAAGAGACTAAACGAACATCAGAACCAGACTGAGATATGCCAGCAATGTTGGAATTATCAAACCAAGAATTTTTAAACACTGTGATTAATATGCTAAGGATTTTAATGAAAAAAGTAGACAACATGCAAGAACTCATGGACAATGTAACCAGATCGATGGAAATCCTAAGAAAGAATTGAACATTAATACTAAATATCAAATATACTGTAACAGATGAAGAATTTCTCTGACAGGCTCATCAGCAGACTAGACCCAGCTAAGGAAAGAACTGAAAAAAAAAAAAAAAAGAAAAAAGCAACAGAGTATCCAGAACTATGGGACAGTGACAGAAGGCTTAACACGCGTGAGATGGAAATACCAGAAGGAGAAGGGACGGAAGCCATGAGGACTGAGAATGTTTCCAAGTTAATATACACCAAACCGCAGGTCCAGGAAGCTCAGAGAATTCCGAAGAGGATAAAAGCCAAAAGCGAAAAAATAAAGGGAAAAAACAAAACCTCACCTAGGCATATAATACGTAAACATGATAAGAGGGAGAGCAAAGATGAAAAATCTTGGAAGAACACAAAGGAAAAAACTTCAGTTACAGAGGAGCAAGGATCAGAATTACAGCAGACTTTTTCAGCCACCGTGCACGCAAGACGAGAGTGGAGAGAAATACTTAAAATATGGAGAGTTAAAAAAAAAAAAACCCCAACAACCTAAGACTTCGTACCCTGTGAAATTATCCTTCAAGGTGAAGGAGAAAGAAAAACTTCCTCAAGCAAAAATCAATGGAATTTGTTCCCATTATACCCGGACTTGCAAGAAATGGTAAAACAAGTTCTTCTGAGAAGGAAAATGATGTAGGTTAAAACCTTGGATCTGCGTTGAAAAAAAAGGGGGGAACCTCAGAAAATGAGTAAGTGAAGGTGAAATACGAACTTTTATTTTTTATTTTAAAATTATCTAATAGATCAAAACTGTTCAAAATACTAGCAGCAGTGTGTTCAGCTCTGTGTGCTTCTGTGTTTGTTTATGTGTGTGCATATATACATGCTTATATGCATATGTTATGTGTGAGAAAAGTGACAGCAAGTGACAAGAGATTGGAGGGAGGAACTGGGAATATTTTGTTATTATAAGGTGCTCGTTCTGCCCTTGAAGTGGTAAAGTGATGTTTGAAAGTGGAGTGGGATTAAATAAGAAAAAAAAAACATCATATAAATAGATGCAGAAAAAGCTTTGACAAAATTCAACACCTGTGCACGATTAAAAAAAAAACTCAGCAAACTAGGAAGAGAGGGGCGCGTCCTCAGCTTGGTAAAGAATGTCCACGAAAAACCTGTGTCGCGTTTGATGGTAAGACACTCAAAGCTTTCCTGCTAGGATCAACAACAAGACAAGAACGTTCAGTCTCTGATGAGCTTGGATACAGAAATCCTCAGCAAAATACCAGCCAACACAGTCCAAGAGCTTTTTTAAAAAAATTTTTTTCTATCTTTTTTTTTTCCTTTTTGGTGGGAAGATGTAATTAGGTTTATTTGTTTATTCTGAGAGGAAGTACCGGGGATTGAACCCAGGATCTCATGCGTGCTAAACATGCACTCTGCCACTTGAACTATGCCCTCCCCCATCAAGAGCTCTCTAAAAGGATATGCCTGAGCGGTGGGATTTGCCCCAGGGGTGCCAGGATGTTGCGTTTCAGCAAACGCAAGCCAATAAATATGATACACGACATTAACAGAATGCAGGCTAAAAATCATACGGTCGTCTGAATAGATGCCGAAAAGGCATTTGATAAAATTCAGCATACTTTCATAATAAAAGCTCTCAACAAGTTTGATATAGAAGGAATATACCTCGACGTAATAAAAGCCTACAGCTGTCCTCATACTCAGTGACACTGATGTGTAGCTAACAATGCTCAGCCTTTCCTCTTACGGCAGGAACAAAAGATAAGGATGCCCAGTCTTGCCACTTCTGTTTAACACAGTGCTCAAAGTTCTAGCTGGAGAAGTTATGCCCCATGAAAGAATGAATGAATGAACGAACGAACGAACTAACAAACAAAATCAGAAAGAAATAAAATTGTTTCTGTTTGCAGGTGACATGATCTTATATATAAAAAAATCCCTGAAGACTCCACCAAAAAAATTAACCGATTGAAAAAAGCCGATAAATTCAGTAGAGCTGCAGGATACAACCACCAGTTGTGCTTTTATACACTAACAACAAAGTACCGGAGAAGGAGTTTAACAGAACAATTCCATTTACAACAGAATCAAAGAAAAATCCTTAGAGGGAGAAGACCTATATACTGAAAATCGTGACACCGATGAAAGTTGAAGAAGCTGCAAGTAAATGGAGCGATATTACCTGTTTATGGATTGGAAGCATAGCGTGGCTAAAATGTCCATACTACCCAAAGTGATCTATAGATTTAGTGCAATCTTTATCAAAATTCTAATGATGTTTTCCAGAGAAATTGAAAATCCTAAAATTTCTGTGGAACTACCGAAGACCCAGAATAGCCAAAGCAATCTTGAGAAAGCTAGGGGCATCACACGTCCTAATTACAAAGGGCTGGTGATCAAAGCAATATATTAGTGGCATCAAAACAGGCATGGAGAGGAGGGGAGGGTGTAGCTCAAGTGCTAGAGCACATGCTTAGCATACATGAGGTCCTGGGTTCAATCCCCGGTACCTCCTCCAAGAATAAACAGATAAACCTAATTACCTCCCAACAACCAAATAAAATAAAATAAAGTAAAATAAAATAAAACAGGCATGGAGACCAGTGGAACAGAATAGAGAGCCCAGAAGTAAACCCATGTATGAATGCGGTTAATTAATCCTTGACAAGGCAGCAGGAACACATTGGGGAAACTGTCTCTTCAAGTAAGTGTGTTGGGAAAACTGGACCCCTGTCTTACACCGCTCTCAAAAAGTGGACTCAAATGGATTAAAGACTTAAAGATGTAAGGCCCGAAAGTGTAAAACTCCTAGAAGAATCTGGCCGTAATTCTTTTGGATATCGTGTCAACAGCACAACCAACAAAACCAAACAGGTGGGGGCACATCAAACTGAACAGCTTCTGCACTGCAAGGGAGACAATCAAAACGAGATGGCAACTTACTGAACAGGAGAAGATATTTGTAGACCATGCATCTTCTAAGGGGTTAGTATTCAAAGCATATTAGGAACGTGTATGACTCAACAGTGAAAAACAAATGACCAATTAAAACATGGACCCAGGGACCTGAGTGGACATTTTTCCAAAGAAGACATCCATCTGGCCGGCATCTATATGAAAAAGTGTTCAACGTCACTCATCATCGGAGAAATGCAAATCAGAACCACAATGAGATACCATCTCACACCTGTTAGGAAGGCTTTTTATTTAAAAAATGTAAAAAAACAGAGAGACAAGTGTTGGTGACGATGTGGAGAAAAGGGTAACCTAGTACATGGGGAGAATATAAATCGGTGCAGCCACTATGGAAAACAGTATGGAGGTTCCCCCGAAAATTAGAAATAAAACTGCTAATAGGTCAGCAGTCTCGCTTCTGGGGAAGTCGGTGTCTCAAAGAGCTGTCCGCACCCCCATGTTCATAGCAGCGTCGTTTACAGCAGCCGAGACACGGAAGCCACCTGAGTACCCATCGATCCTTGAACGGATGAAGAGGTTGTGATCTAAAAAGCGTACCTACTGACTCTTCAATAAAACTATAAATCCAAAAGGGAAGAAAAAAAAGAGAGGTTTTGATCTACCTATGTATGTATGTATCTGTCTGTCTGTCTATCCATCCATTCATATATCTGTCCATCCAACCATCCATCCAGCCATCCATGTATCTATCCATCCATCAGTCTATCTGTCTGTCCATCCATCCATCCACCTGTGTATCCATCCATCCACCCGTCCATCCATCCATCCACCTATGTATACATCCATCCATCTGTCCATCCATCCATACATCCATCCATCCATCCATCCATCCATCCATCCATCCATCCGTCTATCCATCCATACATCTATCCATTGATCCATCTGTCTATCTTATCCATCCGTCCATCCATCCATGTATCTATCCATCCATCCGTGTATCTGTGTATCTATATATCCATCCATCCATCCGTCTGTCCGTCTGTCCATCCATCCATCCATCTATCCATCTGTCCACCCATCTATCCATTGATCCATCCATGTATCTATCCATCCATCTGTCCGTTCATCTGTCCATCCATCCATCCATCCGTCTGTCCGTCTGTCCATCCATCCATCCATCCATACATCTATCCATCCATCCATCTAGATGTCTTATCTATCTAGCTGTCTGTCTAATGGAGTGTTACGCTGTTTATGCATGGAATGTTCAGCCACAAGAAAGAAATCTTGTCATTTGTGACAAAGTGGACGGTCCTAGAGGACATTATGCTAAGTGAAAAAAGCCTGACAGAGAAAAGACACAAACTGTGTGATCTCATATATATACCAATTCTTCAAAAAGACAAACCAAAAATCGAACTCATGGAAACAGAGTAGAAGGGGGATCACCAGGGGTTGGGTGGTGGGGGAAATGCAGAAGTGGCAGTCCCAGGGCACAAGCCTTCAGCTACAGTGTCTACATTTGTACAGGTCTCGTGCCTCAGGGGAGTTCACAGTGCTTCCTTGTCTACGTGTAACTCGCTGAGAGAGCAGGTCTGAGGCGTTCTCATTAATACATGCACAGACCTCAGGTGATAACTGTGTGGGGTGATGGACGTGCCAGTCTGACTGTGGTGTATTTCCCAGTTGTGCATACATCATCCTAAATGTGTACTTCACTGTATATACAGTTGTATTTGTCAGTTGTACCTCAATAAAACTGTGGGGATAAACAGCAAGGCCCCACTGTATATAGCACAGGAAACTATATTCGAGATAACACCTTTAAACTTGCTTTAAATTTTTTCTACCCTGTTTTTTTTTTTTTTTTTTTCATTTTTAAGAAACGTATGTAATTTGGCTTTGCCCCTTCCGAAACACAGGCTTTCTGTAGGCTTTTCCTGGAAGCATAAAATAATGTCCTGAAGGTGCAAAGGCAAGGCAGTAACGCTTTTTTGGGGGGCGGGGGGCTCCTTGCAGGCATAGCCCTCCTGTACCTGCAGCTGTACCGGGTCACGTGTGACCAGACCTACCTGCTCCGGTCGCTGGACTACGTGAAGCGAACGCTTCGGAACCTGAACGGCCGGAGGGTGACTTTCCTCTGCGGAGATGCCGGGCCCCTTGCCGTCGGGGCTGTGGTTTACCATAAACTCAAAAGCGACTGCGAGTCCCAGGAGTGCATCACAAAGTGAGTTTTCAGAGCTGCAGGTACTTTCTCCAAATTCTCAGTCTTGCTGCAGAAAGAGGTTCAAAAGCAGAATTCGACTTTAATTCATCTACTCCTGCAAACAGGGCTCCGGTAGAAGCGAGGAGTTTGTGTATCAGGCCTGATCACATGCTCCCTTGCTGTCCAAGCATGTGTTTGCCTTAATTTCCCCTCAGATTGAGGGGGGACCCAACATGGTTTCTCCTAAGTGGGTTTTGGCTGCCTTCAGTGCATGAAAATCAGCTTGTACACCTTAGGTGCACTTTAATTGTCTATGAAACAATTAGAGATTGTGAACTTTTACTACACCTGTTGGCTCATCTTCTCCTGAAGCGGCAGAAATCGGGGCTCACCGCCGTGGTCTGGAAGCATGTCTGGCAGGTGCCCGTTGGTTAATGTTTGTTAAAGATGGGACGGCTCAAGCTGTACATTTTGGTAACATTGTCATTAAGGTTTTAAATCACTTCCTTGTAATTCTGGATTTCAGAACTGAGTGTCTTGCATGATTCAGAGCACTGTACGTGGTTCATATGTATGTATCTTACATGTTTTAGATGTAAATATAGAACTTTTGAACAGGAAGCTGTTTTGTTATTGGTTTTGAGATCTGAGAGAGAAATTTGGTTTTGTAGTGGGGAAGTTTTTGTTTTCCATTTTTTTTTTTTTAAATCCGTTTAAAGGGAAATAGATGATCTCTAAGGTGAGAGGGCTACTTGCGGTTTCAGGGGGAGGCACTGCAGACGTTCGCGGGTAATTTTTCTTGTCGCGCAGACTCTTACAGCTCCAGAGGAGCGTCGTCTGCCGGGAATCGGACCTTCCCGACGAGCTGCTGTATGGCCGGGCCGGTTATCTGTATGCCTTGCTCTATGTGAACTCGGAGGTGGGCCCCGGCGCCGTGTGCGAGTCGGCTATCAAAGAGGTACTGCGGGATGCCCCCGACTGCGGCGTCCTGTCCCCGCCGCGGCTGCTTGTACAGACTTAGAGGGGTGGCTGGACTCTGCCTCTGGTGGGGGGGGGGGTAATTTCCTGAGGCATCTCATAAGATTAATAAACAGCCCCCTTTTCTTTTCTCCTATCAGGGATTTTTTTTTTAAAAAATTGGATCTGTATTAATTAAGCTGTTTTCACTAGAACCAAACAGCATCTTCAGAAAGACAGAATGTTTATTTCTCCTTCGCGAGGTCTCTGAACAGCTGGGGAGTCCAGGCGAATATGGTTCTTCTGTCTCGCTCCGCCTTATCTTAGGGCCGGGCCCTTCTCTGCAGGACCAGAGCCAGCCGAGCACCAGCAGCCCCCGGGGTGGTGAGGAGGTGGAGGCTGAGCACCTTCCTTAAGGCCGACTAGAAGTTGCCCGCCTCCCTTCTGCTCACATCCCACTTGAAGACCTCAGTCAGGTGACTGTGTGCAGCTGTCTGCATCTCGGAGGCCAGATGCTCAGCTAAAACTTGGAGCATTGTTACCAAAAGTATACAGGGGAGACGATATGAGGAAACAATGAGTGTCCTTGCCCCGTAATCACGACAGTTTTGATCTAACTAGGATCCTGCAATACACCTCCTTTCCTTAGCCTTTCATGAATAAAGCCAGTTCCTCCAGCCTTGGACGGTGTGCAGTCAGCCCGCAGCACCTGCTGGGGATTGGTGCCAGGAATCCTGTCAGACACCCGAATCCTGGGATGTTGGAAGTCCCTTGCGTCAAGTGTTTTATTTGCGCGTAACCTGCACACGCCCTCCCCTGTGCTTTAAATCATCTCTAGCTTACTTGTCACACCCAGTGTAAATGCTAGGGAAATAGTGGCACATATGCAGCCAATTCAAATTTTCCTTTTTGGGAACTTCCTGAATTCCCACCCCCCCTGATATTTTTGACCTGAGGTTGGTTGAATCTGTGGGTGTGGAACCTGCAGTGGATACGGAGAGGGGACCATACTTGCCAGTCTTTTGGGGAAAACATTGAAGCTACAAAGCAAGTAAAAAGTCTAGAAGAGTTTTAGAAGTTTTTCTAGATACTGGTAAACTGTTCATACAAAGACCCTTTGAATTCTTGGTTTCTACTTCTTAATATCTTTTTCTGTTCTGAGATTGTCTTCTGATTTCTCTCTGCCTGTATTTATTAATTAATAAAATAAAGATAACAATGTTGGCTACTAACTAAAGATTTTTAGGTTGTCACCTGTCTATGTAAAGACGTGTTGTTGCTGTTAATTAGGCTAAAACAGATTTCAGTTGTTAAACTTGTGCTGTCTCGTTGTCTCTGCAGGTGGTTGATGCTATAATCGAGTCGGGCAAGGCTTTGTCGCGGGAGGAGAAGAAGGCCGAGCGCTGCCCGCTGCTGTATCAGTGGCACAGGAAACAGTACGTGGGCGCGGCCCACGGCATGGCTGGCATCTACTACATGTTAATGCAGGTGCGTGGCTGGCGCGGGGACCACATTCGGACAGATCCCCGCTGGGACAGCAGACGGGGGCTGAAGTCTTACTACAAACCAAGCAGGTCGAAATGAAATGAGGATCCTACCTGGAGTCCTGGCTCCCTAGGCCCTGCTGCATCCCCAGGCAGGGACCTCCTGAGAGCACATCCCGCGTGCAGTTTCGCGCTGGATTAGATGTCTGCTGCCCAGCTGTATTTCTGTCCAGGTCCTCCTGCTCTTGTAATAGAAAACCTTCCGGGGGCTGGAAGGGCTTCCAGAATCCAGACTGGGGCAGAGGCCTTTACATACTCAGACACCCCCAACTTGCGATCAGTTGCGTTCAGAATTTTTAACTATTTTACTGTTGTGGTTAGGACCTCGTCTCTGAGTCATCCCTGACATCTGGTGGGTTAAGTACTGACTCTTCCATCACACAAAGACCACACCCTGAGTACTGCTGCGGCCTGCTTCCAGCCTTATGGGCTGTGGGTCCCGTGGGTCCCCTCTCTGCTTGCGCACAGCCTTCAGGCAGACCTTGGAGACATCGCGGGTTCGGTTCCAGACCGCTGCGGTAAAGCAAATACCGCAGCGAAGCTAGTCATGGGAGCTTTTGGTCGCACAGTGCATATGATAAAAACTCTTACCATAGTGGATATAGAGGGAGTATATTTCAATGTAATAAAAGAACGAAGCTGGAGGAATAACCCTCCCAGACTTCAGACAATACTACAGAGCTATAGGAATCAAGACAGCATGGTATTGGCACAAAACCAGACACATGGACCAATGGAGCAGAATGGAGCGCCCAGAGATAAACCCACAGACTTGTGATCAGTTAATCTTTGACAAAGGAGGCAAGAATATGCAGTGTAGAAAAGACAGTCTCTTAGGCAAGTGGTGTTGGGAAAGCTGGACAGGTGCATGTAAATCAGTGATATTAGAACCCTCTGTCACACCACACACCAAGGACTTAAACATAAGACCAGACACCATAAACTGAGAAGAAAACATAGGTGAGATGTTCTGTGATATAAATCATAGCAGTGTTCTCCCAGGTCAGTGTATCAAGGCAATAGAAATAAAAACAAAAATAAACAAACCTGATTAAACGTAAGCTTTTGTACAGCCAAGGAGACTATCAACAGAGCAAAAAGACAGCCTACAGAATGGAAGAAAATATTTGCGTATAATGCGACTGACGAGGGCTTAATTTGCAGAATATACAGACAGCTCAGTAACAAAAAACATACAACCCAATCCAAAAATGGACAGAAGACCTAAACAAGCAATTCTCCAGTGAAGACATGCAAATGGCGAAGAGGCCTTTGAAAAAATGCTCAATATCACTAATAATCACAGAAATGCAAATCAAAACTGCAATGAGGTATCACCTCACACCAGTCAGAATGGCCATCATTCAAAAGTCCACAAATGACAAATGCTGGAGAGGCTGTGGAGAAAAGGGAACCCTCCCACACTGCTGGTGGGAGTGCAGTTTGGTGCAGCCACTGTGGAAAACAGTATGGAGGTTCCTCAAAAGACTAGGAATAGACTTACCATATGACCCAGGAATCCTGCTCCTGGGCATATATCCAGAAGGAACTCTACTTCAAAATGACACCTGCACCCCAATGTTCATAGCAGCACTATTTACAATAGCCAAGACATGTAGACAGCCTAAATGTCCATCAACAGATGACTGGATAAAGGAGAAGTGGTATATTTATACAATGGAATACTACTCAGCCATAAAAAATAGCAAGGCCATTTGCAGCAACATAGATGGACCTGGAGATCATCATTCTAAGTGAAGTCAATCAGAAAGAAAGAAAAATACCATATGAGATCACTCATATGTGGAATCTCAAAAAAAAGTGACCCAAATGAACTTATATGTAAAACAGAAACAGACTCACAGACATAGAAAACAAACTTACGGTTACCAGAGGGGAAAGGGGGTCGGGGGTAAGTTGGGAGTTCACGATACACAGATACTAACTAATATATATATATATATGAAAGATAAATAGTAAGGTCCTACTGTGTAGCATAAGGAACTATACCTTGTAATAGCTTATAATGAAAAAGATGAAAAGAAATACATTTATAATTTATATGTGTATATGTATGTATATAAATTATATATATATGTTATAACTGAATCACTGTGCTGTACACCAGAAATTAATACCACATTGTAAATCAACTGTATATCAATTAAAAAAAAAAAGGAATTGCCATCAGCTTCCTTTGGCAGTCGCTAAGCAGCGGTGTGCCAGGACCCGGTCTCACAAGGGCTCACCACGCATGTGTCTCCCAGCCCTGCTCTTGGTGGCTGCCGAGCACCGAGGTGGCTCTGTGTGCGGTTTCATTTGGAAGGCCGTCAGAACGGCATACACAAAACGTTTCAAAATAATCACTTCAACAGAACTCCACTTTCACGGTGGCAGGAAAATCATTCAAAACCCCAGGGAAATGAGAAAACAGACACCCAACTTGTTTGTTGATACTTGAAGTCCTCTTGGAGCCCCACACAGCAAATATGTAGACAGAGTGGATGAAGGAACATCAGGTGGCCTCAGAGGACAGAGGACCATCGCACAGAATGCCTGAGGGGGAGGATGCCAGCAAAAAGGAAGCAAGTTTGTCCCGGAGCACCCTAGCCCTCAGGAACTCTAAGTGCCATGTGCCGTCGAAGGCAGTGGCGGACGGGTGTCCACAGGAGGGGTGAGGTCAGGGCAGCAGAGGGCTGCTGTGAAGATCTTGATGCAGAACAGTTTGAACTCTGCAGTGAGGTCATCCTACTGGGAGGTGACCGTTCCTCCCCTGACCCTTGCTGGAGAGGACAGTGAATGGTCCGGAGGAAGTGAACCAGTTCTTTCTAACTTAAGAAAGCCAGGTGGGAAGGAGAGTTGAAGGGATGCAGAACTGAAACGGGAGCTTCATGAGTGTCCACACAGCCAGCCTCACACACCACCGGCTCTCCCTCCCTGGCTGGCAGCACCGCCGCCATCTCCCACAGGAGACTGAAGTTTCTTTTTCTGGAGAAACAGTTTCGATAAAAGATTTATAGATAAAGGTGTGTGAACGTCTTCATTTAAAAAGTTAGGTAGGATCCTGTGGTGGTTAATTTTGTGTTAATGTGGCTGGGCTACCATGCCCAGGTATTGGGTCACACATTATTCTGGGTGTTTCTGAGGGTGTAGTGGGTGAGATTGACGTTTCAACGGGTGGACTTTGAATGAAGATGTTTGCGCTCCATGAGGTGGGTGGGCCTCTTCTAATCAGTCGAAGGCATCCCTGAGCAAGAAGGAATTCTCCAGCAGACGGCCTTCAGCTTCGTGTGCAGCGTCAACAGGGATCGATGCCCAAGTCTTAAGTAGCTGGAGAATTGAATTAATTCTAATCTTAGATGCTCCTCAGGTGTTTCTAGGTAATTGCTGCTTAATTACATGTAGAGGTTAAAAAAAAAAAAAAACCACGGAAAAACAAATGTTTTGGTTTTGTTTGTTTAAAGCCAGCAGCAAAAGTGGACCAAGAAATCTTGACCGAGATGGTGAAACCCAGCATTGATTACATGCGCCACAAGAGATTTCGATCTGGGAATTACCCGTCATCGCTGAGCAATGAGACAGACCGGCTGGTGCACTGGTGCCACGGGGCGCCGGGTGTCATCCACATGCTCATGCAGGCGTACAAGGTCAGTGCAGCCTCCGTCCTGAGCACCCACGTGTGCAGAGACAGTCAGCACCTCCAAGCTTCCCGTTTGGTTTTGATAAGCGCATTTGCTTGCAAACATAAAACCTTTCGAATTCACGTTGTTACAGAAAGTCTTTTTATTTTGCTGCTTACCACTGGGGTTAGAGCTGTCAGTGTACGTGTGTGTGTTTTAACAGGAATCGTATTCATGTGTTAAAAAAAAAACCTAAATGACAGCATACTAATGATTTTTATTCTAATAAGTACAAATAACCAGTAAGGCAGTGGACAGTATTATAACCAAAATGCCTCTTTGTTTGACGTCACATCATTTGATTTCCTTGTTTGCATAAGCTTTTATTGCTTGACGTGATGGTGAAGATTCAGGAGCTTTTAAATTTGAGTTTAAAACTACTATAAAATTATTTACAAGAGATAAATGTGGCATTCAAATTTTTACACAGAGTGGGTAATTACAAGAAAACAGGCAGTAATTTTATTAATTAATTGCAGTAGGGTCTAGATCTGGGCACAGTATTAAGAATACTGTTGATTCCTCTCCTGGACTTTGAATTGTCATGCCAGTTGAAAGCGAACAACGCTTCTTCTGCAATTTTATTTCTGTTTTAATGCATCATTATTTGTAATAATTAATGTCAGAGATTGTTGCTTATAGACCCAAGTATGTAACTGTCAGCACAATGATCGATAAGTGTCTGGCAGGGTCTCTCAGTTCTGCAGAAACAGATGGAGTCACGGGAGCAGAATTCACTTGTCTACATGACAGTTACAGGAGAACTGGCCCCTGATTGAATTTTATTTTCCTTTTATGAGTAACTATAGTAAGTTAGTTAGAAAAACTGAGGAATTCTCTCAGGTTTTCGGCTAATTTCTCAGAATTTTTTTAGTCCTACAAAACACGAAAAATAATTCACATAATGTAAAAGTCAAGTGTAAGCATTCAAGAAGGTAACTCAAAGTTACGGTTTTTGGTGAGAGGGAAGCCTGGTAAGTATACTTTTTGGAAATAGGAAGAACTTAGTGATTCGTGTTCCTAACACTAGTTTCAGCTTTTGAATTAAAACTCGATTCTGTTCGCATCGCTGCCTCCCGTTTTCTAGACTTTAGAACAGTTGTATCTTCAGGGACATAGAGATAAGTCTAATATAATAAATATCCAACCAGAGTATCTGAGCACAGTATTGACAGCGCAAACAGGAACCCTCTGATACTCAGAACAGACACAGTGACTTCATTGAAAGTGGAAGTTTCTGCTTGTCAGACCCCTTTTGTCTTTCGCATTAAAGACGATCAGCTGTCGAGGGAGGCACTCCTGGCAGCCGATGGCCTTGGCTCCTGGGGGTCTCCCCACGCATTTCAGCGCCTGAGCTGTGGGTGGGGAGCACTAAGACCCCACGCTTAGTCACTGAAACTTCATTTTGTCCATTTACGTCAAGATTCTCAAACATGAGGAAGGAGGAGGTACAGCAGGATTTTCTAGGGCAGAGGCACCAGTGGGAATTTGGAGACACGTTTATAACACGGTTTTACAGTTGGGGGTGAAGGGAGGGAGGGCTGTAGCTCAAGCGGTAGAGCGCGTGCTTAGCACGCATGAGGTCCTGGGTTCGATCCCCAGTCCCTCCTCTAAAAATAAACTGAATTACCCCCCCCCGCCAAAATAAAGTAATTAAATACTATAATAATAAATAAACATATTTAAAAAAACAAAACAAAACAATTGGGGGTAAAAATACATCTTCCTAGTGTAAGTGAGTGGAGTGAAATTTGTGTTTGGCTGGGGCAGAGGGTGGTGCACAGCTGGGGAAACAGCTCTTAGACTCTGTTTTCTCTCAAGTTATTGTTAACTGAGAGTAAGAGGGTCCGCGTCCATTGAGACCATCTCTTAAAATCAGGAAGTGTTTAACTTTTGTTTAGTAACAGGCGTTCAACAGTGTCTTATGCTGGCACGTAAAGACGTTAAGTGCTTCAGGAACACTCATGAAGGCGTAAGGTGTTCAAGCATTTGAAAACCTTATTAATGTCTTTCACAAATAAAACTGTAAGTTGAGTCCAGCTTCACTCACTTTCTTTTCCCTTCCTGTAGGTGCTAGTCACCTTTCAGCTAGGGTTTGCTCTTCTTTGTATGAACATGTTATTGTATTGTATTGTATTTTGTTTTGTTTTAACTTTTTTACTGAGTTATAGTCATTTTACAATGTTCTGTCAAATTCCAGTGTAGAGCACAATTTTTCAGTTATACATGAACATACATATATTCATTGTCACATTTTCTTTGCTGTGAGCCACCACAAGATCTTGTATACATTTCCCTGTGCTGTACAGTATAATCTTGTTTATCTATTCTACATTTTGAATTCCCAGTCTGTCCCTTCCCACCCCCCGCCCCCTTGGCAACCACAAGTTTATATTCTATGTCTGTGAGTCTGTTTCTGTTTTGTGTTTATGTTTTTTTTTTTGTTTTATTTTTAGATTCCATATATGAGCAATCTCATATGGTATTTTTCTTTCTCTTTCTGATTGACTTCACTTAGAATGACATTCTCCAGGGACATCCATGTTGCTGCAAATGGTGTTATGTTGTCATTTTTATGGCTGAGTAGTATTCCATTGTATAAATACCACGTCTTCTTTATCCAGTCATCTGTTGATGGACATTTAGGCTGTTTCCATGTCTTGGCTGTTGTAAATGGTGCTGCTGTGAACATTGGGGTGCAGGTGTCATTTTGAAGTAGGGTTCCTTCTGGATATATGCCCAGGAGCAGGATTCCTGGGTCATATGGGAAGTCTATCCTAGGCTTTTGAGGAATCTCCACACTGTTTCCCACAGTGGCTGCACCAAACTTCATTCCCACCAGCAGTGCAGGAGGGTTCCCTTTTGTATGAACATGTATTACTTAAAATTATTTAGTATTTTAGATGGCCTTGGGGAAAAAAAGTCAAGATTTTAACAATATTTCCATGCTGTAGTAGGAACTTTATTAACTGTAAATGGTTTCCCAACAAATTACATTTGGGGACCTCATAGCTGGAAGCTACTTTGATGAAGAGCTAACAGTCAGTTCTTGATTATCTGACGGTAAATCACAGGTAACGGCAACAAATTCTGCCTTCCTCTGACCGCACATTTAAGCCCTAGGACACTAGCAGTTTGTATGGACTTGGCGGGGTAAACAAATGCTCACGTCGGTCAAATGAAATTGCATTTGGAAAGGTAAACACGTTGCGCAAGAAAACCGCGTGAGTCACCCCGAAGTGGTATCAGTGGAATCCTTTGATTCTGCGCTAAATGAATGAGACAGCCGTACCCCCCTCCCTAAACCCGCAAGCCTGCTCTGACATTCCCAGAGCAGAGCTGTGTTAGGAATGTGTCCTGATGGGCACCTGCTGACTGTACATCAGGAAATATTTTCATAGAAATTATGTTCCAAAAGCTCATTTGTAAGTTGGTTTTTTCCCAACATGGAATGTCTGTCTAGGTGGTGTATATCAGAGTCACCTGGAGAGATTTTTTTCCAACTGTGCCTCCTCCTTCCTCAAGATTCTGATAACTTCCTAATGTTAAGCATTATTTATAAACATACTATGATTTATCCCTTTGTTTTTCAACTGTGTCTGCTTTTTTTTTTTTTTTTTTACACTATTTTGAATAAGCTGCAGTGAACATTCTTGCTACAGGTCTTTCTGTGGACGTGTGTTTTCATTTCTTTGCCGCTGATGCCTGGGAGTGGAATTGCTAAATCAGAAGGTAGCCTGTTGGGTTTGCTAAGACCCTGCCAGACCTCTTCTCCAAGGGCTGAGCTGTTTTGCATCCCGTCAGCGGCTCAGGGGAGTTCGGGTTGCTCTACGTCTCTGCCAGCACTTGGCGTTGGAAGCCGCCTCAGTTTTACTCTGGTGGGTGGTTCATCGTGGTTTTAGTTTGCGTCTTCCTGATGATTAAGGATGTTGAGCAGTTTTGCTTGTGCTCATGGGTCGTGTGTACAGTTGATCCTTGAACAACACGGATTTGAACCGTGTGGGGCCACTTTTATGAGGATTTTTTTCAACAAATAGTTACAGTACCACACAGTCCAGGGTGGGTTGAATCTGAGGATACAGAAGGGCACACAGAGGGGGCCGACGGTAACATTATGTAAGTGTTTCCAACCCCCACGTTGCTCGTGGGTCAGCTGTGTATCTTTGTTGAGTGTCTGTTCATATCTTTTACCCACACTGTTTTATGTATTTTATTTTTTATCCCTTCGTTACTGAGTTGTAAAAGTTCTTCATATGTTTCGGTTACAAGTCCTTTTGTTAGATACATGTTTTGGAAATAATTTATCCCAGTCTGTAGTTGGCCTAATCATATTTTCTTTTTTTTTTTTTAGTCTTTTTTTTATTATTTTTTATTGATTTACAATCATTTTACAATGTTGTGTCAAATTCCAGTACAGAGCACAATTTTTCAGTCATACATGAACATACATATATTCATTGTCACATTTTTAAATCATATTCTTTATGAATAGTTTTTAATTCTGATAAAGTCTATCTTATCCTTTTTTTTTTTTTTTTTTTTTTTAATGGCAGTCACTTTCTGTATCTTGTCTAAGAAATGTTACTTACCCCCAGGTTACACCGATAATGTTCTCCAGCATGCTTCATAGATTTAGATTTTACATTTAGAACTGTGATCTGTCTCAAATTAAGTTTTGTATGTTATAGGAGGAGGTAATTAGGTTTATTTATTTACTGATTTATTTTAACAGAGGGACTGGGGATTAAACCCGGGACCTCGTGCATGCTAAGCACGTGCTCTACCCCTTGAGCTCTACCCTGTCTCCCAAGTTTTGTATGTTACATGAAGCAAGGAGTGAGGTTTTTCTTTTAACCATAGGGGTATCTGATTGTTCCCACATCACTTGTTGAAAAGATGCTTATCCCCACCCCCCCCCCCCATTTGATTGATTCAGTGCGTATAAAGGCACTTGCTTGGTCAAGACCAAGAGACCTGGTAAGTGTGGGTTTATTTCTAGGCTCTGTTCTGTTACTCTGGCCTGTTTACCTGTCACTATGGTAACATGTGGATTGAATTAGTCTGGCTTTATTGTAAGTTTCAAAGTCAGGTAATTTAAGGCTGCAACTTTGTTGCTCCTTTTCAGAATTGCTTTAAATATTCCACATTGGAATCCTTTGCATCCTATTTAAGTTTTAGAAATTAGTTTGTCAGTGTCTGCAAAAGAGGTCTGTTGGGATTAAGACTGAAACTGCATTCCATCTGTAGATCAATTTTGGTAGAAATGATGTCAATATTGACTGTTCTTACCCACAGATACGGTATTATCTCTCCATTTATTTACATTTTCTTTCACATATGTCAGTAACATTTTATACTTTTTGATGTCTTTATATTTAATGTGTGTCTCTTCAGAATTGGGACTTGCCTAGCAAGGCAGCCTCACAATCTCAGCCTTTAATTTGAAGTGTTCAGTTCATGTATAGTTAATGTCATTATTTATATTGGGTTGGATTTGGCTCAGCCTCTTTTCCACGTGGTTTCTGTTGGCTGCATCTTAGAACCTTTTTTTTTTTGATCTTTGGTTTTTTTCCTTCTTGCCTTTTTTAGGGAGGTAGGAGAGATTAATTGGATATTTCCTAGAATTCCATTGTAATTTCTCTGTTGGCTCTTCAACTGTCTGTTTGCACATATTTTTAGTGGTCGCTCAATACGCGTCTTTAACATTGCAACATACAGATTGCAATACACGTTAACTTTTCATAGTCTGCTCAGCGTTAACACTGTAACTTCACAGAAACTGTAGGAAAGGACCGGGTGCGCGTTGTCTGACTGCAGCCCTGTATGTCTTCACTGTCAGACATGTCAGCAAACGCTGCAAACCCCCAATACCGTTTTATAATCTTTGCTTTTTAAATGGTCCTATGTATTTTAAGGAAATTAAGACAAAAGAACGTGGGCTTTGATATGTTTGTATATTTCCCCTTTTCGGTGCTCTTCACTCCTCCCGGAAGCTCCAGCCCCTCACCTGGCACCGTCTCCTTCAGCCCAAAGAACCTCCATTAGCATTTCTTGGAGTCTAGGTTTGCTGGCCATACATTGATTTTCACGCATCTTACGTCTGTCTTTATTCCCCCTTCATTCTTTAAAGATATTTTTGCCGAGAGTAGAATTCTACGCTGACAGTTTAATTTTTCCCTTTCAGAACTTCAAAAGATTCAGCTCTACTGTCTTGTGGCCTCCACGGTTCTGAGAAATCCGTCATCCATTACGCGCAGTGTGTGTCTTCTCCGGAAGCTTTCAGAGTTTCCTCTTTTTTTGGTTTTCAGTTTTATCATGCATGCACCTCTGTGTCTGTCTCTATTTGTCCTGCTTTGACATTCCTTAAGCTCCTTAAACTTGTAATTGCATGTCTGTCAGTGCATTTGCTAAACGTTAAGCCATTACTTTCCAACAGGTCTCTGAGGCTTTTATTTTTAGGGTTTTTTTCCTTTTCTGTAATTCAGATTGCGTAATTTCTGTGTAACTCCCATTTATCCAGCTTCGTCTTCACTAATGGTTTCCTTTTCTACGTCCAGTCTGCTATTCAGCCTACTCAGTGAGTTTACTTATCTCACCTGTTGGCACTTTTTCAGTTCCCGGGTTTCTGTTTCTTTTTATAGTGACATTTTCTCTCAGATTTCCAGACCATTCATTGACAATGAGTGTAGTTTCCTTTTCACCCTGAAAGATTTTAAATAACTGCCTCAGATCCTCGTTTCTGTTTTCAACACTTGGTCGTCTCAGCGTCTGTCGGAGAAGTCACAACGGCCACCCAGAGTTACACAGTTAGTGTTTGTGGAAGAGGGAATCCAGCCAGTGTCTTCCTACTCCAGGTCCCTTGCGTCCAGAGACAGTGCATGCCTCTTCCGGCTTTTAGTCCTGACATTGCCCAGGGAAATTCACCATTCGAGAAAAGTAAGATGGATAAGTAAACAGATTTTCTGGCCAAGTTTTAATGGCTACGATGTAGAGGTGATGGGGCAAGGAATAGCGACTTTATTTGGAAAGCTGGCAGACCGAGAAGATGGAGGTAATGTCCTGGAGAACCATCTTCCCCACGTCAGAATTCAGGCTCCTTTTATACTGAAAAGGGGAGGGGGTGTGGTTGGTTGTTGTAAACTTCTCGGTGCAGGAATCCTTTGTTCTTGCAGCTGTCCCCTGGGGGTCAGGTCATGGCGCCCCTGCAGACCTCCAGCAAAACAAATGTCATTTTCTATTCTGCAACTTGTTGTCTTTAAGTACAAAAGTGTTAACATCCTTAAAGGTCAGAGCCTTGAGAACGGGCTCTCCTGTCTATTTCAGGCTAAAGGCAACACTGTTTTATAAAAGGTGCAGAGCTGGCAAGACTGAGCCCAGAAAGCAGGGCACAGGGTTAAAGCCAAAGGAACAGATCTCATATGGAGTCAGATCTGTTCTTTTCTGCTACACTATTAGCTTTGATCAAATGTTTGTGTAGGATGGGCAAGTTTCTCTTTATAGTTCATCTGAAGAGGCTTCAGACACAAGCGACAGGATGGAGCGTGTGTGCTGGCAGGGCAACGTGAAGGAATGGTAGCTGATGGCAGCTCAGAAGTCGTTAGCTCTGTCTGGGTGCCAGGCACTGTTCAAAGAGCTGCTTGTACGTGACTTCATCTTAACCCAACAAGCCGCTGAAATAAAGAAATGGTGAAGAAGACAAAGACGTAAGAGGTGAAGTGACTTGTCCAGGGCCCCCGGTAACGGTGACAGAGCTGAGATTCAGACGCCGGCAGTCTGACCCCAGAGCCCGAGTCTCAGTGCTTTCATGAGTGCAAGTTGCTTCTGACCCCGCGAGACTCTGCCCTGGGAGCGGTGACTGACGTGGGAGTGTGGCCCTGCCCCGGGGCGGACCCTGGGTGCGGTTCAGGCCCTTTGCTTTCCCTGCAGCCTCCGACCTTCTCAGCCACGTGCCCAGGAGGAGGTCACTGCTCGGCAGTCATAAGGAGGGTCCTGTTTTCCACCCCAGGAATGTGTCCCCAGTGACCTTTTTGCCACTGATCTGTGGTCCAAAACTCGTTTGCCCTAGAATGCAGTGAGTTAGGCAGGTGGAGAGTGCTCATGAGAGATTCGGAGGAGAGGACGAGGGAGAGGCCAAAAGTGATGTGTGAAGGGAATCTGGGGAGGTGAGAATGGCGCTTTGTCTCGCCGGGCGTGCTTTGTCTGTCCACTTAAGCCCCTCCCCGGAGCTGGAAGCACTGTGCGAGTTTACGTCCTCTCATGGGGCACTTTTCGTGCGTGGCTGACCTGAGATATAGAATGTTCCAGACGTAGCCGCCAGGATGCTGTGAAACCGTCGACCACCCGCTACACGAGCAGGAATTTCAGGGCCGCAGCCTGGGTCTGTTGGTGACAAAAACATCTTCACAAAAGAGATCTGCTAGTTTCCCCTTTGCTTTTTGAACTCGGTCTTAGAACTGCTTTTGAAAAACCAGGCACGGACGGAGGACGAGGAGGAGGAGGAGCGGACGGGGCCGCGGGGCTGCTGGTGTGATGCTCCGGCGGGGGTTGGTCCTACCCCCCCCCCCACTCCCCCGCTGCCTGAACAGGAAGGGAAGCGTTTTGCTGCCTCTTATGGAAGCCGTCTCTTTAACGCTGACCTGCTCTCCCCTGGCCCAGGTGTTCAAGGAAGAGAAGTACCTGAAGGACGCCATGGAGTGCAGCGACGTGATCTGGCAGCGGGGCTTGCTGCGGAAGGGCTACGGAATCTGCCACGGGGCCGCCGGCAACGGCTACTCCTTCCTGTCCCTGTACCACCTCACGCAGGACAAGAAGTACCTCTACCGCGCCTGCAAGGTACGGGCCTCCGGCCAGACGGCCCCGGGCCCCCCGGAGCGTGCACAGCGCCCCGCACGCTCCCTCCTCCTCCGGGCGTGCTCTCCCGGCTCTGGGGCTCCTCCCGGCCCAGCCTTGCCCCTGGCCGCTCTGTGTCAGGGGCCCCTCCTGTGAGGTGGGTCCAGGGAGTGACCTGCTCGGGTGCCCTCCTGCGCAGTTAACTAGCTTTATGACTTGGGGCGCTCCTTCAAGCTTCAGTGCCCCCATCTGTAAAAATGCTACCCTCCTCGGTTTGTTCCAGGAGGAATTAATTGAGATAACGGGCAGGTCGCCTTGTAGCGGCCCCTGCTTACCAGCCTCCAGTGTTTTCCCACGGCCGCTTGTCCAGGTCACGGCCCTCAGTGGTGCCTGGAGTGGAGCCCGGCGCCACGTAAGAGGCGAATTAAGTATGCATCCGAGGTGTGAAAACGAATGCGCAGAGCAGCACCCTGGAGAATGTTGGCAGGTGTTTTTATTATTATACACACTTCACAGAATAGAGTTACAGAGACGCAGAAAAACAGAATACACCAGAGTGTTGACCATGACGCTTGGTAGACGGAGGCGTTCCGGGCGGCTTATTCTGTAAATTTCTTACTGTCATGAGACCTTTTCTCCAACCAGGTGGACTAGAGCCCCCCGCCCCGGTGCCCGGGACACGTGTGCTGCTCAGTGTCCGCACGCGCAGAGGGGCGCAGGGGGGGCAGGCGCTGAGCGCGGGCGTCGGGAGGTGACCTAGGGCACAGCTGGAGGGGTGGGAGCCTTGCCACCAGCGGAGGGGGCTGGAGGGTGCGTCCTCCGTCCCTGTGGCCGGAGCAGGCGACGGGGCAGGACAGGTGAGGGCGGCGATCATAGCAGCAGGTGGTGAAGGAAACGTGGAGACTGGCAGAGACCGCACGCCGGGCGAGGCACGGCTAGTTTTCTGAAGGTGACGAGCTTGGCAGGTGGCCGGGCAGGTGTGGCGAGGCGAGGTGGAGCCCGCCGGGTACGGGGGATGCTGTGCACAGGCCGGGAGCGCTGGGGGCTGCGGGGGGCTGAGCGGTGGAGTCGGGGGGACGGAGGCCAGGGGAAGCGCGTCCTCGCCTGTAGTCAGCCCACCTCAGCCTCGGGCACACCTGAGCCTCAGTGGGGAGCTCTGAGAGAATGCCGGGAGCCCCCCCTAGATCAGGCGGGAGGGGGCCCAGCCCCCAGGGGGTGCTCGTGGCCAGCCTTGCGGGTCCTTCCTCCGGAAGGGGGGCCTCCCAAGGGTGTGGAATTTGTGTTCAGACTCCTCTCTTGAAGGGCTCGCCATGGTCGCAGTGGAATGAACGGGGTAGAGGTCGGGTTTCTCCAAACTGTTGCTTAATGATTAATGCAAGAAATGTTGAGTTATAAACCGAGGCGTGGGCTGCCATACGGAAGGGGAGAGATTCAGAAGCACTTCGGATGTTGGGACCACGGAATTTAGTGGCCTTTTTTTTTTTAATGTGGAGAAGAGGGAGATGGACGAATGTCGCCCTGATGTCTGACTGGGGCCACCAGATGGCTGGAGCGTCACACGAGCTGGAAGAGGGAGCGGGTTCGGAGGCAGGAGGCAGGGGAGGTCTTATTTTATACGCACTGAGTTTGATGCTCCTTGTGATTCTCTGTATACATGTGACCAAAAAAATAAGTTCCCTTAAGCAGAAACAGGGAAACGCATTATAATGTAAAAACCCGTTGGAGGGGTTTAAGAGGGAAGGACCGGGAGCGCAAGGGAAGTGGCTGAGAAAGCAGAGGGCTGACTTCTCAAGATGAGCCCGCGGCCGATCACAGCGGGCGGCCCCCTTTGGAGGGGAGTGCCACCCGACAGGCGAGGGGACGGGCCCAGGCGGGTGTCCCCAGCTCAGAAGACGGGGTGCTGCGTCCCCACCGAGCCCGCACTCCTGACCGCTCGCCCCCCCGGGACTCTGGTGTCTTTGATTCTCGGTGGACTCCCCGTGGTGTCTCATCTGTCACGCTTGCCCGAGTGCGGTCTCCGCTCTTACAGGTACATCTGTTCCCTCCTAGTTCGCAGAGTGGTGTCTCGAGTACGGAGCACACGGGTGCCGCATTCCCGACAGGCCCTACTCTCTCTTTGAAGGTAAGCGCCGGGAGCAGCTCCAGGCCTCCGTGTCTGGGGGCGGGAGTCTGTCCCTCTGTCCGTCTGCACCGGCCCTGTCACGGCTGGTCATCCTGACCCCGCAGCTGTTAGATGGCTGTGAGCAGAACCGTTCACTGCTGAAAGTCACCCGAGTCTCTTTCCTGGCCCATTTTGGGCTCCTGTGAAAGTCTTCCGGGTATTTTGGGATCTTTTGTGAAATCTGTAGGGATGCACAACGCAGGCTGCGTGCTGCTCAGTAATGGAGGAAACAGTAAGTTCCCTCCCCTGCATTTCATCTGCGACATTGTGTGTGTGTGGCATTGACCTGTTCACAGCCGACTTGGTCGGTTATTTAAAATAATGTAATTGTTCAAGTCTTAGAAAGAATAACCAACATTAGTAATTTAAAAGTGTTAAAAAGTAAAAATAGTCACTGGAAAAAATACTGAGAGAAAATTGAAGACAGTTCTGGAAAACAGGAAACCAGCAAAGAACATTGAGTCTTCTGCAGGCACAGAGCATACAGAATGCAATTCAGGAAGACAGGAACAGAAGTCCCACAGAGACGTCAGATAGTCTTCGCTTAGTGTATATGTGTGTGTGTGTGTGAGTGAGAACTGGGTACTTTGCAACACAAGCCGCGGGAACCAAAGGGCAAAGCTTAAATGTGTTAGGGTGAATCGATGCTGACTTTTTAAGGAACTTGAGAGCTGCATTTCATTCTAATTCCAAAATACATTTCAGAAGGAATAAATGATTGGATACTTTTTTAAAAAAAATCAAAGAGGGTTGAGCTTGGTCGGGTGCTTTTCCTGCATCAGGTGATAAGATCACTGGTTCTTCTTTGACTTCCTAGTGTTCTGGGTCACGCTGGTTCGATTTTCGAATATTAAGCCAGTCTTGCATCTCTGGGATAAACCCCACTTGGCCCTGGTGTACAGTTCTGACCCTGCGGAACTGTATTTGCTAATATTTTGTTGAGGGTTTTTGCATCTATCTGCGTGAGGAATATAGTTTTCCGTTTTTACACCGTCTTTGGTTTTGCTGTCAGGGCAATACTGGCTGATACTGAATTGAGAAGTACCTGCTCCTCTCTTTTCTGAAATAGATTGTGTATTAATTGGTGGAAAAAATTGGTGTTAATTCTAATTCCAATTTAAAAGTTAGGATGGAGTTCTTCAGTGAAAATCTTCCTGGCTTCGAGTTTTCTTTTTTGGGAGTTTTGAATTTATAAATTGAATTTGTTTAATAGTTTATAAGGCTGTTCAAGTTATCTATTTCATATTCAGTGAGTTTTAGTACTTTGTATTTTTGAGATATTGCTGCATTTCTTGTATGGGGTCAAATTTATGTGCATAAAGCTTCGGTACTATTCCTTTATTATTATTATTATTATTATTAATGTTTTTGGTGTCTAAATTGTAGTGATAATGCAGTTTTATTTTTGCTATTGATAAATATTTTAATCATATAATAGAAAAATGAGCAGAAAATGGAGCATTTGTTACTCTCTTTTGCAGAATAAGATCCTTTTGACACCTAAGAAATTATAATGAAAAAATATTTCTCGGAATAAACATTTTTAGTCTTTTGTAGCATAAAAATGCAGTGTATTTGAGTCAGATATAACGGTTAAAACGTGAACTCTGAATGGAGTTCATTCAGGTTTATAACTTCAGGTTTGTGGTGGCCACGTTAGAGCCGCAGTGGGTGACAGTCTTTGAGGGTCTGCTCCCTAAAGGCTGGGGAGTTACCACATCACCTGTTCGGCTGTGCCTCCCAAGAGCCTGGCAGTAGACAGTGACCAGGTTCTTGTCGGATGGGTGAGCGTGTGTCAAGGCCGCCGGGCTGGCAGGGTCGCAGCACCTGTGTCCCTCTCTGGAGGAGTCCCTCTTGCCCACGTGTTCTTCGGGGAGGCCTGCTGCCCCGCCCCCAAAACAAGAACACGGGGTCCTTTCAGCGTGGCCAGCTCTGCGACCCCTCCTGACGGTGTTGGGGTCGCTGTCCACTTCCAGCCACTTCTGATAGATCAGTGGTTTTCAGGTATCTTATGCTGATGGAACCCTTTTCCAAACAAAAACTTCAGGGACGGCTGGGAACAGCCCAAAGGTGGGAGAACAGCTGCGCCTGTAACCGAGTCCAAACTCGTGCTCGCCGCACGACAGGCCAGTAAATCGGGAAGATGAGGTGCTGGGGCGGGGAAGAGTGACGTTTTTGGGAAAGCTGGCGGACCGAGAGGATGGGAGACTCACTGTCTTGGAGACCCATCCTGCTCCAGTCAGAACACAGGCTCCTTTTATACAAAAAAAAAAAGGGGGGGGGGAGGGGCGTGGTTGGCTGTTGCAGACTTCTCGGTGCAGGAATCCTGTGTTCTTGCAGCGGTGCGCATGGGCTAGGTCATGGTGCCCCTGCAAACCTCCCACAAGACAAAGGTTACTCTCTATTCTGCAACTTTGTTATCTTTACATGAGTGCAAACGTGTTAACATCCTTAAAGGTCTGAGCCTTGAGAACCAGCTCTTCTGTCTATTTCAGGCTAAAGGCAACGTTGTTTTACAAAAGGTGCAGAGCCAGCAGGACTGAGCCTAGAAGACAGGGCCCGGGGTCAAAGCCAAAGGAACAGATTAGTTGCAGTCAGATTTGTTCTTTTCTGTTAGACACACACGAAACATGAGTGATTCGCAGAAACATCCGAGGGAAGCAGCCAGGCTTGTCGAGCTGTTGGTTCCACTCATGCGATGCCCAAAACAGTCGACGCTAACCGCAGGGTCAGGCTGGAGAGGAGCTTCCCAGGGGGAGGTGATGGCAGTCTTCCATGTCTTGATTGGAGTTCGGTTTACACAGGGGTGTGCACTTGTCAAAGCTCACGGAAGTACACTGAAGACTTGTGAGTTTTGCTCTGTGTAGACGCCACATCACAAGGCAAATGTCAAGCCCACAGCAGGGGATGGGGTCTTCCGACTTAAAGCAGAGGCTGGGCCCCCGCAGCCGCTGGGCCTGCCCTGTGCGAGCTCCACGAGGCAGCTGGAGCCAGTGTTCAGTTACTGCCGAGTTTTGCTGCGGGCATTTTGAAGAGATCGTTTTAAAATAACATCTTAAAAACCTCCTTAAGTACAAAATGCAACTTTCTTGTTTGGAACAAAAACATCAAGGCTCTGAGAGGAGGTTTGTATGTTGAAATATCACAGATGCCTTAAGGTTTTTGTTAGCAATTCTGTGAAACCATCTTAGTCAAGATGCAAGATTAAAGCTTAGAAACCAATTTTTAAAAATAAGTGGTGAAGAAAACTGGTGTCATTATCTGCTAATACAAGGATTTCCTTTTTATGTTTGTGAACTTATTTTTAAAGTCCTCATCGCTTTCCCCCGCACCCTTACAGCTCTGGTAAAGGCAGCGATTAAAGGTCACTTGGTTTTTGTGGGGGGAGAGGGTATAGCTCAGTGGTAGAGCACATGCTTTGCATGCATAAGGTCCTGGGTTCAATCCCCAGTACCTCTTTTAAAAATAAATAAAATAAAATCCAACCAAAATTAAAATTAAAAAAAAAAAAGTCACTTAGGTTTTGGACACCAGCCTCACACCCTTTTCCATAAGGGACTGCGTTTTACGTTGCAGGCATGGCCGGCGCCATTCACTTTCTGTCCGACATCCTGGTCCCCGAGACGTCACGGTTCCCGGCGTTTGAACTCGGCTCTTCACAGGGGGATGCAAAGATGCAGAAAGACTACTGAGAGAGCCAGCTGGCCCAGGAGCCGCCGGGTTGCTCGGTGCCTGACACAGAACCGACTGTGAATCCTGCAAGAGGGAGGAGCGGGGGAGGCAGACTCCTTCACGGCCCCCTGTGTCAGCGTGAGTGGCAGGGCCGCCCCGTCGGCGTCCTGTCCCCGTGCCCCCCTCACCGGTGTCGAACACGACCTCTCCGTGCCCGGCCCTCCGTAGCGTTTGCATGTCTCGATGTTCGCTGTCTGTAGGCGTAGGTTGTTCTTGGCGGAAGCCCTTCCCGTCCCTGCGCCCGAGCTGGCTGTGCATGAGGGCACGCGGCAGCCGCTTCTCTGTATATAACACTTACAGCGGGATGTTTTCTGTGTTGGCAAACCAGGGACTTGGCGGGTGGTGTCAAATCTTTAAGTATCAGAAAGATTCCCTAAGGTGATGGCCCAGGGGTAAGACTTTCCGGCATTTCCTGTGGGTACCTTGCAGATGAGCAGGAGAGAAAGGCCACTCCAGAAATGAACAGAAACAGAACAGGTGGGGAAGTTTTGCTGGCGTGGAGGGTGGGGAGCCACCAGGCAGGGCTTCTGTGCTCGTCTTGGTGTGAAATTCCAGACTCTCCTGGCGGTCAGTCCAAGGCAGCTTGTGCCCTGGGGAGTGGATTCGTGACACCAGGGACATTCAAGGGAAGCCTTTCCACGGCCACGTTGCAAACCAAGCAGCAGTGACTGAAGCTTGGCCAGTCTAGATTCAGTGTGTATTATTCAAACAGGCTGCACCTCACTTTTCTCAACATTGTAACTCAGCGTTCAGTTCAGTGGACACAATTCTAGGTGGGTAATAAACAGAAACACTCAGCTCTTCCTGTGTCCCTCCAGTTAAACTGATTTCAAAGTTCAGTGAGCTAGCAAAGTGTACATTTGGGATGAAGATAGTCCTCATTTTTTGTCTACTATTTGGGTGATGAAAAAAAAAATCGCACGTTGATGAAATATATTACGTACACAGTGCTGGTCTGCATTTACACACGTGGGCAACGAGGTTCCAGCCAGGAACATTGGGATCCTGTCTGACTTTTTTTATTTTAAAAATGGGCATTAGTTTGCATTTTACCCTATAGATCTCAGTTTTTAGAAGAGCTTTGTTGTCAAGATACAGGATGGTCTAGGGTTTCTCCAGACTTCGCATCTTACAAGCCGAGGCCCAATGCTGAAGCACGAGGTGGGTCTCTGAGGGCCGGAAGGCAGGTCTCTGGTGGGTCCTTATCTATAAGGGGGTCTCAGTGTTTGTCAGGCCTAGTGTCCCCCCCTCACAAAGGAGAAAGAAGGATGTGGATGTAGGAGACAGACTCCTTCGCACATGTGCCGTTCTCAGGGCGCTGGTGACCACTGCTTGTGGGGCGACACCTCCCGTGTGACCCCCAGCTTCTGAATGCTGCCCTGTGGGTCTCTTCATGCAGTCCTGGTTTCTGAGACACAATCGTTCAAGTGAGGTTGGTGGTGACTTCGGTGGGTGTAAATCCTCCTGGCTGGGTCAGGACCCGAGCGAGCCGAGGGGGCTTCCGGCAGAGGAGCCCTGCTGATGCCACACCCCGCATGGCCGCCCTCAGGGCCTCGACGACAGGTTTTGCAGCTTTGCCGTTTCTCAGGGGAGGCCGGTGGGGCTGCCCGGGGGCCACCCCAGCTCGGCAAGAGGGCGGCGGATCGTGGACGCCTTGCATCTGATGTGTCTCCTGACCAGGAGCAGCGAGAGTGACCACCAGTCATCTGAGCATCTCACTGTGTATGAAAAATGTTCAGTTTCTGATTGACACACTGAGGGAAGGATAGCACACTTGTGGGGTACATGGAGGAGATTGTATTTACAAGGTTTTATTTACAGCCTACTTACGCACTCGCTGTTAACAGAGGTGCAGCCTGTGACTCCCCAGTGACCCACTTCCTAGCCCCTGACGCCGGCTCCGGCTCTCGGGCCCTGAAGGCAGCCGGACAGGATGTGCAGAAGCCGCTCGCACAGTTCCAACAGGTGTTTGAATTCGGATCTCCGATCATCTCACAGCGATTTGTTAAGATTTGGTTGTGTCCTCGAAAACGTGTCCTGAGTTTTTTAAATAATGCGTGTGTGCACTGTTCCATTTTAAGAAGGAAAGTCGATGTTTACAAGAAGTGCGCGGGGTTCTCTGGTTTGGTGCTCAGTAAAGTTTCGGTTTCGTGGTGACACTTGTGGGGTCTCTGTTTGTTCTCGCCTGCGCCTGACTCTGCGAGCGACAATCAGGACAGTGGTCACCGTTCTGAAGATTAAAAACATGGCCATTGCTCAGGTCTGATGTACCGGGTAATTCATTAGAACGACAACTTTCCTGTTTTGTTCCAAGGCCCTCCAACACCTGGGTGGTCTGAGAAGAGAAGCCTATCTTGAGCTTGCCTGTATGACAGCCTTTCTGCTCCCCGCCGCCCTGCGCGGTCACAGCGCTGCCCGGGCTGGGCACTGTCTGACACGTGAGAAGGCCGGTGGCCTTGCCCGGGGTCTCGGCTGGAATGAGGGACAGGCGGTGTTCAGACCCGGACGGTTCTTGCCACTGGCCGCGCTTCTGCCTTGTCCTCAGTACCTCTTCCCCTGTGTGCCCAGCACAAAAGGGAGGAAACAAACCTGGGGGATGCCCTGTCCTCTGTCCCCCCGCCATCCTGGCTGGGGAGGGACCCTCGAACCACCCGGTGCAATTCCATACGTACCACTTAAAACTCCGTAAGGGGGTTTCACAGCTCTTGCTTCATTGGCTAAATTCACGAGAGCAGGACCCAGGGGTGCCGTGCAGCTCCCCTGAGCAGCTCCCTCCTTGGTTCCTGTATTCAGCAGGCGTCCATTGCATGCCTTCAGCATGCCAGCCTCGTGCTGGGTGCTGAGAGGCAAGTGCTAACAGTGCTTGTGCACAGTCCAGCCTGGGGGACGTGAGCGGCCTCAACGCTCAGGCTCCGGGGAGCCCGCCCTGGGCAGGACCTGGGACAGCTCCTCTGCGTGTTCGGGGCCGGGCGTGGTGTGCAGGGCGGCAGGCCTCCCAGCGAGCGCCGGCCGGTCCCGGCGGGAGGGGACCGCAGGTGAGTGTGGCCAGCCCAGCCTTGCAGCGTCATGCCCTTAGGCTGTCCCTGTCATCAAGGAGCCTGTGGAGTGGAGGTCGTGAGCGGAGACTCAAACCTGGATGTGTGTGGTCACCCCAGAGCTCAACCACTGGTGTGAACTTGGGCACGCGGTTTCCTAGAAAGGTTTTCTGTGTACTCGGGGCAACCAGATGTGGTTGGGGGAGGATTAAAGGGAACTGTCCTCCGTGGTGAGCTGAAAATCCAGACCTGTCCAGCTCCAAGATCCCAAGCATCACCACATCTGGAACCACTGCTCTGCCTGGCAGCTCCGAGCCTTCAGCCAGCCGTGTGTGCGTCGTGTGTGTGCGTGCGCCTAGCTGCCCCAAAGTTCTTCAAGGGGAAGGGAGGAACCAAGCCACGATTTTCAGGCTCACGCAAAATCTAAAAAGTTCAGAGAGGCTGGGTTCTCCGTTCCTCTGGCCTGTTCTTTGCTCAGTGCCCCCCAGAGACCGTCCCGGTTCTGCACCAGCTGAACTTGTGGCTTTCAGTAGGATCGCCCATCAGATGCAGCGCTGGTCGTGTGTTAACAGGGACCTTGCCCCACTCTTGAAAGTGTTGTGCATGAGAGAACAAAACGGGTACCCAGCAGCGCCCACTGTCATCCCACAGACAGCCCCCAGAACTGGTGCGGCCAGCTTTTCACACCAGTTCCTGGCGGAGGCCACGGGAAAGCCATCGAAGGCTTAATGCTCGGCTGCTGGAGCTGCAAGGAAGGTGACAGAGAGATGAGCGGTCCCCTCCCCGGAGGCTCTCCAGGAGCAGGAGGGAGGCCCGTCTCCCTGCAGCCGAGCTGGAGGTCCTGAGACCTCGCGTGTCTGAAGGACGTCTCTGACACTGAGATCACAGGTTGTTCGGAGAATTCTGCACTGGGAGTCACCTCCCTAGTGAGGTTTCAAGGCATCATATGTCTCCTAGCTTCCAGGAGCGTCGCCTCTGAGAACCTCACAGCCACGGTGACCCTGGTTTCTTTGCGTGCGATCTTGCATTCTGGTGTGATCGCTTTGCAAGCTGTAGAATTTCTCTGTCACTTTGTCACGATAACGAGCCTGGCCCTGAGTTCTTGGCAGGCCCTTCCGATCTAGAACTTCATGTGTTTCAACTCTCGGAATTTTCTTTTGAATTATTCTCTTAGTGTTTTTTTTCCCCCGTCTCTGCCTTTTTTGCTTCCCTTTCCAAGCGATTTCAACTTTATTTTCCAATCCTCTTGTGTGTTCCCTTCTTTCTGGGAGTTTTTCTTGTTCTTGGGGTATCTTTTGGGTACATTCTCTTCTTGTTTCTTGTTGCACTGTCTTACCTCTTTGAGGATCTTAGTTTAGCCCGTCCTGTTCGGCAGCGGAGTGAGGGTGTGTGTGTAGGGGCAGGGGCTGTGGGAGAGGAGATGGAGGAAGGCAAGGCCATTCCGAGGAGTCTCGCTTTTCCTCTAGGTGGAGTAGAGAGCCTCCCAGACTTTCTGCGCCAAAGCAGGACGTTACCTGATTAATGCAGACAGGGGCCACCCTGCAAGAATGCCGGGTAGGGGGAGGGAGGCTGGAGGTCTGGTCCAGGAAGGTGGCTGGTGGGCTTGGTGGGGACGGTTAGAGTCGGGATGTGTCCTGAAGCCGGAGGCAGTAAGGCTTCCTGGCCGTCGGGTGCGGAGCGGAAAGGGCAGGCGGACTTGGCTCCGGGGTGCTCGGCCTGAGCCGCGGATGGAGCGCTGCCCGCCGCTGAGGTGGGGGGGCCAGCCAGGCGGATCGGGGTCCGCTTAGGCACGTGGGGTCTGCTGACCGGGGAGTTCGGAGGGAGCCTGGGAGAAAAACTCCCTCTGGAGTCATTTGCGGTGGGGAAGGGAGCCGGCAGCTGTTACAGGCGATCCTGCTACGGAAGAGAAGGATGGAGACGTGGCCACTGGGCTCAGCGGCCGGATTCTGTGAGCAGCCCGGGGGGCAGATGGTGCGGGGCGGGCCGGGGGCGGTGGCGGGGTGCGGGCGTCCCCCGTGAAGTTGGGAGCCAGGCAGCAAATGCTGGGGAGGGGGAGGAGGGGGAGGGAGGCTGGAGGAGAGGAGATGTGGGGGTGCCGTCCTGGGGGGAGTGGGGGAGGGCACGAGCAACTCAGAGGCCGGGGGTCACGTGGAGGGTTTGTTGAGATGGGCGAGTGTCTGATTCCCTTGGTCTGGGGCGGGGCCCGGGGGTTTGTCCCCTGGCTGGTTCCAGGCTGGCCCGTGCCAGGCTGGCCCTGACGCTGCCCCGGGCACCCCTGCGTGAGGACAGCATCCTGTGGCTCCCTTCCTGGTTCCTCCAGGCACTCAGAAGGGCTGGTCTGCCATGCCGGCCACGTCCAGCGTGCTTTTTAGTTGATCTGAATTGCTTTTCCTGCCTGCGAGCTGCAGTTTTTATCTTTCACATCAGAGGGCCCGCTGGTTCCGTGCTGCGGACGCCGGCTGTTGATGCCGGTCCGCGTGTGGGAGCTGGCGGGGCCTTCGGTCCGTGAAGCGCTGGCATCAGTCCCTGCTGAGACCCCCCCCACCGCGGTCCCCGCCTGCAGGCGGCAGGAGGGACCCCGTGAGGAAGAAAGCTGGACAGCCACCCTCACGGATGGCACTGCCACCTTCACCTAGATCCAGTGTCCTCCGGGCCAGAGACCAGAACGCTTTCCAGAAAAGAAGGCCCCGGTTTGGCAGAGGAGGGGAGGAGGCCGTGACGCTGCTGGGCAGGTGGAGAGGCATCTGGTGTCTGAGGGGACGTGGGCCTGGCCGCCCTGCCCCCAGAGGCCTGGCCACTGCCCCACGGGTGGAGTCGGGGGGGCTCCCGCCCTTCTTGCTGTGGGCTCAGGGCCCCCCTCTGCTCAGTCACTGGCCCCCCTCTCATCTGCTTTGGGGCCTCCTCACCGTGTGGCTGTTTCCTCCCTGCTGACTTCATGCTCTCTGGGCATCCCCTGGGGGGCAGGCCGCTCACCGGCCTCGGGGGGGCCCTGGTGCTCAGCCCCCAGCTTCTGGCTGGGTTCGAAGGGCCGGGTGTGGCCCGAGGGCCTTCGTCTCCCTCATCTTCCTGGGGCTTCTCCCGAGCTGGTCTGAGCGCCGCGGGGCACCCCAGCCATCGCGTCCCCAGCCTCCCCGACACCGCTGATCCACGGCCCCGCCGTGTGCTGAAACAGGGTCTAGGGAGGGCTGTGTGTGTGGTGCTTTTCTGAACTGTTCTCACCTTGAATTCTCTTACTACCACCTTATTTTTGACCTGGTCCCACATAGGAAGCCTGCCTATTTTTGTCAGGTAGGAAATTCACAAATGACAAATGTGAAGTGTCTGCAAAACAGCCTCGTTTCTCAGTTTGGCCATTGCAGTTATGTGCCGTGTCTGGAGGAGCAGTGCTTGAAGGTCACGGAGAACAGAAGCGAGGCAGCCGGGCAGGCGGGCACAGAGAGGAGGGGGCCCTGCAGCGGCCAAACCCCAACCACCCGCCTGCTGCCCCTCCAGCCGGAGGGCTGTCAGCCCGCAGGCGCGGGCCTGCCTCCCACGCCGGGCAGAAGCCGGGAGTTAAGTGCCCTGGGGGGACAAAGGGACAAGAACAGTCCCAGACACCAGGCCCTCCGGGTTCCAGTCTGGACCCTCTGCCTCTGTCCCTGCCGCCCCACAGGGTTGATGGGGGGGACGTCAGACAGCCCAGGAAAAAGCCCAGCACAGTGCAGGTGCCCAGTGCCACATTCACTGTCCAATTAGGGAAGAAGTAACTGACATCAAGTCATTTTTTAGGGAAGAAAGTCTGTGATAATGAAACAGGTGTGCGGGCGTCACCGCGGGCCGCGGTGGGACAGCCTCCTCGGTGCTTCCTGCCTCTCCTGCAGCGTCCCCGATCCAGGGCCCTGAGGCCGGCTTCTGGGGGGCGCTGGCCTCCCCACGTCAGCACGGACACCCCCAGCGTCTTCTATTAATATTTTTATTACTAACTCTACGTGAAGTGCGATCTATTAAAATACGGAGTCACTGTGTTGTACACCTGAAACTAATAGATTGTTATGAGTCAACTATACTTCAACAAAAAAATGAACAGAAGTAAAACCAGCGCATTTTGGAGTTCCCGGTAATGTTCCCAGTAACCACGCGAGGGACAGAGCGACAGGGAGTCTCCGCAGGTTTATTCTAGGCCCGCATATACGTTTAATGGCTTGAGTACGCCTCCTTCCTCACATGCAATGACCCTTAGGGAAGCCTGTGTGCAGCCACGTCTTACAGGAGGCGACTCGGGGTTGGGAAGGGCTGCCCAAGGGGACAGGACTCCCGAGTGTGGGGCAGAGATTGAGCCAGACCCAGATCTCCGGGACATTTCAAGGTCACGGATAAAAAACGGAGCTAATTTCCATTCTCACTGAGAGGGGAGGGGAGGGAGATACACCTTTAAAATGTGCAGGAGAGTAATGTCACGGTCAGCGCCGTGGACAGGATGCTCAGAGCAGCCGCCCAAAGATGTGCTCAGGACCTAAGCATTAAGTCGTGCACGGGAGCTTAAGGATGCTTGTTGCATACTCAGTTCGAACAGGCATGACTGTCTGTTTCAGCCTAGGATACACTTGAAGGAATAAAGGAATGTAAATGGTACAGCGTTGCCCCTAATTAATTAGTCTAGGCAGGGACAATCGAGACATGCAGACGTGTCCCTCCTGATGGAAATACACACTGCCACCTCCGCGGTCGCCCTTCCAAATAAAACTCAAAACAAAACGAAGCCTGAATCTGATCGAACTTCTCTACGTACCAGTTTGCAAGAAACCCAAATATCGTGGAGATACTTGAGTCGCTGTGACGGTGGAGATGCGATCAGCAAGTCCCAGATGGTGGCTAAACCTGCAAGGAAAGCCACCTGGCTTCTTTTACAGGGAAACAACAAAAGGATAAAAAGAAATGGAGAGGAAACTAAGGGATCCAAAGAGATACAAAAATCAGTATCGTGATGTCACTGTAGATGATTTTTTTTTAAAAAAAACTGCAAGACAAGAGAAATGGAAACACTGATTCGATTTTTAAAGATACTGGAGAATCACTGTTGGTTTTAACTCCGTGCTGCAATATTTGGGGATGAAATCAATGTCTGGGATTTGCTTCAGAGTAATTCAGGGAAGGGCCAGAAGGAAGAGAGATTGAGCAATTAAAACTGGCCGTGAGCTCAAAATTGTCAGAATTGTTGACACTTGGTGATGGGTGCCTAGAAGTTCATTATCCTAGTCTCTGTTCTTCGGTGTTTTTTGCAATTTCCTCTCATTGAGGCTGGAACCATGGGTCTCCGGTGGTCTGGGAAGAACGCTGGAAAAGCAGGGCTCTGACCTGCAGTCGTGTTGGGCAGGACGGGCTGAAAGGAGAGCCCTGAGCTGCGGGAGGGACGGGGGACGAGGAGGGTGCTCTGGGGAAGGCGGGCTGTGAGGTGCTCGGGGCTCACTGAAGGCCACGCCGGTCCCCGCACCACCTTTTCAGTCTGATCATCTTTAAACTGATGGCTCAGGACAAGCCTCCAAACCATCACCACAGCTCTCGACCGGAGTCAATAAATTATAAGATAAAGAAGTAAATGTATTCATTCATTCAAGGCTACGCATGGCCTTCCCCCAAGATCCTTGCCGTGTTAGTCTTAGCTGTTAAAATTCAGTTAAAATCCTGTTTCTGTGGGACAGAAATTGAAGAGCCCCATGGCTGGCATTTGGGGCTCGGGGGCTGTCGTGACATTGCAGAGAAGGTGTCACGTGCAGCTGGAGGAAGATGTCCCAGACGGGCACCCTCCCTGGCTGGCGAGCCGGTGTTCCGGGCAGGAGGGCTCAGCGCATCTCTCGGTTCATTTCCGGGGGCCACCATACAAAGTCTCACCTTCTGGGTGGCTTGAAACAAGATTTATTCTCTCAGTTCTCACGGCTGGAGATCTGGGAGGAAGGTGTCAGCGGGGCCGTGCTGTCTGAGGGCCCAGGGGAGGATGCGGTCCATGCCTCTCTCGTAGCTCCGGGGGCTGCCACCGTACTGAGCACCCTGCCGTGCGGACACGTCGCCCCAGGCTCTGCCTCCGTCTTCACACGTGTGCGTTTCTGTGCCCCTTCTCCTAGTCTCCCTGAGGACACCTCGCTACGCAGGATGGCCACATCTTAACTAATGTCGTCTGCAAAGACCTTTTTTCCAATTAAGGTCACATCCTGAGGGTCTGGGAAGGACAGGAATGTGGGGTGGGGGTGGGGGGCTGTGTGCTCACACTGACCACACTCTCCACGTGGGCCTGAGAGGCCAGATGCCAGGGCTGCTGGATCCCCCCGAGCAAGGAGAGCCCAGGGTCATCGTGCTCCGGCCAGACACCGTTTCTGCGACACTGTGTTCAGAGGGGAAGGTCTGCACGAGGCACAGATGGCAGGAGGCGGGGACCTCGAAGGCCACCTTGGAGGCTGGCTGCATGAGTCACACCCCTGCACCCGAGGAGACACACTCAGCCCTTCCCCGGGCCCCCCAGACGCTCACCCCGCGGCGGCCGCAGCTCCGGGCTGCAGAGCAGCAAAGCTCTTTTGAAATCCGGACGGTTGTCTAAGGCACAACCCTGGAGTTTTCTCTTAACAAAACTGAATCGCCTTTGTACCATATTCCCCCGACAGCCCCTGGGTTCTGCCTTTGCCCGGAAGCCACGGCTTCATTTTAGCATCATACGCGTCTGGGGGTCCGCGAATTTTCAGAACCAGCAAGTCCTGGCTCCTCTGTGTGTAGCGGCCTCTCTGAGCTGCTCTGTCCCATCTCACGGTGAAGAGCGGGCAGCCGGCAGAGAGCATCCCGGACGCTCTTCCCGGAAGCCTCTCCTAAAAGGCTTTCTGCTTTCTTGGAAGAAGTGTTATGCATGATAGGACTATTCTAAAACCATTTCCCCGATCGCTTCTACCTTCTCTCTCTCTCCCCACCTCTCTGCACATGCACACCCACACACCTGCTGCATCATTTACAAAGTTGCAGGCATAGTCACTCAGACCTCACTGTGCATCTTCTAGAAGTAATAACATGCCACTGTCATCACAAGCGCGGTGTCACCCCTGAGGAAACGAACAAGAATTCTGCAACACGACGGGGCCCCCAGCGCGTGCCCGGTGCCCCCCCCCCCCCCGCAGACCCAGGGACGCTTTAAAGTCTGTGCTGTTGTTTCCAACTGGGGTCCAGTCCAGTTTCCTGATCTGTGCTTTTGTTAATCTCTTCTAACCTGGGACAGTCCCCGCCTCACCTGCTTTTTGGTTTTGTTTTTAATGACACTGACTTTCTGGGGACTCTAGGACTGTCATGTTATAAAACCACCCCATGGGTTTGTTGATTCTTTCCCCACTGGGGACGTGTTCTGCCGTCTCCCCCTTCCTGTAACTTGGAGGTGAGGTTTGAACTCTGACCACGAGCCACAGATGAGTATCTGAATTTAAGTTAGTTTAATGGAGATTAACTTTAAAAAAATTTTATTTATTATTATTTGTAAATTCTTTTTTGTTTGGGGGGTAGGATGTAATTAGGTTTATTAACTTTTTTTTTTTTTTTTAGAGGAGGCACTGGGGATTGAACCCATGACCGTGTGCACGCTAAGCATGCCCTCTACCACTTGACCTCTGGCCTCCACCCCGAGATTGACTTAAATTTTTAAACGCAGTTCCTGATCTTCCCAGCTTCATTTCAAGTGCCCAATATCCACCTGTAGCCAGGGGCTGCCATACTGGGCAGTGCAGACGTTCCCTTCATCATAAAAATTGGCTGGATAACACTGCTCGCAATGCCGTGACACTCACGTTGGACATTTTTGGCATGACTGCTCCTTCGGTGACGTTTGTGGCTCCACACTGCATGACACACGCTCCGGGAAGAGCGTCCAGGATGCTGGGAGTCCCGGGGGCCCTGAGGGACTTGTAAACTGCACGCGTAACTGGCAATGTCACACGCCACCCCCCCCCCCCCACACACACATCCTTCTCTGGTACTGTCGCTGGGATCCCACATCCTGTGATGGAAAATATTTCTAGGGAAAATAAAAGTAAAAGAATTTTAGAGCTGAGAGGGAACTTTGATGTTATTTTATAAACAGCTGAGGGAACTGAGGCCCACAGAGGTTCAAGACTTGCCCAAGGTCACTGATGCTAGTTGGAAGTAGACAATGACCTTCAACAAGCATCTTCTTACTCCCAGACACTCATGTATCAGAGTTAAAATACCCTGTGGCAACTGAGGTTGGTTGGTACCAACACTGCTACTAATAACCACACAATTCTTTCTATTGAGTAGTTGTCAGTGTTAAGCACTGTATTTCGTTCTTAAAAAAATGGCTTCACGTAATTCTCGCAACCACCCAATGAGGAAGCTTACTTACAGAAAATCTCTACTTAACAGGAATGAATTTTTTTCAGGTAATAAGAAACCTAGAATTGGTTCACCAGTTAAGCAGCTCAACCCTGTGAAAGCTGGTATCTATCTGCGATCACCTTGGTTTTTCCATCATGCTCACAGGGTAGCTGCTGCAGCGCCAGACATCACATCAATGATCCAAACTGGGTGAACCCGAACGTGGCAGTGCCAGCAACTCTGGTTTATGACAAAAGTCTTTCCCAGAGGCCCGAGTAACTTCTGTAGTATCTGTCATTGGCCAAGCCTGGACCCCTATCACAGCGAGACCGGGGAAATGGACATGCGGTGTAGCACTCCTGGCTTCTGGAGAAGAGATAGGGAAGGGATGAGGGTTGGATAAACCAAGCAACCGTGGAGGTGTTCCTGTCCTCATGGGTCAGATGAGGAAGCTGATGCTCAGAGTGTGAAATACCCCACCCAGGGTCACCCAGGGAGTAAGTAAGTGGCCGAGATGCCTTGTGCTCCAGTGCACGTGACTAGCGAGGTGTGCTCACTGAGGAAAGCGAAGGGGACTCGGATGCTGCCTGGGTCTGGGCGGGTTCAAACACTGCAAGAGTAGGATGTGCGTGTCCTCAGCGAGCAGGGGAGGGGTGGCCCAGACAGTGACGCTGCCACCTGAATAATGAACTGAAGGACGTTCAGGAGAAGAGCAGCCTGCTGGTGCCCACAGCTCTCCGGGGAGGGGACCGCTTACAGAACGTTTATTATAATACATTTTTTAAATTGAGTTATGGTCAGTTTACAATGTTGTGTCAATGCTTCGGTCCTACATGAACATACATATATTCATTTTCATATTCTTTTTCACTGTGAGCTACTACAAGATATTGAATATAGTTCCCTGTGCTCTACAGTATGAACTTGTTTATCTATTTTATATATATCAGTCAGTATCTGCAAATTTCGAACTCCCAGTTTATCCCTTCCCACCTCCCTCCCCCCGGCAACCACAAGTCTGTATTCTATGTCTGTGAGTCTGTTTCTGTTTTATATTTACATTCATTTATCTTCTCCTTTTATTTTGAGATTCCACATATGAGCGATCTCATATGGTACTTTTCTTTTTCTTTCTGGCTTACTTCACTTAGAATGACATTCTCCAGGGATATCCATGTTTCTGCAAATGGCATTGTTTTATCATTTTTCATGGCTGAGTAGTATTCCATTGTATACATATACCACATCTTCTTTATCCAGTCACCTGTCGGTGGACATTTAGGCTGTTTCCATGTCTTGACTATTGTAAATACAAAATAGGTGATGGTGGGAGGTGCCACGAGGCAGAGATTCACAGGGGCCCCAGTTCGGTGTCCTAAGTGTGGATGTGTGTCCATCTTACTATTGTATTTGGTCTGCATCACCCACAGGGATGCCAACACACTGTGAGACACCACAGTAAAGGTTGATTTTTTTTACTGGAGCCACCATCCTGCGGTTTGCAGGCGCTCTGAGCCCCGGGCAGTCGTCCAGAGCTCGTCTCCATCTTCCACAGCCTGGGGGGTCCTCCACTGGCCTCCAGGTGCCAGGGAGGGAGCGCATTAAGGGCTTTGCAGGAGTTGCAGGGCGACACCGGTCCCCTGCGGTGCCCCCTCCACTGCCCGCCCCCGGCCCCACCCCGCCCACCCACCTTATGCAAAAGTTACACTCGTTATGCTGTGTGTGGACTGCTTTGTTACTTCAAACTGAAAAAATGGAATGATCCCCACATTCGATCAGAGTGGGTGGAATAAATCAACTGCAGAGCAGCCTTATGCCGAGATGCTGTTTAACCGTTGCAGGGAAGGGGCCAGAGAATATTTAAATGCCAGGAGAAATGCTAGAGAAAAACAGGGCTACGAAAGATCCCGCGGTGGGTGGCGTCAGAGCAAGGGACCGAGGAAGCGACAGAAACACGTCCAGCTGCACTCCTGGGGCACTGGGGTCGCGGGCGATTTTTTTTTGCCTTTTGCTTTGTGCTTTCCATCCTGTACACTGTGCATGTTCTGCAATGAGAGTATTACTTTCGCAGTCACATTAAAAATAAAGGCATGGGTTTGATTCTGAGTTGAGAACACCTGCAGGGACTTTGCCGAGAAGGGGGACGCAGGGTCCCCCCTGGAAGTTGCCCTCGGGCCGCCCCACCCTCTTTGCGAAGGTAGCGGGGCCTGGTAAGTCGGGGCCGGCGTTGGGGCCAGGGCTCCGGCCCCCATCTCGGGTCCTGGGGTCCTGGCCCCCACATCTAGCCGGTGATCTGGGACCAGAAGCCGCGTCCCGGGTGCCAGGTCTCAGCGTGGGGCTGGCCTGTGCATCATTGTCCAGCCCGCATCACACCCCTGGGCACCTCTGTGGCCCCACTTTCTCGATGGGGAAATAGGAGCTTTGTGACCCCAGTCGTGGAAGCAACTCGGGGGTCGCGTCTCTCCAGGACCCGGCGTGCGCCACCGAGGCGGGGCGTCCGGCACGGCCACCGATGTGCGCGCGCGGTCCCCTCCGTGCCCATCCGGCCCCCGCGCGAGCACGCAGCCGGGCCTTCACCTCAACCCAGGGTGGCGGGGAGCGGAGGATGGCGAGAGCGGGAGCAGAAGGTGGGAAGAGGGAGCTGGCGTCCAAGGTCAACGCGCGCAGAGCGCCATCCCGGCGCTGCGGGACCCCCGTGGACCCGAGCAAGGCACGCACCTACCTCCCCAGGGCTCCCCAGAACTGACCCACACTTTCCCGGCACCGGGGCCTTTTGGTGCTTGAGGACCAGACGCACAGACCCTCCCGGCTCCTCCTCATCTCTGTGAGAGGCCGGAACATCTGGAAGGAGGGTCCCGGGCTTGGCATCTCCCCAGGGGAGCGCAGAGAAGAGGGGAGGAGAGTAGAGGGCCCTCCCACCCGCCCGACTCTGCCCTCAGAGGATGCTGTCACCCTCCCACTGTCCCCTGTGCCGCCTCCCCAGACGTGGCTTGTCACCTTAAGGCCGAGTTTTGTTAGAATCTGCGGTACCAGATGTTTGATGTAGAGAATTTGCTGGTTCCCTAAAAGTTGCAGACTGTGTCACGGGTGAGGTTGAACTTGACCTTCAACCTTTTTATAGTTAACTTCCTTCTAACCTCACTGGGTCTTGTGAGCAACCAGCCAGAACGTAAGGGCCGAGGATTTTCTCAGGCTCTCGTCCCACCCCGTCCAGTGAAGTGGCCGCTGGCCGTGGACTGACCGCGCCCTTGAGATGCAGCAGCTCCAGGTGGCGCCCCTGCCCGTGAATGTGAAACCCACGCTGGATTTGGAAGACTGTGGAAAAAAGGACGTAACATCCCTTGATACACCGTATATTGCTACAAGTTGAAATAACATTTTGATAGATTGGGTTAAATATTATTAAAATAAATTTCACCGTTTCAAAAACGTAACTAATTTTCATTTAATATACTTTGTTCACATTATGTTTTTAATGGATAGTCTTGGTCTAGAAGGTACACCTAAAAGCATTTCTCCTTGTAAACTGCAAAGCAAGATGAAAAATTCCTTTCTTCCTCAAAAACACAAGGGATTGTGATGGTAAGGGCTGAGCCAGGCACCTGTCGGAGGTGCGCGCTGGGTGCCAAGTCTCCTGTTCCATCTGTGCAATGATTAATGGACTGGGTCTGCTGCAGCCATGACCCCGGGGCTTCAGGACCTCAGGACTGCCGAGCAGCGCTCCCACATTCCTGCTTTTGCTGCAAGGAAGCCGCGGGACCCTCCTCGTCCTCCCATCATCGCAGGAACAGGAGTCCTGCCTCCCAGAAGCAGAGCCGGACCTTCGTGGCTGGAGTCCCAGTGCTCATCTCCTAGTGGGGCGATGCGCCAGGACCCAGCTGGAACCCTCCAGCTTCTTCTTGGGTGTTGCGGGGAGGGGGGCTGTGTCGAAAATCACCCCTGCGCCCACCACGCCGTTTTTAGGAAGGCTTCAGGCACAGTCCCTCTGAAGCAGGAGCATCTCAAGACACAGCTGTGGCCAGGGGGACAGACAAGTGATATGATGAGACAAAAAAAAAAAAATACTGCTTGTCATTCGTGGCTGGTTCTGGGGCACTCAGATCTCGTCCTTCATAAATAAATGGTGGGGAGACAGATGGTGGCGAGGGTCCTCCATCCGAGCTCTGATTGGCTCAGCGCCCTCTGCTGAGCAGCACCCGCCAACATTTCAAGCCAGTACGGTGACGTTGGGGTGCACGGGACCCCCTTGGCTTCCGTCTTCACACGCTCATGGCCTGAGATGGTGAACGCACGGAAGATGCATCTCCTGATGGACAAAGCATCGGGCGGGAGTCTGTCTCCCACTTGGCTTCAATCTCTCTTGCTCCGGGGAACGTGGGATGAGGGAGAACAGGGTTTCCAACGCTTGTTGAGTGTCCATAACGTGCCTGATGACGCAGAGCCAGCGAACAGCAGACCCAGAGCCCAGGGCTCACCCTGGTGTCACAAGGGACAGCGACATTTGCAGGGGCTGCCCTCACACCTGCTTTGTGCTCTCCTCCTCGGCACTCAAAGAACATTACAAGCTGGGAGCTCAGACTATTAAGGATTATTTTAGCTGGGAGAAGCTGGGGTGATGGGGGCGAAAGGCTGGTCGGAAGGAAGCTGGGCTGAGCCTCCTTCCTTTGGTGTCGGAGAAAGCTTGGGAGGGAGGGACGGCTGGTGCTGGTGGCTGGGTCGTGGTGTCGCCCAGACTCTGAGTTTCTGGAAACTCCCTGCAATCTTGGCCCAGCTCCGGGGGCTGTGGCAGCTCAGACTATGCAGGCCTTAGCTGGCTGATACACTAAAATACGCCTGGCCCGGCCAACAGCCCACCTCCCAGCACCTCACCACGCAGAGCACCCACTTTGTGAAAATGTGGGCTCGGGGGCACGGACTCCCACCGCCCACCGCCCCGCTGACATGGGAGCAGGATGGAGCCCGCCCTCCCTCCCCACCGTCCAGAACAGCCACCAGCCGGCCACGCTGCCACCCAGCCACCTGCCCACGGCCACTGCTGCTCGCTCACCTGCTGGGGCCTGGGGTCTCCCCACCGCCTCCCCCACACATTTCCAGCTCCATCAGTCAGCGCCACCTGCCGTGTTCTAGTTCGGGAATCACTCACACTTCCTCTTGCACTTTTTTCTTTTTGCCTTGAGAGCTCTTACGGACTTTTTGGAGTTCAGTGAAACTCGGGAGGGACAGATGAAGTGAGCACCGCCTTTGCCATCTCAAGTCTTGAGCTCTGATTTGGAAACGACCTGCCCCGTTTCACCGGGGGAGGCCGAGGACCGGGAGCCGCGTCCAGGGCAGGCGTGCGAACTGGCACCAGGGGCCGCCTGGCCTCCTCTGGCTGTATTTCCCGTCCCGTTTTAAGACAGCAAATTATAAAACGCTTCTTTATAAACATCTCAATTAGTGGTTCATCTAAAACAGCCCAATTGTAGCAGCAAAGGATCCATGAGAGAGATCGTTTCTGACCAGAGCTGGATTTTAAATCACCTCCCTGTGGAAGGCACATCCGGACAAACAATGTCAGTCTTCGCTGTGAGTTTGTGTAATTCATGCCTGTGTCTTCCTTCTGACCCTGGATAATTTTTCCCCTAGCCAGATTTAAAGAAATGTGTTGGTGAACCAAAAGTTCCCTATATTCTTTGAAAGCATGTAATTTCCAGTTCTCCTGAGATTGGGTGCATCACCCACCCCACATCCTTATCTGAAACTTCCTCCCTCCCCTCCTCCCCCCAGCAAAAGAGTCAGAGCACGTGGCCAAATTTATTTTTATTCTGCATACATAGGAAACAGGACCCTATCAAAAGAACAGAAAAGAGAAATGAGCCAAGTTGCAGAGGAGAAACATGCACAGATCTGCTCCCAGCCGTGGGCACAGTCCCCCCACAGCGCGGAGGGACCCGTGGGCAGGCGATGTCGCCGCGAGTGGACTCTCCACACACAGGTGCCCACCGTTCTCAGCCAGGGTCAAGGGGACACAGAACTTCTCTCACACAAACATGAATATAAAAGTGGTGAGTGCCACCGGCACCACCCAGTCCCTTAAAATCATGTGCTATCAAAAAGATCAACAGAATTTAGTCCCGGGCATGTGGGCGTCTGTCCAGCCGCAAAGATCCAATCCAGGGGGCAGCTCTGCGTGTGCTTCGTTATCAAGACAGTAAAAGGGAGAAAGTGATGTTGAAAATGCAAAACGGACGCCCTGCAGGAGGAGGAACTCGGGGAGCCACGGGGCCGCCCTTGGCTGTAAACAGCGAGTGTTGTGCTTTGTGGTCTCGTCCCATCAAGGACTGGAGTGTGGGGGCAGGGGCTCAGAGGTCACGTGCGGGTGGTCGGAGACACCGGCGGCAGCGTCCGTGTCCAGGCTCTCCGGGGCCCCTGGGAGGCTCCTGGATTCTCCATCCTCAGGAAAGGGAAGTCTCGGTGGCCCCATCCTGACTCCTCACTCGTCCCCCATAGACCAGGGACACCAAGCCAGGGGCCGTGGGAACGAAGGCAGCGCCCACTCCAGCTCAAGTTCAGTGACAACTTCTCAACAGGCTCTGGTTAGTTCATTTCAAAAAGCGCCCCCTCCACCCCCCCACCCCCCACACAGGGACCTTCCTGTCTTGGCTGTGCCCTCTGATCCTCTATACCTGACCGGGCAGGTCTCAATCTGGGTTTAGATCCACGGCCACGGGCGTTACTACCTACACAGGGGGGCAGGACCCCGGCCCAGTGATGGCCCCCGGCAACCTGTGATCCCAGGGTGAGGGGGCTCCCGGGTCGGGGCTGGCGGCTCCAACCACATCTTGGTTCTCATTTTGATCAGCCCACCAGTGAGATCTATTCCGTTCTTTTTGAAGAGATCCCTCTTCGCAGCCCTGGGGTTTCGCGTTCTTTTTCTTAGCAAACTCCTCCTGTTCAGAGCCCAGCACACACCTGCTGAGGTCAGACACCCAGGCTCCTACGACGCCTCTGTCCAAGGGCCAGTGTGGCTCCCAGCCGGATGTGCCTGCTTGGAAAGTGTCCAGCAAGACCCACCATCAGAGCTGCCTGACGTCAGGGCACAGACATCTGGTCACCATCACAGACCGGAGAGCTGCAGGCTGGCACCCAGGGAAGACTCGGAGCCTGACCTCAAAGGACCCACTAACAATGGGGCGGGGGGGGGCACAATTTTTTCCTCCCCAGGTCAGACCAAAAACTCATAAAATGCAACGACCCGGTATGAGGCCGGGGGCAATTTCCCATGAATTTAAATAACTTTCCTTAGTGATTTTCAGGTTAACTACAGACATCCCGCTGGGCCTGATTCCGCTGGCTCAGCTCCCTGCGGGGACAGCCAGACGCGATGCTCCCCGGGGCTGGGTGTGCACAGGGCGGCCTCCCTCGGCTTTAGCAAGTGAGAGGGGATGGAAAGGTGCTGAGAGGCCGCTTCTCCACCCACTGCATCTCTAACAGCTTTTTGAAGAGGAAGGCTGACGGGACAAGGGGCTGGGACGGTGACTCGGGGTTGGGGGCTGACTTCAGCGAGCAGCCTGCCGGGCGCAGGGCCTCCCAGGGTGGGAGGAAGCCCCGAGCTGGGCGCCCTGCCCCCGCCCCCGGCATCACTCAGCCGCACGTGTCCCGCCGGGCCTCCGGCCTGGTCTCTCTCCTGAGGATCTGGGCAGGCGACCCCAGGGTGTCACCCCTCGGGACCGTCCACGCAGCCGGAGCACAGATCACATCGGGAACAGGAGCAACAGAGGAGACGGGGGGTGAATTCGGATGCTGGTCCTCCGAGGAAAACTTGAGGGGAGGCTGGGCGTGCTTTGAAGATAGCAGAGGAGTTCGCCCTTAGTGGCTCACAAGGCCGTTCCTGGGAGTGAGCGCGGATGGGGACCGGGGGGCTGACAGCCCTCCCTGCCTCCCGGGCCCAGCGCACAGGCAGGCGCCAGGAGGCCCCCCTACTTGTCCTTCACCACCTGCTCATACGGGGGCGGGGGCGTGTTGCAGTAGGAGGGGGGCGGCGGGTAGGCCGAGCTTCCCTGGGGCGAGCTGGGCTGGACCTGGAACGCCATCGCCACGGGGTTCCCCGCAGGAGTCACGCCTGGTCCTCCCGGGTCGGTGTAATAGGGCAGCCCCAGCTGCTGGGCCCCTGAAAGACAGGCAAGCAGACACACATGAGTGCAGCGGCAAAGTCCCACCGCCCGTCACCGCCAGCGGGCGGCCGAGGGGACCACCGCCCCGGGCGCGCCCTCGGCTGACGCGTGTCAGGGGCCGAGGCACCCAGCCGCGGCGGGCACTGGGCTCAGGCAAAGGCGACCCGGGGCCCCCACGGCGGTGCCTGGTGACAGGACTTCACCGGGATCAGGGGTGGCGGGGGCCAGCCTGCAGCCGAGGGACACACCAGGGCATCTTGGCCGAGACCTGGGGAGGTGCACCAGCAGAGAGGGCTGTGCAGAACTTGCAGCCAAGAAACCCGGGGCACAGGAAGGTCAGTCAGTTAAGACGACCCTGGGTTCCTGACTCTCAGCCGCAATCATCCCCGGAACCTCCACGAGCCTTCTGAGAACAGTCTGCTGAGGCAGGATCTCCATCCCCACCTGCTGGGGTAGCAGGTGCTCAGGGCGGATTACCTGTCCTCCAGGCGAGCCCAGTTCCCAGGCAGGGAGACAGCCTATGGGGCCCGATGCCAGCGGGGCGGGCGGGTTGACGCGCCCGCAGACTGTCTGCCTGCCCTGGACGCTGCAGAAGGAAGATGCTCTTGTCCCGGGGAGAGGCTGCAGGATGCGGACCGACCCCTGCCGCAGGCCAGAGTGCAGGCACCGGGGTCCACAGAGCCCAGCCGGTGAAGAGAGGAAACAGTCTGGTCACCCTGCCCCAAATCTAGCCCCAACTCTCATTTTAACGGCAGAAGTATGTCAGGGGCTGTTCTGCAGCCTGCTTCTTATATCTGCTTACTCTGATCATGCTCGCAACACCACAGAATACCGGCCAATACAGAAAGAATCAAGGAAAGAAACTGGGGGCTCTGGGCTTAGGTGGGCTGGGCCGAGTTCATGCGTGAGATCGATGTACCTGAATTAGGTCTCATTTATTCCCGGGGGCACTCGCGCACCAGAGAAGTTTCTGCATGTCTGTTGCTTAGGGCCTCTGGGTGTGTGTGTGTGTGTGTGTAAGTCTCCCTCTGCCACAGTTTAACTGAATAAAGGTCAGATTCCTGGAAGGACACCTGCCAAGGTGTGCAAGGCGTCTCAGACCTGACACAAGTCACATCTCGGAAATCCACGAACGTGCTGAGGGAGAGAGAGGGTGGAAGGGAAACCTCAGGCCAGAAAAGCACCCAGGGTGCCGGGAGGGGAGCGGGCAGCCCCCGCCTCACCCCACGCCCGTGTGGCCAGCAGACGGCATCTGCTCCCACCGGGGCCTCGGGCCGGCTGCCGGGGACGTGTGTGTCTGCGGGCCTGTGGCCGCCACGGCCAGGAGCTTCTCAAGGGCGGAGGTGACACTTTATGTATCTCTGGATCCCGTTCTATTTTATATAAATTAAAAGTTCAAGATTAACACGAGGCTACTGGAAGGGTCCAGGGGAGACACAATGGAAGCCTTGGAATATGAGAGAGGAAATGGGGGGGATGGGGAAGGGAACCCAGAGGTGTCACCGAAGGACAGGGGACCAGCAAGCACGAGAGGGGATGGGCGGAAGGGCAGGGCCCGCGGCAGCCCGGCCCTGGAAGGGCGTGTGGGGACGGGGGGTGGTCGGGGGGGGGTGCAGCCGAGACCACACTCAGGGCAGGAGAAACGCAAAGCACGGAGGGGGAGGAGAAGGAAAGGAGGCTGGGGGGAAGCGGGGACCACTGAGGCAGGAGCCGCGGCACATCCCAGAGGGAGAGGGCCAGTTCAGGGAGGGGGAGGGGCTGGCAGCCCGCGAGGCTGAGGAGTGGTCAGGACAAGAGCCACGCCGGATATGACGTGGGGCCTCGGTGGCTTGAGGACATCAGGGCTGTGCCCGCCAAGCCCGCACAGACGCCCAGCTGCCCGGACAGCAGCCACTCGGGGGGAAGGGCTGACAACCAGAGAGGCGACAGGTGGTGGCTCTACAGGGCGCAGGTTGGGGGCATATGTATTTTTTAAATCTAATTTAATTTAGAAATTTTAAAATGGAAGTATAGTTGATTTATGATGTTAGTTTCAGGTGTACAATGCTGATTCAAAATTTCTATAAGTTATAGTCCATTTAAAGTTATTACAGAATAATGGCTATGTTTCCTCCTGGTGGCACATTTATTTTACACATAGTGGTTGTGTCTCTTAATTCCCAACCACTGTCTTAACCCTCCCTCCTCCCTCTCCCCACCAACTAACCATTAGTTTGTTCTCTATCTGTGAGTCTATTTCTGCTTTGTTATATTCATTCATTTTATTTTTCAGATTCCCCACACAAGTGATGACAGACAGCATTTGTCTTTCTCTGTCTGGCTTAGTTCGCTTAGCATAATACCCTCTGAGTCCAACCATGTTGTTACAAATAGAAAATTTTTCATTCTTTTTCATGGCTGCGTAGTATTCCATCATATAAATATACCACAGCTTCTTTATCCAGTTATCTGTTGATGGACATTTAGGCTGTTTCCATGTCTTGGCTGTTGTAAATAGTGCTGCTGTGAACATTTTGATTACTATAGATATGCAGTATGGTTTGAAATCAGGGACCACATTAACTCCAGCTTGGTTCCTTTTTCTGAAGATTGTTTTGGCAATTTGGAATCTTTTAGAATTACTGGTTCCAGTTCTGTGGAAACGGCCACTGGAATTTTGACAGGAGTTGCACTGAATGTGTAGACTGCTTTGGGCAGTGCAGACGGTTTAACAACATTAATTCTCCCAAAACATTAACGTGGAATACCTTTTCCCTTATTTGTGTCTTCTTCGGTTTCTTTCGTCAGTGTCTTACAGTTTGTCGTATATGTCTTCCACTTCCTTGGTTAAATTTATTCCTAGGCATTTTATTCTTTTTGAGACAATCGGAAATGAGGTTGTTTTTTTAACTTCTCTTTCTCATAGTTCATTATTGATTTATCATTGAGGTATCACTAAGGTATATCACTGAGGACTTGGTCCTTGCCTTCAAAGACGTTCAAGGAACATACACTGTAAGCCTTATTATATCAAGAAAAAGACCTACATTGCTAGTTACATTACTAGTTCATAGCACCTTCCTTACTGTTTTCTTTTTGTTTGTTTTTAAAATTTTTTTCTACTATTTTTAAATATTTTATTTTATTTTATTTTATTTATTTTTTGGCAGGGGGAGGTAATTAGGTTTATTTAATTTTGGAGGAGGCACTGGGGATTGAACCCAGGACTTTGTGCATGCTAAGCGTGCGCTCTGCCACTTGACCTATACCCTCCCCCCTACCTTACTAGTTTTGAAAGAGTTGTGGTAAGGAACGTTAGATATAAAATTTCATCAACAGCTTCTTCAGCATTTACTGAGATATTTGTTGCCTTTTTTTTTTTTTTACATTTTTGTTACTGCAAAATACATATAACATAAAATTAAAAAATAAACACCCTAACCATTTTTAAGTATGCAATTTAGTGGAATTAAATGCATTTACCTCCCTGTGCAACCCATCACTGTGATGCATCCCCATAACTTCCTTCACCTTGTAAAACTGAAAAACCTTTGTGGCCTGGGGTGAGGGAGGGGTGTTACTGTGCCACGAGCTGACTCTGACCAAAGTTAAGTGCAGTCTGCCCTCCAGACCTTACCCTGGAAGTTGCAAGTCTTGAACAGCCTCCAAGTTCCAGAACAGTTACATCAGACAGATTCTGCCGGTGCCATTTTTGTCGAGGTGAGGGGGGAGAAGCCTTGAACTTCCCACGCCACCGTCTTCCCAGATTCCTCTGCCAATAATTGCTTTCTGACATAATGTACAATGTTAACAGCTCCTCTCGTGGTAGGAAGACCAATGCTTGGTCATGGCAGTTTCTTTGACATATGATTCAATTCAGTTTCCCAGGATTTTTGCATTCATGCTCATTAAACATGATTCAATATGATTTTAGTTTAGTGTTTGTTTCCAAGTTGCAGTAGCTTTACAAAAAATGAGGTAGATTTCCATAACTTTCTATACTTCGTACTAATTTATGCTGCATTGAAATGAACTGTTTCTTAAAAGTCTCAGTGATACCATATGAATTTGGAGCCATTCTGAAAGCTAATTCCTTGAAAATGTCCTCAAACTCATTTGCTTTTGGGACCACTGAAATGTTCAATGTTCTAATGCATCTTTGATAATGTAGACTTTCCCGTCTGACCAAGATTGTCCATTTCAGGAATACTTCGTGTAATTTTAAATCTCTAATGGATATGTCATGTTTTGATTTATGATTTTATCTTTACCCTGCTTTATTGATTAGATTTATCAGGGGGTGGAAGTGGCAATATTATTTACTTTTATTGCTTTTTTACCAGGCACTAACTTTTAGCCTTGAAAACCAGTTTTTCCATTTTATGTAATTAACTTATATTTTTATTTACTACGTATTTCTCACTGCTTTCGGTGAATTTATTTTATTTATTTCTTAACCTCTTTTAAGGAGAGGTCAGTTCATTTTCTCTCTTATTTTAAATTTTTAACAAAGAAGGCGGCTATGAATTTACCTAAATATCAGCTCATGTGCATTGCATATGGTTTTGTATTAATTTTTCACAGATACTTCATTCACTTGTATATTAAACAAACATTGAATTCTGACAATCATCCAGCGCTGTTATGGGCACTCAGGATACAGCAGTAGCAAAAACAGAAAATCTCAAGTCCTTAAGTTACTTCCAGCTAAGAGAGACAACAAGCAAGGTGAAACAAGAATATATCGTATATTATTGATGCTAATGATGGAGGAGCAGCACGTGTACACGGGGAGGCCGTGTGTACACGGGCAGCAGGTGATGGGGGAGCAGCCATGGGTACACGAGGACGTGGGTACAGATGGAGAACGGGCCTTTCAGGTGGAAGAAACCACAGTGCTGAAGCCACCAACGTGGCAGCCTGGAGGTTTTCAGAAAATCAGAAGGGCAGAGTGCAGCAGGCGTGGGACGAGGGGGACCAGGACAGCGGGGGCAGCGGGTGGGAACAGCAGAGATGGGCGAGCAGGTCTGGAGTGAGGGCGGGGAGCCCGGTCCTCCCTCACTCCTAGCCTTCATTCGCTCAATGACTAATGCAGGGGGGAGTCCTTCACTTCCAAGTGCGTGCAGATGACTCATTTGCTCCTTTACAGATTTCTTAAAATGACACATTTCAGGAATATTGGCAGCAGCCTTTACCACCAAGAAAGTGTGTCATGGGTCAGGTGCTTCAGGCTTAGAGAAATGGAGTCACTTCCCCAAGATGTGCTAGAGGGACGTGAGGTTAGGAGTGGGGCCCAGAGCATCCTGGTCTGGACCCCCACAGCGTAGGATTTCTGCTTTTGCAGACTGATTCAACTTTTCTTCGTAGTGTAAAATTTGATACATTCGTCTAAATACGCCACGTTATATTTTGATCAGATTAATAATGATGCACTGACATGTCTACAGTTTCCATGTATTTTCCTCTCCTGAGTTCCCGTTCTGTATACTTTGACGTTATTCAACACAGGACTAGAGTTGTAGCTCACTGTGCAAAGTTATTTTTACCAGTATCAAAACGACTTCCTTTCTTATATACATGTCAGAAAAGTCATGGATCATTTCTTGAAAGATACGAAAGACTGGTCACACGGGTCGGCCCCAGGAAGGGAGCCAGCAGTCCCAACCCCGCGTGTCTGCTCTGGCAAGGCTTACCCACAACACAGAAGGCCCTTCTTTTACTGTTTCTTTGGGAGGAGGGGGAGGATGGAAGGGAAAGCCGTATCTGTATCAGGTACCTGGCCTTTCAGGCTGAGCTGTCACAGCTTGTAGAGATTATCCAGGTGAAATTCTGCCAAGACACACGTGAGCACTGGGGCCCTCACCTCCCACGGGAACAGGCAGACAGAAGCTTGTCCTCACGGCTGAAGCAGCCCCGTTTGTGTTTCAGCTCTGATTTGGAGGGTAATTAAACTGTCAAAACACACTCCCTACCATTTCCGTTTTCCTGCACTTGGCATCATTTATCCAGGCCACTACTGTTACTGCAGATTGACAGGGTTAGTATAGGATCCGTCAGAAAGTCAGTCAACAAACTCCCTGGAAATGCACTGGTGGAAAGGAATTACAGTGTATCTCCCAATGGGAACAATCCTACTTTCGTTTCACTTATTTTTTTTTTTTAATGAGGATTAGCCACATTACAGTTAGCCAATTTCAAAGACAATTTAAAGTCACATTAACAGCACAGCTGTCACTCCTCCTGTCCTCTCGCACTTCCGTGCACCTGTGCGAGCGCACAGCACACGCCGCTTCCCTAAATAACAGCTTCACATTTATCCTGCCACAGTTACAGGGCCTTGATCTAGACTGTCAGCTGGAGAGCCACACACTATCCCACAAAGAGAGACCGTAACATTATTATCTTTTCCTTTGTGTCCCGGGAACCGTCCCCAACACCAGCGTCCAGGGCACAAGGTCGGCGAGGCCCTGCTCAGATCTCCCTGAAGCCCAGCCCCACGCTCCTCCAGCCCCGCAGCCGTGCTGTAAACGCGGTTTTACATTCATCCCACTCTTCTAAGAGTTCTTTTTTATTTCCACTTTTATTGAGCTATAACTGACACAGAACACTGGACAAATAGAAGATGTAGATGGCGCAATGATTGAATATACAACCATATTGCGAAATAATCACCCCAGTGAGTTATCGTCCATCACCTCGCAGTTCTGCATTCTTTCCTCGTGATGAGAACTTTTAAGATCTACTCTCTTGGCAGCTTTCAAATACAGTTACCGACAGTCACCAAGCTCACATGACAGCCCCAGGACCTTACACATCTTCTAAGTGGAAGTCTGATCCCTCAGGACCCCTTCCCCTTCACTCACCACCCGCTTCTGCAAGTTCTTAAAGGGCACTCAGCACTGTTCCTCTGACCCTCCTCCTGCGTGGACGCAGTGCGGCTGCCCGGGGGGACAGAGGGGACAGGGTAGGTCGTTCCTCTTTCCCCAGGGGGCCGTGTCCATGGGCCTCCAGCTCACGGCAGGGAGGACTGGGGGTCTGCGTCACTCGGGGACCTCGGACCTTCTCCAGTTACGTGGTGGCCACCTCTGTATAGACTCGCTATACTGAGAACCGCTCTTCTTCATGCAATTTCATTTTGCAGATAAGGTGCAGAGGCTCAGGAGAGACAGGGCCCGCCCCAGCCCACGGACCTCAGGCCTCCTACTGCCCGGTCCAGGCGCCTCTTCTTGGTCCCCAGGCCACGCTCCTCCCCACTCCTCCCACTCGGCCTTCCCTGCAGAGGCCCAGCTGAGCTGGATCTCGGCCCCGACCTCCGACCAGCAGCTTTGCACTAGAAAAGGATAAATCTGACTCCATGAGATCTGTTCCTTTGGCTTTAACCCTGTGCCCTGTTTTCTGGGCTCAGTCTTGCTGGCTCTGCTCCTTTTGTGAAACAGCGTTGCCTTTAGCCTGAAACAGACAGGAGAGCCCATTCTCAAGGCTCTGCCCTTTAAGGGTATTAACACCTTCGCACTCATATAAAGATAACAAGTTGCAGAATAGAAAATAACATTTGTTTTGTTGGAGGTTTGCAGGGGAACCATGGCCTGATGCACGTGCACAACTACAAGAACAAAGGATTCCTGCATCCAGAAGTTTGCAACAGCCAACCACGCCCCCTCCCCTTTTAGTATAAAAGGAGCCTGAATTCTGACTTGGGGAAGATGGTTCTCTAAGACATCAGTCCGCCATCCTGTCGGTCTGCTGGCTTTCCAAATAAAGTCACAATTCCTTGCCCCAACACCTTGTCTCCCGATTTATTGCCCTGTCGTGCGGCGAGCAGAACAGGTTTGGACTCGGTAACACCTCCCGTCTCCACTGTTTCCAGAGACTCAGTATAGTCCCTACATTTCTCCACCCTTCACGAGCATCCTGCAGTTTTACGCTGTGGCTGCGGGCACCAGAGCAGCGGTTCGGACCCCGCAGCTCAGGAGTCTCGGGGGGCAGGTGTGCGAAAGGCTGGTGGCAAAGGACGACCACCGGAGCCGCACTGGCGGCTTCTCCATCTCACGCTCCGCCCGCCCTCACTCCCACTTAACCATTCTTACGTATTCTTCAGTCCCTTCCATCCGTTCTCATCACAGTTGGTGACTAGAGAGTTACTGTGCAACTACACAGCGCTCCCACATCTGGTTGTGTAAACCACGCAGCGCACAAGGGGGTGAGTGAGGGCTGGGACCCAGGCTGCACGCCACACACCTGCAGCATCTTAGCAGGTGTGCAGTCAGTATGCATCCAATGAGGCCCCCAGTGTGGCCACGGCAAATCCCCACCCTAAGCGGACAGTCCTGCCGATGCACTTGGCCCGAAGTATACATAAGGGGTTAAAACTCACCACGATACAGAGAAAACCCTAAAGATACCAGCAAAAAAAAAAAAAAGAACAAAAAACCAAAAAAAAAACCTATTAGAAATAATAAGCACAGTAAACTGGCAGGGTGCAAAAATCAATATAGGAAAATCTGTTTTTTCTATACACAAACAATGAGCTAGCAAAAAGAAACCTAGAGAACAACCCCATTTATACACGCAACAAAAAAAATACTTAGGAATACATTTAACCAAGGAGGTGAAGGCCTGCACACGGAAAAACTGTAAGACATTGAGAGAGAAATTAAGGATGATGCAAAGAAATTGCAAGGTATTGCACACTCATGGATTATAGAAGGATTAACGTTGTTAAAATGTCCATATTACCTAAAGCAATCTACAGATTCAATGCAATCACGATCAGAATTCCAATGACACTTTTCGCAGAAATACAACAGAGTATTCTAAAATTTACATGGAACCACAAATAGCCAAAGCATCCGCGAGAAAAACGAACTAAGCTGGAGGGAACACACCCTGATTTCAAACGATACTACAAAGCTATTGTAATACAAACAGCATGGTCTCGGCATAAAAACAGACACACATATCAATGGAACAGAACTGAGAGTCCAGAAGTAACCTCACACATATATGAATGCCTCATTTACAAGAAAGAAGCAAAAAAACATACCATGAAGAAAGCGTAGTCTCTTCAACAAATGGAGTTGGGAAAAACTGAAAAGCCACATGCAGAAGGGTCAGACCAGACACTACCATATACCACGCACACAAATTAATATGGATTAAAGGCTTGGATGTAAGACCTGGAAACATAAAAATTCTAGAAGAGAACACAGCATTATCTTTTTCGGACATGTGTCCTCAGGCAAAGGAAACAGAAGCAAAGATAAACAAATGGGACAAGATCACATGAAAAAGCTTTTCACAGTGAAGGAAACCATCATCAAAACAATAAAGCAAGGTTTCTGGTCAAGATGGCGGAGTGGCAGGACCACAAGCTCGTCTCTCCTCACGACTACAGCAACACCGCAACTGAAAGCTAAACCACCATGGAAGATAAAAAAGACTGGAACCTAGCCAAAAAGATCTTCTCCAGCTGGGAACACAAAGGGGGGGCCACAGCAGGGCGGGAGGAGGGGCGTGATCACGCTGTGGTTGGGGTTGGGTCCCCTGCCCCACCGGGCGGGTGGCCCACAAGCTGAAGAACAATTAAGTCGCAGAGGCCCTCCCGCAAGTGAGAGCTCTGAGCCCCAGGTCAGGCTCCCCAGCCCGGGGTTCCAGCACTGGGAGGAGGAGACCCCCCGGACATCTGGTTTCGAAGGCCAGTGGGGCTTAACTCCAGGAGCCCCACAAGACTGGGCGAAACAGGGGCTTCGCTGTCTTGGGAAGCGTACACCGAATCTCACGTGTGCCAGGTCCAAGGGCAGAAGCAGTGATTTTCTAGGAACCTGGGCCAGGCCTGCCGGCTGGTTTTGGAGAATCTCTGGGGAGGCAGGGGAGGGCTGCGGCTCACCCAGGGGACATAAAAGCCGGGGGTGGACATTCTGGGAGTGTTCAGCTACCCGAGCTTTCCCGGAGGCTGATATCTCGATTGGCTCATTAGCACCAAGACCCAGCCCCACCCAACAGCCTGTAGGCTTAAATGCCGGGAAGCCTCAAGACACAGCCCTACCCACCAGAGTTCCAGGAACAAGCCTCTCCCAGCAGTGGGCAGGCTCCTCCTGCCAGGAACCCTGCATAAGCCTCTAGTCCAGCCTCACCCACCAGGTGGCAGAAACTAGGAATAAGAAAACAACGACCCCAAAGCCTGTGGAAGGAGTCCACAAACACAAGCCAGACTCTACACTGGGACCTGGCTCTTGGGGGACAAGAGAAGAGTGCACTGCTGGGACACACAGGACGTCTCCCACAGAGGGCCACCTCTCCAAGGTCGAGAAATGTAATTAACCTACCTAAAAATACAAATAGAAAGACAGACGATATGAGGTGGCAAAGGACTATCTCCCAGGTCAAGGCACAAGATAAAACCCCAGAAGGAAAAATGAGTGATGAGGAGAGAGGCAACTTATCTGAGAAAGAGTTTAAGGTAATGATGGCCAAGATGTTCAGAGAACTCAAGAGAAGTATAGATGCACAGAGTGAAGTTTTTAGCAAAGAGTTGGAAAATACAAGAGTTGAATAAAATCACTGAAATGAATAACGCACTAGAAGGAACCAAGAATAGACTAACGAGGCAGAAGAACGGATCAGTGAGCTAGAAGACAGATTCGTGGAAATCACTACTGCGGACCAGAAAAAAATAAGAAAGAATGAAAAGGAATGAGGATAGTTTAAGAGAGCTCTGGGACAACATGAAGGACACTCATATTCACATTATAGGGGTCCCAGAGAGAAGCGAGAGAGAGAGAGGACCTGAGAAAATTTTTGGAGGTAGTAACTGAAAACTTCCCCATCGTGGGAAAGGAAACAGTCACCCAAGTCCTGGAAGTGCAGACAGCAGCACACAGAATCAACCCAAAGAGGAACCCGCCAAGGCACGTGGTCATCAAATCGACAAAAATGAAAGGTAAGGAGAAAATATTAAAATCAGCAAGAGAAAAGCAACAGATAACATCCAAGGGAATTTCCACAAGGTTATCAGCGGATTTTTCAGCAGAAACTCTATAGACCAGAAGGGAGTGGCATGATATATTTAAAGCGATGAAAGGGAAAAACTTACAACCAAGAACACTCTATCTAACAAGGCTGTCGCTCAGATTTGATGGAGAAATCAAAAGCTTCTCAGATAAACAAGAGTTAAAAGGTTTCAGCGCCGCCAAACCAGCTTTACAGCAAATATTAAAGGAACTTCTCTAGTCATCACACCATAAGAGAACAAAAAGAAGAAAAGACCTACAAAAGATTGCTTTGGCAATTTGCAATGTTTTATGGTTCCATATAAAATCTGGAATTGTTTGTTCTAGTTCTGTGAAAAATGTCGTGGGTGTTTCGACGGGGGTTGCACTGGATCTGTGTATCGCTTTGGGTACTGTGGTCATTTTGATAATGTTGATTCTTCCAATCCAAAAGCACAAGATATCTTTCCATTTCTTTGTATCATGTTCAATTTCCTTCATCAACGTTTTACAGCTTTCAGAGTATAGGGAACCTCCTTGGTTAAGTTTATTTCTAGGTATTTTGTTGTTTTTGATGCAATGGAAATGTTTATGCCAGTTAAAAAATTCTGGTTTTTGAAGTGAAAAAAAAAAAAAGTGAATGAAGGGCTGCGAATGGCAAAATATCCTTCTTTTTTGTGGGTGAGTTACGCTCTATTACGTATGCATGCTACATATTCTTTGTCCCTGCATCTGTTGGTGTGTGCACTGAGGTTGCTTCCATGTCTTGGCAACTGTAAATAGCGCTGCTGTTAATAGTGGGGTGTATGTATCTTTTTGAATTAATGTTTCAGTTTTTTCTTGCATAGATTCCCAGGAGTGGGATTGCTGGGCCATGCGGTGGTTCTATTTTGGGGTTTTTGAGAACCCTCCGGGTTGTTTCCCACAGTGGCTGCACCAATTTACATTCCCACCATCAGTGTACAGGGGTTCCCTTTTCTCCACATCCTTGCCAACATCTATTTGTGTTCTTTTTGGTGATGGCCATTCTGACAGGTGAGAGGTGTCCTGTGGGCCATCTGCCTTTCCTCTTTTGGAAAAATGTCTGTTCAGTTCTTCTGCTCATATTTTAAATGCGTTGTTGTTTGTTTGTTTTTTAATTGAAATATAGCTGATTTAAAAAGTATTAGTTTCTGGGGCACAGCATGGATGGATTTAGCATTTATGCTAAGTGAAGTAAGTCAGACAGAGAAAGACAAATACTGTAAGATATTGCTTACATGCGGAATCTAAAAATATACAACAAACCAGTGAATGTAACAGAAAAGAAACAGACTCACAGATGTAGAGAAGGAACTAGTGGTGATCAGTGGGGAGAGGGACGAGGGAGGGGCCAGATGAGGGTGGGGGATTAAGAGGTGCCAACTCAGGTATAAAATAAGCAAAAAGGATGTATTGTGCAACATGAGGAATATAGGCAATATTTTGTAATAACTATAAATGGAGTATAACCTTAAAAAATTTGTGAATCATTATACTGTGTACCTGCAACATATAATATTGTACGTCAGCTATACTTCAATTTAAAAAATACAATATTGTAAAATAAATACATAAATGAATTTTAAAAATGGTTAAAGTAAAAAGAATAAGGAAACCTTCTGAATTGGAGAAATATTTGCAAACCATAAATTTGATAAGAGGTTAGTAGCCAAAATATATAAAGAATTCATACAACTCAACAACAACAAAAAACAAGCAACCTTACTGAATAGTGGGCAGAAGATCTGAAAAGACATTTTTCCAAAGAGGATATACAGATGGCCAACAGGCACATGAAAAGATGCTCAACATCACATAATCACGAGGGAAATGCAAGTCAAAGCCACAATGAGATGTCACCTCATACCTATGAGAGTGGTTATCGTGAAAAAGGTAAGAGATAACAAGGGTTGGTGAGGACGTGGAGAAAAACAGAACCCTTGTCCACTATCAGTAGGAACGTAAGCTGGTGCAGCCACTGTGGAAACCAGTATGGAAGCTCCTCAAACAATTAAGACAGAACTACCATACGACCCAGTAATCCCACTTCTGGGTATTTTTCCAGAGAATATGAAAACACAAATTCAAAAAGATACATGCACCCCAATGTTCACAGCATTATTCTCAACAACCAAGATATAGAAGCAACCTAAGTGTCCATCAATGGAAGAATGGATAAAGAAGGTGTGTGTGTGTGTGTGTGTGTGTGTGTGTGTGTGTGTGTGTGTGAGAGAGAGAGAGAGAGAGAGAGAGAGAGAGAGAGAGAGAGAGAGAGAGAGAGAGAGAGATGGAATATTACTCAGCCATTAAAAAGAACGAAATCTTGGCATTTGTGACAACACAGATGGGATTTAGCGGGTATTATGCTAAGAGAAGTTAAGTGAGAGAGACAAATACAAATATGGTTACATGATTTCACTCTTCTTTAGAATATAAAACCAAACACACGGATACAGAGAACAGAGTAGTGGTTAAGGGGGCGGGGGGGTTTGGTGAAGGGGGGACAGACAAAATGTGTAAAGGCGATCAACCGTATGGTGATGGATGGAAAGTAAACTTTTGGTGGTAAGGACACTCTAGGGTGCACAGTAGCAGAAATACAAAGTTGTACACACGAAACTGATATGTTGTAAACCAATGTTAATGTCAATAAAAAAAAAATCACCACAATAAGTGCGGTTAAATCACCTGAGCACCCAGGAGAGAAAGAGGAGGAAGGGAAGTAACCTGGGACAAAGGGAGGGCGGGGGCTGGGGCCCCAGCGAGGTGGGGGACTTGGGGCCAGGCTGCCCCCCCGGGGCACTGGGAGGGTGAGGATGGGGGATGAGGTGGCGGGGGCCTGGGTCCTTGGCCGAGGAGTCTAGACTTGCTGGGAGCAAAGTGAGCTGGTGGAGACCCTTAAGCAGGGGAACATGACCTATGTGCTCTTTTTTCCCCACCAAGAACTTTCTGGTGGCAACATGCGAGACAGAGAAGGGCTGGCAGAGGCCAGTGGCTGGGAAAGCTTTCAGCAGGCATTGATCAGGGGTGAGGTGAGAGTCTGAAATAAGATTAGGTAGGATCGGATGACCTATTTATTATAAGGGGGGCTGAGGATTCCAGTTAGGCGTGGTGCACTGTGATGCAGAAAGGAGACGACGGGGACAGGGAGAGGGGGTGACGGGGGTGCGTGGCATCCTTGTCCGGAAACACTGAGACGCTGAGGACATTCAACCAGAATGGTGCGGCCCAGGAAAGGAACCACAGACCTGACACTGTGGGCCAGGGACACATGGCATCTTGCATCTGTGACCACATGGGACACTAGAAATCCATGTAATGAAGGCGGAAAGGAAGAGGAAATCCATTAGTCTTTTACCCATTTCTCCGATTTGCTGCCTGCTTCTTGGAAAAACAGTCGAAGAGGACTGAAAACTCAGATTAACCCAGATAAAATCTAGCTTTCACCTCCCATTTTAACTGAAAATTTTCACATTACCCTATGCTGGGGCACAATTCAGATACTTCCAAATATGAAAGAATAAAAACCTACTTATGTGTGAAACGTGGTTCTAACCTTGAGTCAAGGCTTAAGGTACAGCAATCTCTGTAACTGTTGTGCAAAATACACATTCAGATTTTTGAGCAACGTTTTAAAAAATAATAAAGATGCATCTTTAAAAAAAAAAAAAAAAACCCCGGGGAGAATTTGGTGGAAGAAAGCTGTTAAGACACAGGTCAGCAAAGGCACATCTCCGCACCTCTGTGTCTAAACAGCAGGAGAGAGCTCTTCCCGCCCTCAGTCGCCTGCTTTTCTTTTTCCTTTGAAAATGCCTTTTCTGAGGTGTGACGGACATACAAAAAGGTGAAGAAATTTAATGTCTGAAAGTTAATGAGTTTAGAGACTAAATATACGCCACGAAGCCATCATCACATAGATGCCATGAAGTTATCCATCTCCAAACATTTCCTCCCACCTTCTGAAATGATGGTAACAACTCTGAACATCGGAGGGGGCTCCCCCCCAGCCCCCCAGAGCCCCTGGCACCTCTCAGTCCCCAAAGGGAAAACGGTTAAGCTAGGGAACTGGGCTGCGTCCCGAGGGAGACTCGAATTTACCCACCACAGTACCTTTGAGTTTTAGGTAGTTAAAGCAGTGTTTTATACGAATTAAGAAACCACAAATTCTTTCTGACCCTGGGACACCACTTTAGGTAATGTTCCCCGAACAGACCAAATGTAACTTGTACAGAAATGTCTGTAGCAGCGCTATTTGTAAGTACTCAGAATACCAGTCAAAGCACAATAAACACTGAATGAATGAATGAATAAAAAGCAGAACAAAAGAAGGTGAATGATCAGCCAGGACAGAATATCTAAGCGTAATTTCACCATTTAGAAACGTAATTAATATTTAGTCCAGAAGCATTAAGAAAGGCAAGCACATTACTGTTTCTACATAATAATATATACATGAAATAATCTTAAAGGAAAATGCAAATAATGTGCACCTATGAACTGCATAAAGACGCACCACTAATCAGGTGACTACATGAGGTGACAGACACACAAAACAACAGACGGTGCATTTTTTATCGGCACAAACGCACAGGAGGGCTGACCACCAGCACTTAAGTGAACACATGCGGCCTGATTTTTTTTCCCTCTGAGCATGTTCGGTGGCAATGCCCTTTCCAAAGGCTTGCAGAAGGACACGGAAAGCGCAGGGAGGAGAGACAAGGACGGCGGCGTGGCTGACCTGGAGTGGAGCTTGCGGGCTGCCTGGTGTAGGACACGTTGAACGCGGGCTCCTCGATCAGCGGCGGGGGGTACATGCGTCTCCGGATGAAGAAGCCGGCTCCGCAGCAGAAGAGCACGCCCATCATGAGGAGGAACCTGGGACGAAATGACACAGCAAAGCGCGTTACAGCTCAGAGTGACAGCTCAGTGGTGACAGCAGCCTGGGTCCGGGCGAGAGACCAAGCAGCCCTCGGGGGTTGGAGAACTCAGGTTTATCACACCAGCGGGCCCAGAGGAGTTAACACTCCAAGCTCTGGACCCTGTGTGTAGGTTTACACAGGCTTTTATAGGCTGCCAATCAAGATTTTGCAACATTTGGCAACATCACATGCAAATAAGGTGTTAGAAATGGACCAATCAGGAGTGAGCTTTATGCAAATAAGGTGTTAGAAGCGGACCAATCAGGAGTGAGCTCTGGGAACCAATAGGATCTTAGAGGTGAGTTCTGCTTTCCTAGAAACAAGCCGTTTTACAGAAGCACAAAAGCGAGATAATGCCGCTGGGCTAGGGAACCGGATGGCGCTGGCAGGAAAGTAGTGGCCCTGCCTGGGGGTCCTGCCAGTCTTTTCCTGGGGCTTCCCACCTCAAGAGCACATGCCGAGCTCAGGCTGAGGCTAGAGATGCAGGTCCCAAACCCCTGTCCTGGCCCCTCTCCCCGCGGACATTTCCCGGTGGAGGTGTCACGTGGCCTGCCCAGCTCTGGGTGCCCCTGGACCACGGCCACCCCCACCGAGCTCTCTAAAGTGCGCTCTCTGTCTCAAGCACATCCCAATGGCTCCTGGCTTCAAAGGCTTGGGGCAATGACTTTCCTGTCCGTGGCTCTGACCTCACCTCCACCTTAGTCAAAGCAGGAGGTCCCTTCTCAGTCCTGTTTGAACACTGCTGCTGGTCCTCGCTGTCTGCTTCCCCCAGTTTTCTGCACTGCAAGAAGAGTAAGCAGGCGCTCCGTCCCAGCAGTCGTGTCCCCACTGTCATACGGCCACCCACAAAGAACACGTAAGAGGTGTCCTTTCTAGGGCACGTCTTAATTACAGAGGAACTACAGGAGAAAACACTCACGATCAATAAAAAAGCTGATTTAATAGATAAACAGGATTATACTGCACAGCACAGGAAACTATATTCAATACCTTGTAGTAATTTGTGGTGAAAAAGAATCTGAAAATGAATGTATGTATGTTCATGTCTGCCTGAAGCACTGAGCTGTGCTCCAGAATTGACACAACATTGTAAACTGACTAGATCTCAATTACAAAAAAAAGGATTTAAAATTCTTAAGTTCTACGTAAGGGGGCACCTTCTCCTACTGTGACCCTAAGGTCTAACAATGCAGACCTGACTGCCTTAAGGACCGGACCTTTGTCCAACTCATCTAAGGATTCTCGGTGACTGTCACATCACTGGCTTTCAATGAAGAATGAATGAATGAATGAATGAATCACTTCTTCCCAGCTCACACTTGCCTATACTTGCTTTTCTAGAAACAGGGGGACTCATTCATCCAGAGAAGGGCCAAGCTGTCTGTCCCACACAGACTTCACTAAGAAACTTGTCCACCTTGAAACTGACATGATGACGAGGCTCTTGGAACCTTCCAGAACGTCACACACATGCACACGCACGCATGCACTTTTGTGGAGGATGAGCACACAGCAGACCCAGCCACGTGATGGTCAAAGGCACCTGTCCACACACAAATGAAATTTAAGAAAAGAGCAGAGAGTGAAGCCCTTGGGAGCATTCACACGACGTGAAGTATTAAGTCCCACAGTCAGTCAGTCGGCATTTACCAGACAACCTTGGAACGGTGAGCGGGAGCCAAGATCAGAGACACCAGACAGGAAATGATTCAAGAAAGGGCTGAAACTGGCTTTCTGATCTTTTCATTCACATTCATTCAACAAGTGACTTTATGCACCTGCCATGCTCCCAGCACCAATGCGCGCATTACAGGGGGTAAGACAGGGAGGTCCCGTCACTGAACTTGCGTTCTGTTAGGGGAGGGGGGCCGGAGACAACAAACTAACAAAAGTATTTATTTACAACTTGGGTAGTTCTAAGAAAATCAAGAGTGCAACACAGGTGTGTGTGTGTGTGTGTGTGTGTGTGTGTGTGTGTGTGTGTGTGTGTGCAGTAAAACACACATAACACACAAGTGACAATTTTCATCATGCCAAGGTACCGTTCAGGGCAACAAGAGGTTTAAACAAGGGTACGTGTCAGAATGAGGAAGATCAGAAAAGCTTCCTTTCCTTCAAAGCAACAGCTGAGCTTTGGAAACAGCTGAGGATGGGAAAAAAAAAAAAAGAGAGACACGTTGGAGGGCAGGGAAGGGGAGCTTTCTGGGTGGAAAGACACGCGCGGGTGCTCCCGCAGGAAGAGCTGGGTGGGCGAGGGACCCAGAGGGGACCACTGTGGGCTGCAGATGGGGAGGGGGCCAGGCGTGCAGTCCTGGGGAGCTGGAGGAATCCAGGCCGTGCGGGGGGCTGGCAAAGCAGGGCAGACGCTGGAATCACAAAGGGAACGGCTTCATTTGGACTCCCTGAAAATCTCACATCCAACCCCGGTCCAAGGCCGCGCATCCATCCGAGCAGGAGCGCAAAGCACAGGGAGGCGAATGACATAAAGGTCTACTTTGTCAGCAACACAAGACCAGGCTCCCTGGGTTGGACATGCAGGAGCCGGATGAGGTCTCGGTCTTTGCTGTGCGATAAGCCAAAATGTTGGTCACACTATCAAATCAAGTATACATTTTTCCCCAGGAAAATTAAAGCCGTGTGCACCTCCCGCCTTGGATGGCCCGAGAGCAAGTCGGTGCAAGCAGACGAGACGACGCCACGCGCAGGGGGCCAGCTCCTGGCGTGGGAGGTGGTCATCGCCAGAGTCACCCCTGATTGAAACAGTAGTTGGAGACCAACTTTATTTTAAGAGACAAACTGAGAGGCGACAAGGGAACGAGCTTCTGGTGACAAGGAAAGCGAGGACGCAGGGCGTCAGGTAGGGAGGGAGGGAGGGAAGGGGGGCGAAAGCATCTCTTGGAAGTGACAGTTTTTTTTCCATTTTTAGGAGCATTTCCACAACTTTATCATCATTCAGCTGGTGCTTCGGACCAACCCGGCTGAACCCTTCCGGGACTCATGCCCCGTCCTGCCTGCTTCAACCCAAGGCCCAAGGGGAAGCGTGTGTGAAGCCAGGCAAAGCTCTGAGATGCCACCTCTCCCCTGCTTTGGTACCAGTCATCTCCACCTCGACATGTACACAGAGATCTTGGGCTAAAAAACCCTCCTGTCACAGAGCTTGATGCCCTGAGCACCGGGAGGCGGGAAGAGGCGGCGCCAGCCTGCCACCGCTCAGGGCCCCCCGTGACCCATGTCCCATCAGGGAGGTGGTGACGGTGAGCACCAACGGAGGCTCTCCTGGGGAGGACAACGTGGCACGTGGAGCCCCCACCTCCTGCCGGCTCCTCTAGTCAAACACCAGAACAGCTGTCAGAGGGGAAAGGCCTGGGGGTCGTGAGAGGTCAGCAGCGGCCGAATCGGAAAGTCACGAAGCGGGGTCCTACCCCTGCGTGGGGTCTGCCTGGATGACCGGGCCCCTGCGGTGGCGCAGAGGAGAGGCTGGCGGGCACGGGAAAGGCTCTTTTCGGCTTTAGGCAAACCCCTTCCCCCTTCCTGCCATCTCTACCATCTGAAGCCTCTCTCTTATCTGCAGAGTCAGAAATCCTCAGACAAACCTCCAAACGGGCATCCTTTGAGGATGGCAAGCCCCGGGGGGGGGTCCCTCTCGTTAACAGAAGCCCTGCGCCCATCCTTCTGGGACACTGTCAGGTTGGCTCGCTCGTTCCCTCCCAAGGTACAATCTTATAGACTCCAGACAGCTCTCCCAGCCTCCCTCAGCAGAGCCGGAGGATGGACAGGGAGGCAGGCTGCCAGTCTTGGAAGCCGGGACTTAGCCGACACAACGTGCATAAGGAGGATTTCCAGGTGGCAGAAACCTCAAGCAAGATTGCTGATTCTCTGATTCTTTAAGAGAGTTGGGGTCAGAGCCACTGAAGGACCAGGCTGTTGTCCAGTCCAGTTTCCAAAAGAACTTTTCTCCCCAAGCACAGGCACACTCTGTGAAGCCAGCCCAGACGTCCCTGCGTCCTTGACCGCGCCCTTGGTGGGGGTGATGTCACTGCGGCCGCGACAAGCTGCCCGGGCAGGGCCCCTGGGGTGGGGAGCACCCGGGAGGAGGGAGAGCTGCCACCTACCAGAAGTACCAGAGCCTCTGGATGGAGAGCGCCCGCACGCAGCACCGGGAGCCACAGCAGTCCTCGAAGGGGCGGACATCTGTGGGGAGAGAGGGCACAGGCTGATCAGCGTCCCGCGGAGGCAAGGGCCAGGCCGGCCAGCAGGCCCCGGCGGACTTCAGCGCGAAGGACAGAGCTGCCACCGCTGCATCTGGTGGCACCAGCAGAGCTGTGGTGGCCCAAAGGGAAGGTGCTGAGAGGGCCAGGGCTGGTGTCCTTCAAAGCACTGTGATCGCTGCACATCCCCTGGGCCGATCACAGCGGTTTCCCTCTGCGGACGCACCGTGGCCGGAGGCCCGAGAACCGGCGTGGAACCTGCCCGCCCGCACCCAGAGGGGCTGAGCCCGGTCTCACCACTTACCAGCCGCGGGGCTTCTGGCAAGCGATCCGCCCTCTGGGAGCCTCAGTTTCCCCATCAGTAGAAGGGGTGGGCGGGCAGGATCCCCTCAGGGCCTGCTTGAAGTCTGATGGGGAGTGCCGATGGGGACGGCTGCCACGCCTCCCAGCCCCGCGATGCTGGCACTTGTGGCGTCCAGCGTCCGTCTCCCCCAGAGGAGCCCCGAGAAGGGCCCTCGAACGCACCCCCTGCTCAACCCAAGGACAGGCCTCTGCTCGGTCCCTGGGAAAGGCCCTGCGCTTCGGTTTCTACAGACATACTGCCACTAAAAGAATTTCAGTCCAGGTGGCAGTGGACCGGGCTGCGGGCAGGGGGAGGCTGTTTTTCATTAATATTATATGATCATGGAATTGCGGTCTAGGTCCCTGCTAGCTTTTCAGCTGCTTAAACCCCCAGCACCCAGTCGCTGCTAAGTCCTCTGTCATTTCAAGGACAAACTGAGCTGAGAGGGTCCCCCCACCAGTGAACCACCACCATCACATACACACACACACACCCCGTTCTCCACATAATGGGACATTTCAGCCCGCTCTCCCCAGAGTCCATGAACTAGTTAGAAACTGCCGATTCTAATGAGATGCTCCTATGAGCTGTGACATAAGCTAACCTGGTTAACTTGCTTTAACCAACCAGCAACTGGCAGAGCGCCTGAAATGTGTGCTTAAAAGTGCTATGGAGACGGGGCAGGGTGTAGCTCAGTGGTAGATCATGTGCTTAACATGCATAAGGTCCTGGGTTCAATCCCCAGCAGCTGCTCTAAACATAAGTAAATAAATAAACCTAATTGCCTCCCCTCCCCCCAAAAAAATTTTTTTAAGAAAATGCTATGGGTTCTCATAACCTATGCATCCAACAAAAAGCCACCAAGGCTACTAGGGACTTGGCCTGTGGTGGGTCCCAGGGGTGGAGCAAAGAACATCCAGACAGACGTCCCTGCCACAGAGGAGCCTTCTTTCTAGAAGAGGGGTATAAACAATAAGCAAGAAAAACAGGAACTGGGTCGGGGGCCCAGGGTACCACCTGCCAGCACCGCGCACACAGCATCACCCACAGCGACCCCTTGGTGTGTGCGTGGACGGAGCGGGGGCCGCATTCGAGGGAGACCAAGGACTTCTCAGTTTTAGCCAACGTGGAGTTCAATTAATTGTACACAAAAAAGAGATGGGACTGTTTCCTGATCATGAATTTGCAAAAAGTCCTTAGCAATCACGCTAGACTCATGACAAATGTGACCTTATGGAAGGCAGAATTCAAAGAGGGCCTCAAGACCCTTGCCCCCCTAGTGGAGATGGCCTGCGTGACCTCCTCCCCTGGAGTGTGGAGGGTCCTGCGAACAGAGTGAGACGGCCACCCCCATGCACCCAAGGTGAACCGTTGTGCAAGACTGCTGGCTCTGAGGAAGCAGCTGCAGGGAGCCGTGTGGCGGGGGCTCAGGGTGGTCTCCGAGAGTGGGTGCAAACCGCAGCCTGCCAGCAAGGAGACTGGGGCGTCAGTCCTACAACCGCGAGGCAGTGAATCCTGCCAGCAACCTGGATGAGTGTCCAAGAGGACCCCGAGCCCCAGAAGAGGGCACACCCCCGCCAGCCTCTTGGTTTCAGCTTTGTGACCCCAGGAGCAAAGGGACCCATCAATGCTCTGCCCGGTTTGTGACCCACAGGATTCCTAAGATAATAAATATATGAGACTTCAATCTGGTAAGTCTGTATGGTTCATCACTCAGCAATAGGATTTTAATACAAATAAGAACACAGCTTACAGGCTTTGGGCACAGCTTAACAACCTGGATGCCAGGTCACACGACGTAAATACTGTCACTCCCATGTTTGAAAGCAGCTCAGGAACCAGGGCACGAGGGATGTCACACCTCCACCCAGCCCAGGTCACCGTCTGCTGAAGCCAAGGGTGGAGCTGGCCAACATCTCAGGGAGGCACTAGGCGGAGACCCTGCGCCTTCGGCAACACTGCGTTTTTCATCATCAAAGGGCCGCCTTCTCCGATCTCACTTAACTCTCCTATTCCTCCTCGTCCCCGCTTCTTACAAAAGCCATCACGGCGGTGGTGCGCTGTGACTGTGTTCGTGAACAGTGACGGTGTAAGATTCCACAACCATTTCGTTCATGCGAATGCACCAACCAGGAAGGACCAGGAGAAGCAGGGATGTGGAGGGATGTGTAAGAGAGTGAAGAAGTAGGGAGGTGTAGAAGGGAAGGTGACGTTCACAGTTTCCCAGAGGGCAGACCACGCCCAGAGGAAGCAGGAGGAAAGACGGAGGTTCGGCAGGACTGTGGGAACAGGCGACGTGAAGGAACCAGACGACCCTTGGGCAAACGATACAGCCACAGAGAGAAGTTCGGCAACCGCTCTAACAACGCCCGAAGGGGTCCTTGGTTTAACCTGGAACTGCAAATCGCCCCAGCCACCTGCTACACTGCATGTCAAGAACTCGCTACAAATCAGTAGAAAATATCATAAAGACAGAAAGACATTAAGATGCGACACTGGCTAAAAGCATGGTGTTGATTTGGAAAGAAAGATCAAATTTCCCACAAAATCATACGACAGAACAGAGTTTTCAAGCACTGTGACCCACTACTGGGTTGTGACATCATGTTATTGGGGTGTGACAAGCGTTTTACGAAGGTAAAGACCACTTTTTTTCATACTTTTTTTTTTTTTTTACAAATTAGCTTTATTTTTTATTCTACTTAATTATTTTATTTTGGCGGGGGGAGGTGGATAGGTAATTTATTTATTTTTTAGAGGAGGCACTGGGGATCGAACCCAGGACCTCATGCATGCTAAGCATGCACTCTAACACTTGAGCTGTACCGTCTCCGCTTAAAGATCACTTTTAACAAATCAGAGGGCACTAAACGTAACTCGTGTTTTGTGGAACTTAGGTTTGGGTCACACATGCAGCCACACAGACAAACACATTCCTCCAAAGCTAGCGCTGTGGAAGCCCTGGGTCAGACGCAGACAGGCTCAAGTTTCTGTTGTGTCTGCGTGGGCTTCGTCCTCCTGGTGGGTTCCGGGCAGCTGCAGGTCCCAGTCCCCTGACTAGCTAGCAGGGCACTTCTTGCTGTCAACAGTGCTGAGCTAAGGGTTCTTTCTGGCCCCCCGTGATTTCTGTCTGGGTGACACTGGGTCCGATGACCTACTGCATCTTTGCTCCTAATTCTGCTAAATGTCCTTCAACGATCAAATTCTAGAAGGTGTAACTCTCCCTGAAGGGGCAAAACCCACAAAGGGACTAGCAAGACCTCGCAGGCAGGGCCACTGCCTTCCTGCTTTTGCGCTTCTGTAAAACAGCTTGCTTCTAGGAAAACGAAACTTACCCCTAAGATTCCATGGGTCCCCAAAAGCTCACTCCTGATTGGTCCATTTCTAACACCTCATTTGCATTTACCCCTAAAATTCCATTGGGTCCCAAAAGCTCGCTCCTGATTGCTCCGTTTCTCACCCCTCATTTGCACATGGTGCAAACTGAATCAAAACCTAAAACCCTATAAAAGCTTGTGTAAACCTACAGACGGGGTCCAGAGCTTGGAGTGTTAACTCCTCTGGGCCTGCCGGCGTAATAAACCTGAGTTCTCCAACCCCCGAGTGTTGCTTGGTCTCTGCACGGGATTCACGTTGCTGTCACATCTCGAAGACCCTCTCCGGTGGGAGTGCCCCTGCTCATATGCCTCCTATGAACAGCCTGTGAATGAGGGCAGGAGGCGGCTGCAGAGGATGGAGAACACAGATGGCAGACACCTGCAGCTTTGGAGAAACGAGACTGCGATCCTCCCAGTCAGCTCAGCTTCTCTCCCATTGTCCTACGCCTTTTGTCACCGCGATGTTTCCTGGAGGGTTAGCCCCGACCCCGACTATACCCAGAGCTTCCTGGCTCGGGCACAGCAGGGCTGAAGGGTTCCTGGAGTCCATCCCAGTCCGGCAACTGGGATCTTAGTACAGAAGAGGAAAGCAGGTGGGGATAACATTTAGTGAATGGGTCGTCTTTCAAGAGCTCAATGTGCTTAAATTTAAATGCCTCCCTTTCAGTGTCGCATTTACAAGGAAGCCCCTCAGTATCCTATTCTCATGATAGAGGAAGCACACAAGACCAGAACTGCTACGAGCTTTTAAACATCCTTAGCGCCTCCTGTCTCAAATTACACACACACCTCAGCCTGAGAGCAAACACTAGAAGTGTACTGACTGTGAGTTCCTCATTCAAATGCCTCTGTTGACAAGATTCAACATCGAAGCACTCCACCTCGGTCTCACCTTTTGGGATCGAAATTTGTAAGGCCAGCAGAAATATGCATTGTCAACAGATTACGTCCTTTTCTTCCCCTCAAAATAGACTGCCTTTTACGCTCTTTTGTTTAGCTGCAGACGCGTTCGCTCCCAGCACTGTGGTCATCTGCGTCATCTGTGGTCCTGGCCCGGCTCCCGGCGCGGATGCTGGGGAGAGCGAGCCACTTGAAGGAGCCCGGCTCCGACCCGTGGGGTGTCACCGTCACCCGCTTTCTCTCTGCTGCCTTCTCCCCATGAACCTGCTGGCAAACTGGGGCCCTAAGAGCACCGCCTGCTGACATTCCTAACAGCTGCAACTATAAAAAGAGAGTTAAGTGTGAACACCGAGCTTAAGCAAAAGCAGCCAATGTGAGTGGGCAGTCCAGCGAATAAATAACTCATCATGGGACACACCAGGTCCCCGGCCCCAGTGCTCAAGCCCTGAAGTGGCTCTGATGTCCCAAAGGACAGTGGAAGCCTGACTAAGCCCACGACCCTCGCTGTGCTGCGGGCTGGACGAGTCCGGGTGGAGACAGCAGGAAGCAATCTTCCTCTTCGCTGCTGCTCTGTGCGCCAGATGTCAGGCTGCAACTGACGTTGATTTTAACTAAACCGACTCCCAACACATCCAACTAGAGGTCTAGGGCTCTGAAACACACACAGCGGCTTCGGAAGGGTGAACAGAGCACGTGCATTAGCAGAACGGGGCCCCTGGAACTGCTCCCTGTTAACCAGGTATTTGCCACTGTATTCCGGGATCCAAACATAAATTTCTGGTAAGATCAGAGGATGGGATGGTCTGAGCAGGTGTGAATTTATAAGGAAGAACATCACAGAGATAAAGTCAGGGTGTGCGGGTTCTCCCCCGAGGAAACAACAGGTGATGTGGTTCTGGGGACGGCCATGTCTGGAAGTGTATCTGTCATGAGTTAGAAATTCATCGTAGCAGGGATTAAAGGCACAGATGACAAGAGGTCCCTTAGGGAGTTTCAGGAGCCTAAGGAGTGAGCACATGACATGCTTAGCACTGTCCAGGAGGGGAGGTGTGGTCTGACCACCAGATGTATTTATTCTTAGCCTCTGAGTCGCATAAATCTCAAGCACAGAGAAAGACAGCATATCAGGTCAGGGAGGGTCCAACATTAATAAACGGACAAAGTCTTTCTGTTAAAGAAAAGTGGCCTTTTGCACAGCAAAGGAAAACAAAAAGACAACCTACGGAATGGGAGAAAATGTTTGCAAAAGCTGAGACTGACAAGGGCTTACTTTCCAGAATATGTAAACAGCTCATACAGCTTAACAGTGACAGAACAAACAACCCAATCAAAAATGGGCAGAAGACCTAAACAAGCATTTCTCCAATGAAGACACATGAATGGTCAATAGACACATGAAGAAATGCTTAATATCACTGATTATCAGAGAAACGCAAATCAAAACTACAATGAGGTATCACCTCACACCAGTCAGAATGGCCATCATTCAACAGTTCATGAATGACAAATGCTGGAGAGGCTGTGGAGAAAAGGGAACCCTCCTACACTGCTGGTGGGAATGCAGTTTGGTGCAGCCATTATGGAAAATAGTCTGAAGTGCCTCAAAAAACTAAAAATAGACTCACCCTATGATCCAGCAATCCCACTCCTAGGCATATACCTGGAGGGAACCTTAATTCAAAAAGACACCTGCACCCCAATGTTCACAGCAGCACTATTTACAATAGCCAAGACATGGAAACAACCTAAATGTCCATCAACAGATGACCGGATAAAGAAGCTGTGGTATATTTATACAATGGAATACTACTCAGCCATAAAAAAGAATAAAACAACGCCATTTGCAGCAACATGGATGTCCCTGGAGATTGTCATTCTAAGTGAAATAAGCCAGAAAGAGAAAGAAGAATACCAAATGATATCACTCCTATGTGGAATCTAAAAAAAAAAGACAAATGAACTTATTTACAAAACAGGAACAGACTCACAGGCATAGAAAGCAAACTTATGGTTACCAAGGGTGAAGGGAGTGGGAAGGGATAAATTGGGAGTTTGAGATTTGCAGATAATGACTGATACATACAAAATAAACAACAAGTTCATACTGTGGAGCACAGGGAACTATAGTCAATCTTGTAGTAACTTATGGTGAAAAAGAATATGAAAATGAACGTATGTGTATTCATGTATGACCGAGCCACTGTGCTGTGCACCAGAAATTGACACAACATTGTAAACTGCCTATACCTCAATAAATACATATATATACACCAAAAAAAAAAAAGAAAAATGGCAAAATGTTGGTAAGTAGATTTTTTTTCATGTGGTGTAAAATGGTAATTTATATTTAAACTGATTTCATGAAAAATTATCTCGGCATCTAGCAAAGCACCTAAAATATGAGTCAGGTCTTCAGGGCGGAGGATGGAGTTCGTGGCGGATGAAACATTTTTGGTGGTAAAGAACAGAGCATGGCTGAAACAGGAAAGCTTGAGGGTTTTAAGGAAATTCCATCAACCCCACTTCACGCACGGGCCAATCCTCCCCCGACCTGCTGGGCTAGCTCTCAGCAGAGCATTCTCTCTTCTAAGTAGCTGCTGGGACATTTTTCCCCCTGTGTAGCCCAAAGTTTCTTAGTTTGACAGCTGGTCTGGTCTTCTCAATTATATACTGTATGGATTTTTTAAGTTTTATTTTGGGGGGGGCGTAGTTTATTTTTTTAGTGGAGGTACCGGGGATTGAACCCAGGACCTCGTGCCTGCTAAGCACACGCTCTACCCCTGAGCTACACCCTCCTCCCCGACCATGTGGGTCCTGACACCCGGACCTGCTTCTTACAGAGCTTTCATTGTCACATGCATTTTCCCGCGGGGCGAAGCACACGGCAGATGCTTGAAGAAGGACTTCCTGAGTTAGCATCAGGAAGCACGTGCACCGTTATCTGAGACCTGCGATTAACCTGTGAGAAACTGGGCTCCTAAACTAAACACAGCCCCGCAAGATGAGAGAAAACCCCAAAGGGGAGGTGAAAACTCCGAAGGGTGGAAGCAGAGGTCGCCTGGACCCCGGGCCCACACAGCGCCCTTGGCAGGTCTCCCCGTAAGGGCCTGACGGGTTCCGCCCCTCCTCACCCGTATGGAGGAAGCCACCCCGGCCACGTCCCTCCCCGCCTGGGGCCGCCCACACCTTCCACGGCCACGGGCATCCTTCCTCGCGCACAGTCCACGTCTGCTCCCCCCGCCCCACGCCATTCCCGCCTCACGGGGCCGTTACAGCAGCGAGCCAGCCCTTCAACTCCTGGAGGGGGTGGTTCTCATGGTTTCCCGGTCTCTCTTCTCCAGGAAAAGCACGCCCCATTTGGGTACCACCCTGGCTCCCCAACATCAGGAAGGATGCCTCCGCTCTCTGCCTGCAGCCTCACACGGTGCTAACATCCTCAGCAACCACAGACAGCTGAGTCATAGCGAACTCTCTGTCAACGGCAACTTGCCAGGCTCTCGCAGTAAATTCTGTCTTCCCATCCTGCGCCGGTACAGCAGGGCTTCGGGACCTAAATATAGCATCCTACAGTTATCCACAGTAAAAATTAAATGCATGAAATCTGGCCCATTACGCCAGCCAGTCAGGAGCTTCTGAAGCCTCACGGTGCCACTCCAGGCAGTTCACTACTCCTTGTCATTTTCTGCCGCTTAAAATGAAGGATGTGAGTCAAGCTTTGTTGGGATCCAGCAGTGCCGAGCACACCCGTCTGCAGTGACCCCACGGCAGGTGGCAGCGTGGCAGTGTCCAGCCACCCCACGGCAAGGTCCGGTGGAGGAGAATGGGGCTTGGGTCGGGACACAAAGTGGACTCCTTCACACCCTGAAGCCGTAAGCCAGACTCCGAGGTCGCCCCAAATTCCCACAGGCAGTCTGGAGGAAGATCAATGGAAGAGAAAGAGAGAGGAGGCTACCCCATGAATGGAGTCCTGGCCGAGCTGCATGGACTGTCAGAGGGGACGCAGTGAGCGGTGCAGACTGGGAGGGAGGACTCTGCAAGCGGGGAGGGAGGAGGGGCTGGGTGCATTGGGCATTTCCTGGATCCCAACCCGGGCATGTGGCCCAGGCCCCCACGAGGTGTCTTCTGCTTAGCTGTCCTACATGTCAGCCAACCACATCAGCTCACGGCCTGGACACAAAGACAGCAGGAGTGAATGTTCCGGTATGTGGCTTGCGTGTTCATTTTTAAAAGACGGAGGATGAAAGGAAGAGAGGGAGGGAGGGAAAGAAGGAAAGAAAATGGAAAAGGAAAAAAGAGATTAGATGTAAGACATTTTCTCCGTACAACCTGAAAACATACTGACGACGGAGCCGACGGCGAATCCCATTCAAGACCTTCCTGCCGTGCTGGTTTCTCATTAATCCTACTTGCGCGGGTCCAGCTGTTGGCCAGTCAGGAAGCGGCCTAGCCGGCCTGTTTGTTTAGCCCGGAATTCCCTATCTTACCAGACACGGACTGAGATGCTGTTAAAGGTCCTCCACGCAACTCAGGCACGAGCCAGGTCGCAGATCTCCCAGCCTTGTGGTCCCACTGGGAAAATGCGCCCAACCTCACAGGACGTTAGCAGGCAAACCCGAATGGCAAGAACCCGTTTAACAATTCCTTCTGGGTGATTCTCGGGAAGCCTTCGTGGAGGTGCCTGCTCCGCTGCCCCGGGGGACCACTCACTTCTCATCTTTCGCACAAGCCCTGTTGAAAGCTCGGCCTGGGAGGCCGCTTGCTTCCTTAGCACATGACGGCCTGGGCGTTCCAGCCTTGGTTCCCTCCTAAACCAGGCTGTCTGCGGTCCCCGTGACGCTTCAGGGTTCCCGTTAATTCCCCGAAAGATATCAATGAGTCAGAGCCATCTCTTTCCCACACTATCTATTACTCACCACCAATTCCACTTTCCTGTTAACAAGCTTCTCGATACTATTTAAAGTATCTGTTTATTTTTAGCCTTATCACAGGCAGAACACGGCAACCGGAGCTCCAGCCCTGCCACGGGAAAGATGGGGAAGTCCTCCATTTGAATGAAGCAGCCGTAAGCCCTCCCCTGCAGGACCCTTTCCATCAACAGGAAAGTAGGTGGCCCAGGAGGAGCCCCGCAGCTTCAGATGGTCACTGAGAAAGCAGTGGCTGCTCAACACCGCCTCCCATCCCAGTTACTGGCATGGGAGTTAAGGTCCGCCCATGCCTGCTGGTTGGGAATCACTCTTCAGGCGAGTCTAGGACACAGCCAGGCTGAGAGCCAGCGCCCTGCGGGTGGCACGCTCTAGACTGTCACTCCTCTCCTGGGACCCAGCACGAACATCGCAGGGGAAGGGACGGGGTTCTGGGGTTTCTGATCAGTTTAAAAAAAAAAACAGCTGTACTGAAGTAAAACGGATACACAAAGAACTGCACATAGTCCAGACGTACAAAGTCGTTGAGTTTGGACACATACAAACACATGGTGCCGTCATCACAAATGAGGTGACGGACATATTCTGGTAAGTTTCCTCACTTCTGTCAAAAGAACCTTCACCTCTCCAGTCACAGGCTTCAGACCTCATGCGTGCCTGGCCGTCGAGTCAAGAACTTCACAGACCTGAGGGTGAACTGGTGGTTCGTTCTTTCTGCCCCTTTAGCTGACGATTCTCCTGTCAGAATCTTTCCCTTCCTGGTCTGATCTGACTTCCCTGACAGGCGGGGATGTGCCCTGGGTCTGGGAAGACAGATGCTTATATTCTGACGACCTTTTATCGTCTCGTGGCAAAGTCACACATCTCTGGGCTCTGAAGAGGGGACCGCAGTGGCTCTGACGAGACCAGACCTCGAGACTTGGAGGGTGGCGGGGACAGACCCCCGCGAGGCATTCCTCCAGAGACACGCCTTTTACCAGAAAGCATCTCAAACTTGATCAAATCGAAACTGGTTGTCCGTATGGGTGGCACGTGGGAGAATTTTACCTCCACGTCTTCCAGGGAGAAGGCATTACAAATGCTTATTAGAAGCCTTAAAATTAAAAGACCACATAGGTTAGAAAGGGCTCATTTCCTTGCCGTTTGAACTGCTGATCAGCTGCTGCCTCCAAGCCAGCTGCACCCAGAGCGGACGTGGGGGGACGAGGTAAGACGGACTTTCGCACGATTGCTGACCTCTGCTGGCTTCAGAGCCTGAAGCTCCACCCTCGTGATTCTAAGGGTTTCTCCACTTTTCTCCTTTGGGTAAATTGCTGATCACCTGAATATCAGTTCTATTCAACTCTATTCTGGAAAACAAGGATCTTTTCCTTCTAGACTTTGGGGCTGACCAAGTCTCCGATTAAAAAATAAATTCTGGCCAGGGAGGTCATACGGGAAATGGTAAAACAGAAGTCCTCCTATGACCCTGTAGAACTGAAATCTGATAATAAATTTCATTTCACTGAAATAACACAAGTGTGGCAAGTACACATGGAACCATGAACTTGGCCATGAGTCCCTGGGAAGCAGACATTCAAGTGCCCATTAGCTCAAAAGTCTAGAAAGCTGGATTCGGGTTGACACGTGGCTGACTTTCTCAGCTCGACTTTCAGTTGACTTGGTAACTATCACGTGCATGCTTAGACCTCGTCGACCTGCATCCTGTCTGTGGACTCCCTCCTGAGCTCCAAAAGCAAAGCTCTCACTGCCTGGATGTTCCGGGATGTTCTTGGAATGTCAGACTCAATGTCCTGCACTCCCTCTTCTGCTAAACCCCTCCCTGAACCCGCCCTCTTCGTGGGTTCTCTCATGGTCTGTCCAACCAGAGACCTCTGCTTTAACGGCTCCCTCCACCCTGCATCCACTCTTCTGGGAGATGCGCCTGAGTCCAGAACCTCGCTTCTTGGCCCCATCGGCACTGAAAGAGGCAGACCCTCCACGCTGCGCCCCCTGCAAAGCAACCTCCTCAGCTCCAGGCTCGACCCCCCAGCCCGTCACTGTCCAGGCAGCCTTCTGAGAGGCCAGGCTGCTCCCCTGCCTTGTGCAGCAGAAGGAAGCCCAGCTCCTCAGAGGGCCGTTCAAGACCCTTCTCAATGAGCCTCAGCCTCCCCCCACCTCATCCCCTGCCACCTCCAAGGCAGCCCCAACTGCAGCCTTGTGCTTCCCCAAATGTGCGCGCACCTGCGTACCTCACCGGTGCCTCTGGGCCTGCTCCTCGCCCTTCAGAGGTCAGCTCTGTGGGGTCTTTCCCAACACCACCCACTCGCCCTCCCCGGGGACACAATCCTCCCCTGGCTGGGTCCCCATTTCTGCAGCCCTGACCATGCACAATATTTTCATTCCTTGTTAAAGGCATCTGTCCTCCGCCGGACCGTGAGCTTAAGACCAATGCTCGCCCATCCCTTCATGCACAGCCCGGGTGCTTACCATGGCTCCCGGCACACCGTCAAGTGTTTCACCTTCAGCAGGAGTGATTTGCTGCAGACGCTCCCTACAGTGACCGCGCACATGACCTAGAACTCAGGGTGCAAACTGTCCCCTGATGACAGCATGACACCCAGTGCTGGTGAGGGTGGTCGGAAGCAGCTGCTCTGACGCCCCGATGGCTGATTGTATCCTGACAACCTTTGGGGGACCAACAGCATTTGTTCGAATATAAAATAAGCATGACCTTTGTGTCGGCAATTCTGTTTCTGCAAATTCATCTCATGACAAAGTAAGTTCTAGGACATGTTTAGTTCAGTCCTGGGGCACACCGGGATCCTTTCCCCAAACTCCTGGGATCAGATTTGTAGAGACCCAGAATGGTTTGGGTTCATGAATTATGAGATACGTAACACCACATGGGACACATCGCTGCCAGCCGAACCTGCCTTGAAATGCACAAACCAGGAGGCTGCGTTAGCCTGACGTGGCCCCAAGGGGTTCGATGCCTCGTAAGGGAACTGAAACCCAGCCCAGAGTGGATTCCTGTAAATGCCTCGAGGTGAGGAAGGAAACCCATGACCTGCAGCCAACTCTGTTTTCCAAATCAGGCAGCTGCTTAAGCCAGTCAGATCGCTTCCTTGTCTGCATCGCTGTAAACACCCCGCCCCCAGCTCCGGTCGGTCGGCAGAAGGGTCCTCGTCACCCCCTCCCACCCCACCCACCCCCACCCCCGCCACCGGATGGTGCTGTCCATCTTGAATGGATGCTTTTTGCTCAAATGAACTCTTAAAAAATTGAACATGCCTCCGTTCATCTTTTAACACATCATACTAAGTGGAATTCTAAAGAGAATAAAAATAGCCCCGTGGTGTTCAAGTCCAATCTCTCTACCAAGGGAATTATTTAAAAAAAAATTTGTTGATGAGCACTGCTTGACATTTTAGAACAACAGATTAGGGTGTGCAGACCTTCAACAGTAGACACAAGAGGTGGGCGCTACCTGAATGCACGATGATTGTAAGGAAACATGTAAATAAATCGCGGTACCTCCCCGGCGACTGCTGGGTCACTGGGAGTTACAATGGGGTTGCTGTGTATGCTGATTTAGAAGAATATTTATAATACGCACTTGATGGGAAAAAAAAAAAAAACCCAAGTTACAGAGTATATATAGAAACATGACATTTCAGAGGTTGTCTCAGTCTGTTCAGGCTGCTGTAACAGAACTCCTCTGACTGGGTGGCTTGCCAACAACACACATTTATTTCTCACAGTTTGGGGGCTGGGGAGTCCAAGATCAAGCTCACGGTCATGTTTCGGCGAGGCCGCTTCTGGGCCACAGCCTCCTCGTGGGCCCTCCCGTGGCGGAGGGGCAAGGGAGCTCTCTGGAGGAGCTTTCCCAAGAGCATTAATCCCGTGCAAGAAGGCTCCACCCGCATGACTTAAGCAATTTCGAATACCATCACCTTTGGGGTAGGAGTCAGCATGTGAATTTGGGGGCACCCAAGTATTCAGACCACAGCGGGGTCTCGACATCTGAAAGGAAGAATTACTGTGAAATCTTCCTCCCTGTTCTAAGGACACGAAAAATGCCCCCAGCTTGTATCAGGAGTCTTCACTGAGAAGCGCAGCAAGAATAAAAGACCGGAATCCTGCTCCTGGGCATACATCCAGAAGGAACTCCACTTCAAAAAGGCACCTGCACCCCAATGTTCATAGCAGCACTATTTACAACAGCCAAGACATGGAAACAGCCTAAATGTCCATCAACAGGTGACTGGATAAAGAAGATGTGGTATATTTATGCAATGGAATACTATTCAGCCATAAAAACCGACAACATAATGCCATTTGCAGCAACATGGATGCTCCTGGAGAATGTCATTCTAAGTGAAGTAAGCCAGAAAGAGAAAGAAAAATACCATATGAGATCACTCATATGTGGAATCTAAAACGAAAAACAAAAAAATGAACATAAATACAAAACAGAAACAGACTCATAGACACAGAATAAAAACTTGCGGTTGCCGGGGGGGAAGGGGGTGGTAAGGGACAGACTGGGAGTTTGAAATTTGTAGATACTGACAGGTGTGTATAGAATAGATAAATCCTGTAGAGCACAGGGAAATATATACAAGATCTTGTGGTGGCTCACGGTGAAAAAGAATGTGACAATGAATATATGTATGTTCGTGTATAACTGAAAAATTGTGCTCTGCACTGGAAATTGACACAACATTGTAAACTGACTATAACTCAATAAAAAAAATGTAAAAAAAAAGGAATGAGGGAGAAGAAAAGTTCTTTAGACCGTCTGTCCCCAGACCAGACACCTCCCCTCCTCGGCCTGCCATCAAAGGTTGTGCTCAGCTTCTCCACCACCAACCGTGGAGGACGCCCCCCCGCCCTGCCCCACTGCCCCCCACCTTGTCCACCCCTGCTTACACCTCAGGCTTCCCAAGCTGCCGGGGGGAGCTGGGCGCATGGGGTCTGCTGGCGGGCATGGAGGGCGCTCTCCATCCGGCCCCGGGTCACAACAGAGCCTCCTGCCGGTCGCAGGCCCCCTGGACCAACCTTGGCCCCTCTACCTCCAGCAGGTGGGTGGGGGCCCGTGTCTGGGATCTTGACCTGACCCCTGCGAACACTGCGCCTGCTCACAGCATTAATGATCCACAGCAGAGACACACACCCGTTGAGACACAACACCCGGGGGGATGGGAGTACCCCTGTTCCTTCTGCCCTCTGAGCCGGGCAGTTGTGGAGTGAGTCCAAGTCTGAGCTGCACTGATTCGGAGAGGTTCCCCACATTCTTTCCTTCAGGGGTACTTAGATCTAAAGGAAAAGCTAACAGGAGCAAGCAAGTGCGCTGCCCAGAACCCAAATGCCCTGTTCCATCTGGGTCCTTTCGCACCTGCCAGCTCTACTGAGGGCCCCTGGGTCCTGTTTTTAAATCACTGGTGTCTAGCTAAGCAGACCGAATCAATTTCTAACATACTCTGAATTTTCTGGAAGGAATTACCAGATCCATCTCTGTTCATACAAAACAGGAAACACGCACATTTAAATCACCGGCTTTCTCTGGCTTGTTTAAAATCAAATGCAAAAAGTCACTGTCGGAATAAACCTCCATGCACCCGACTGTCACAGAGCTCTATGAGACATCTTAGGAACCTCCAAATCCGGAAGAGCGAGTGGTCCCAGGCTCCTAGACCCAGTCCACCACCCGACTGTGTGGCTAGCATCCTCTCCTCACTGTTGTGTCTGTACCAAGAACCAGCAGAAGGTGACTCACTGCTTAGACAGGAAATATTAGGGGCTTACTCTGTACTTGGCAAGCAGGTTGGACCCTTAATACGCGAAAATCCATCGCACATCTGTACCCTTGCCTCTGGTTCAACACACAAGCCTGCTTTGGTTTTTCACCTTTTTGTTCTCCAGGCTCTAAATGACGCGGCGCAGCCAGCCAGCGGGTGTCATAGAATAAGCAGGGTGAGACCTTGGAGATGATCGAGCCCAAGACACTGGGGCCCAGAGAGGTTAGGAGATCTACCCGAGGTCACACAGCAATCTGACGGCAGAGCAGGACTCGAAAAGGTTCTCTCGACATCAGGTCCCTGAAACAAGCCCCATCATCAAACGACGGCAGCGAGTCACTCTCTCTCTCCAAGCCTGCAGAGCACAGAGCCCCTCCCGTGTGCCGGGCAGCGTGTCAGCACGCAAGACAGGACCCCCGACTGGGGAGGGGACAGAAGATGGTCTATTTTGGTAACAGTAAGTCCTGTGATGGAGCAGGGAGGGACACACGGCCCTCAGCTGGAAGGGAGGGGAAGGAAGGGAAAGGGAGGCGGGCCACCACGAAGAGCCTCCTGGGGCCGCCACGGGCGGCGAGCTCAGGGAAGCCCACTGCACACAGTCAGCGCTCAAGAATGCCAGCGATTCTCAGACTTTGTACTGATTAATCCCCTCGCCACTTGCTTGACCCAGTGGGCGGCCCCGCCTCAGCTAGCCTGGGAAAGCTCAGGGACGTTCTCTGCTCTGAGGGAGACCTGGAAACATGGGTGGGTCTCGGGGACGGCTGGAGGGAGAGCCCGGGCGTGAGGGCCTCCCACCGCCGTCAGCTCCCCAGAAGGCCCTGAGGCCCCGGGTCCCCCACACTTGGAGACTCATGCAAGTCCACGTGCCCGACACAGACTCGACACCCATCACCTTCATCCGATTCTGCCTCCCAGGCGGTCTCCCACCTCTGCTCTTGTGGACACGTGTGGACAGCAGCTGTGGGTGGGTGACCTTGGGCTGTAAATCTCAGCAGTACAGGGTGGCATCTCTCGCAGACAGGAGGAACAGTGCCCCTGATCTGAGAGGCCCCCACTGCCCACACAGGGTCGATTCCTGGCCGTGGTGGTGCCCGCCCAGGCACCTCTGGATACTGGATACAAGCTGCGAAGGGCCCCCCAGAATCATCCAGAGCTCACGCCACAGCGAGACCAGCTCAGCCAGCGCCCCGACCTCTGTGGGGCAGCATCCCCACCCCTAAAGGCAGAGGTCCCACCTGGTCCTCTCTGCACACAGAGCCACGGACCCTCTCCCAGCCACAAGGAAATGGCAAACATTACTTGATGACACAGATGTTACAATCATACAAGGCAGCATCTACCCTCGTGGGAGTTGCCGCTCCCATGGCTCCTTTGTACCAAGAGAGCCAAGAGGCCAAGGGATCTGCTGGTGAGCGCAGGTGAGCCAGAAACACCCAGGTGCTGCACGGAGCACGGGGCGCATCAGCGCTCCAGCCACCGGATGAGGGCTTCCGGCAGCTACAGGACATCCAAGTGCCCCCGGATGTGACGCTGCATCGAGACCCTTCTCTGACAGCCCCCCACGGTGTGCAGTGCTCCCTGGAGTCTGAACAAACAGGGGGTAAGACATCCCCCTCCCCTGATCCGTGCAGCCCTGCGAGGCTGGCGGGCACCCGCTCCCCCGCAGACCACCCCCATCTCTCACCTCGCCTGCCCACCGCAGGCAGGGGCTGAATGGGCAAGCCCTCTCAGAACTCAAGACAGGAACGAAGGAAAGCGCAGGAAGGGGCCTGGCAAGGCCACGTGGCCACTGCGATTTTCAAACCACACTGTTGCTACAAGGAGACGTCTCATGAGCCCAGAACCGAAGTACAAGGAAGGCACATTTTAATTAAAAGATTTTGAAGGGACAGCCCGCAGACAGGAAAGAAAGGTGGTCAAGCGCAGGGTAGGTGGAAAGAATAAATAACAGGGGAGAGGTTTGAAAAACGTGTTGCTTCTCCACTCAGGTTCCCAAGGGACTTTTCATTAAAAAATGAGAATACATTTTGTTTGTACACATATACACATGCAGTCTTCTAGCTCAGCACTGGTAAAATGACAAATTAAAGGAATCAAAAACCTCAACAAAGGGAGAGAGAGGGAGAGAGAGAGAGAGAGAGAGAGGAGAGAGAATTTGGATAAATAACTCAATCAGGCCAGAGTCAAAATGTCCACAGAGCTACAGCAGAAACCTAATTATCATTTTAAAAAAATTAGTCTCATCAGCTTGATAACTGCAACGCTAGAATGAAATTCAGGAACATGCAGAGATAAGAGAAGCAGAAGCGCAGGGGGGATTCCTGGTGGTGCTGTTACAGCAAAGGGTGACAGCTCAGGGTGACAGCAACCTGGATCCGGGCAAGAGACCGAAGGACACTGGGGGGTTGGAGAACTCGGGTTTATTGAGCCAGCGGGCCCAGAGGAGTTAACCCTCCAAGCTCTGGACCCCGTCTGTAGGTTTACACAGGCTTTTAGAGGGTACTAGTCAAGATTCTGCAACATCATATGCAGAGCAGGTGTAACAAACAAACCAATCAGGAATGAGCTTTATGCAAATGAGGTGTTAGAAATGGACCAATCAGGAGTGAGCTTTATGCAAATGAGGTGTTAGAAATGGACCAATCAGGAGTGAGCTTTGGGAACCAATAGAATCTTAGGGGTAAGTTTCGCTTTCCTAGAAGCCAGCCCTTTTACAGAAGCACAAAAACAAGATAATACCGCAGGGCTAGGGAACCCAATGGCGTGGGTGGCAAAGCAGTGGCCCTGCCTGGGGGTCCTGCTGGTCTCTTCATGGGGCTTCCCACCTCAAGACAAATGAAATTAGATTTCAAACGTAAGAGTAAAATCTCTAAAACAAGTGCGTAACCTAGACGTCCCCTCCCCAGTGTGCTCCAGGGCAAATGATCAGCATAAAACAGAGGCGCCATTTGTAACGTATTTTCTGCAGAGGGAAAAACCCTATAATAGGATAAAAATACCATCTTGAGTCATCAATGTCCTGAAGAACTATGTATTTAAGAGAATAAAGCATAAAGCACTTAACCCAGAAGAAATGAAAGGTGGAATACAGTTTTTCAATGAGATCTGTTATAACTCATGATTTCTGAATTTAATGTTAAAAGGTGCTTCAAAAAATGAACTGCTCAGTCACACACTATTATGCCACAGCCCCCGCGGCACAGGCGCCACTGAATCCCCACAATCAGCACGTGCCAGACGCTAGACATGCAAACGTGGATTGAACGGAGGAGAGGGCAGTGTCTCTATGCCCGAGCAGCAAGCATCCCGCATCCGAACATGTGTCTGACACACCGTGTGGGCCACGTGGCACCAGCCCTGGTGGGGCCCTGGATGCCCAGGCCCCCAGCAAGCAAGCTTGGACCAGGTGAGAGTCTCCCTTGTCCACACCACATTGGTGCCACGCCCACAGAAACCACGATGGGGTTGGATTCAGGGACCAACACACAGGCTCAAGGTTGTGATCGTCCAAAAGCCGTCCAACCTGCGGCAAATCAATCCTTGAGCAACGTAAGCTTGGACAGAGTAGAATGTACCTAAGTCACCTCTCCTCCCTCCCCTTGGATAACAGGGGTGGACGCCCAAAAGTGGCTCCTCTCCGTGGCACCACACTGAGCCCTGGGGGGTGTGTCAGGGCACTGATGTCCCTCAAGCCTGCAGGGAAGTGGCAGGGCCAGTCTGTGTGGGAACCAGTCTTGTGCGCACGCACCACAGAGATGCCAGCTGGCCTTGGGTGGGCACATATTTGCATACAATTTCCACGCTGACCACGCACAGGCCCTGTGCTACAAGCCAGAAGGTCAACACTTGTGTTCACATCTCATGCAGAAGGTAGCTGAGAAGGTCACAGGGCTAGGAAATGACAAAGCAGCAATGGAACTGCCTGGAACTGGACAAAGGCAGTGACTTCACAACACGATGACTATACTATGGGGCACTGAACTGTTCACTTTATTTACTCACTGATTCATTATTTTTGTGTTCTAAGAATTCCAATATAATTTATTATTTTTTTAAATTGTGGTTCAGTTTACCATGTTGTGTCAATTTCTGGTGCACAGCACAATGCTTCAGTCATACCTGAACATATGTATGTTCATTTTCATATACTTTTTCACCGTGAGTTACTACAAGATCTTGAATATATTTCCCTGTGCTCTACAGTATAAACTTGCTTATCTAGTCTATATACATCGGTCAGTATCCACAAATCTCGAACTCCCAGTCCATCCCTTCCCACCGCCTCCTCCCCTCTGGCAACCACAAGCCTGTATTCTACGTCTGTGAGTCTGTTTCTGTTTTATATATAAGTTCATTTGGTTTTTTTCTTTTTTCTCTTTTTTTTAGATTCCACATATGAGTGACCTCATACGGTATTTTTCTTTCTCTTTCTGGCTTACTTCACTTAGAATGACATTCTCCAGGGCCATCCATGTTGCTGCAAATGGCGTTATTTTACCATTTTTCATGGCTGAGTAGTATTCCACTGTAAAAATACACCACAGCTTCTTTACCCTGCACTGTTCACTTTAGAATGGTTAATTTTGTTATGAGAATTTCACCTCAGTTTTACACAAAAGTATCAGAGCAAAAATTTAGACCTTAATCCTCTGGACTCTGAAACACTTGAAAATCTACGATTAAGGGCCAGAGGCCAGAATCCAGGAAATGGAAACAGGGAGAAAGAAGCTTGTAGGACAGCAGCTGTGCAGACACGAAGACAAGCATCGAGGGTCAAGCTACATGCTGTGCCGTGTACGGTGCTACACACTGGAGCCAAATAAATGCACACATTATGGGCCCCACACCAGAAGCACTCAACAGACACGCCGTACTGTGTGGAGACTTTCCAGGATGCTGCATCAGAGCCAATAGGGAAGGAGGAACTGATTCCGAAGGAAGGTTTCTCTGTCACCAAGGAGCCTGCCAGGCAGAGAACCAGGAAATGCCGGAGACGAACAGCAGAGCCAAAGGCGGGGAACGGACGAGCAGCCATGCAAATCCACCCAACATTCAGGGATGCCCCCCGTGTGCCCGACGTGATAAAGCCAGACAAGTATCATGGGAACCTATTGTTTCTAAAGGTGGCTAAGAATTTGAACTTTGTTCCTGATATTTTTAAGTAGGGAAGCGACACAGAATTTTCAGTAATTTATTAAGAAGTGACAATTTAATGAGAGAAGAGAAAGAAAGGAGGGCCACCAGAAAGTCATCTCCAGACTCCATGGAAATCCTACCAAAATTCCAATGGCATTTTTCAGAGACAGAAAAAAAAAATCCTAAAATTTGTATGGAATCACAAAAGACCCCAAATAGCCAAATGATCATGAGAAGGAAGAACTAGGAATCAAGCTCCCTGACATCAGACGATACGACCAAGTTACAGTAATACAAACAGTTCGGTACTGGCACACATATACACACGCTGACCAATGGAACAGAATAAAAAGGCCAGAAATAAACCCTCGCATAAACGGTCAACTAACAGTTAACGAGGGAGCCGAAAGCATCCGATGGGGAAAGAATAGTCTCTTTAACAAACGGTGCTGGGAAAACTGGAGAAACACACGCAGAAAAATGAAACGGAAACCCTACCTCACAGCACTCACAAAGATTAGCCTGAAACGGATCGAAGACTTAAACATAAGACCTAACACCACAAAACCAGAAGAACATGCAGGGAGAAGCGCCTCAACACCGGCCTTGGCAATGACTTTTTGGACACGACACCAAAAGCACAAACAACAAAAACACAAAAAGCAAAAAAGGACTAAAAAGCTTCAAACTAAAAAGCTTCTGTTCAGCAAAAGAAACACTCAGCAAAATGAACTACTGGAAGAAAATACTTGCAAACCACGTAACAGATAAGGGGTTAGAAGGAACTCATATAGAAAATATAGAAGGAATTCATATAGAAAAAAACCAAATAATCCAGTTTTTTAAATGGCAGAGGAGCTGAACAGTTCATTTTCCAAAGAAGACATACAGATGGCGAACAGGTGTATGAAAATGTGCTTAACATTGCAAATCATTAGGAAAATGCAAACCAAAATCACACAGAGGTATCACCTCACATCGGTCTGATGGCTATCGTGAAAAAGACAAGGTAACACAGACATAGAATAGACTTGTGGTTCCCAGCGGGGAGCGGGATGGGAAGGGACAGACTGGGAGTTCGAGATTTGCAGATACTGACTGGTGCATATAAAACAGACAAACAAGTTTATACTGTACAGCACAGGGAAATATATTCAATATCTTATGGTAGCTCAGGTGAAAAATATGAAAATGAATATGTGAATATTCATGTATGGCTGAAGCACTGTGCTGTGCACCAGAAATAGACATAACATTGTAAACTCACTATAACTCAATAAAAAAGAAGACAAGGTAAGTGTTGGCGTGGGAGAAGTGTGAAGTCAGTGCACTGCTGGTGGGAATGCCACTTCTGGGCACACATGCAAAGGAAATGGGAAAAAGATCTTGAAGAGACAGCTGCAATCCTGGGCTCACTGCAGCAACTATCCACAGCAGCCAAGGCAGCCTGCATCAGTGGGCGAATGGGTCAAGAACACGTGGCACCTGTACACACAATGGAATACGATTCAGTGCTGAGAAAGCGGGAAACCCCGCCATTTGCAACAACATGGACGGACCTCGAGGCGATCATGCTAAGGCATACAGAAAAAGGTAAATACTGCACGATCTCACTTACATGTGGAATCTAAAAAAAAGCAGAACTCACAGAAAAAAGAGAGTAGAAGGGTGGTTACCAGGGGGCTGGGGGGGAAGCGGGGGAATGAGGAGATATGTGTCAAAGGGTACAAACTTCCAGTTACAAGTAAGTTCCGGGCATCTAACGCACAGCATGGTGGTTGTAGTTAACAATACTTTATCATATACCTGAAAGTTACTAAACGAGTAGATCTTAATGCCCTCATCACAGAAAAAGAGACGGTAATTATGGGACGTGATGCAGGTGTTAGCTAAGGCTACGGCGGTGATCGCTTTGCAGCAGGTAAGCGCATCCCATCACCGCGCTGCGCACTTTTAAACTTAGACAATGTTGCAGGCCGGTTATATCTCAGTAAACCCAGGCTGGGGGAAAGAACGTTTATGCAATGCTTCAGGTGAGTGTTAACAGAGGTGTGGATACAGGTGAAGGCTGTGGGGACAGACAGCAGAGGAACAGACAGACCAGAGATGGATTCAAGAAGACTGGTGTGTAGGGCTGGGGTTTGCAAGTGGCTGCGGGATTAAATGACATGAATTCATGAAAGGGGCAAAAAACAATGCCCAGCCTACATTAAGGGCCCAATAAATGCTCCCTGCTATCGTTTTTACACTTCAGTACTCTAAAAACGGGCCGAGTGGCTTTATTTTTTAAGTTTTAGGATGCTTCCCCTCACTATCAGCAGAGAGGTGACAGGAACCCAAAGCAGCAGGTCCGAGTGACAAGAACGGGGCCTGGCTTGGTACTTTTCTGTCAAAGCAAAAACACTTTCAAAACATGTAGTGAAGAAAGAAACGGACAAAGGAACAAACGAGCAATGACCTCTGACAAACCAGGAAATGGCTTATCAGCTGATCTACCAAACCGTCCGAGATAGGTGCATTTTCGAGGCAGAACACACAGGAAGGCGTGGTTGACCCGCCCAGGAACCAAATGTTTCACGTCCAAAGCCCTTATGCGTCTGCTTTGCTGTCCAAGTGGACTTCTGTCTTTTTGCAGCTGCAGAGGACTTCTGCCAGGACCCCCATCACGTGGGGCATGAAGGACCCCTGCTTGTCGGCATGAAACCAAGGCGGGAAAGCTGCCCATCTCCGTGCACGCCATCCCCCTGCACAGCCAGGCCACCGTCCCACCTACTCTGGTCTCTTCGAGGTGAGAAACTCCCTAAGAACGACAGAGACGGAAAATGCATATCTTGGCCAATTGAAAAATAACCCTCTTTGCGATCATCATGTATAGTGTTTCCCAGGGGAGGGTACAGCTCAAGCGGCAGAGGGCGTGCTTAGCAGGCACGAGGTCCTGGGTCCCATCCCCAGCACCTCCTCTAAAACTAAATAATAAAACCTAATTACCTCCCGCCCGCCAAAAAAAAAAAAAACAGTAAATGTACAGTATTTCCTGTCCAATCTCCCTTTATACCAGGAAATAGAATGTTTCTGCTCTAGGACGCATTCGGTATACTGCATTACTGAAATTTCTCATGTTTCGCAACATTCAATACAGTGTTTTTGGGAAAAGCTGGTTTGGTGCGTTCCACTCAAAACTTAGGGACCTTCAAAACACAGTCAAAAATAATAACTGATAATCTAGAAAGGTAATCTGGCCACCCAGGCAGATGGGTCAGCAGAGAGAGTGGCCAACAGAGCAGGTGTGCACCTGTCTGGGGAGGGGCCGGGGGGCCCAGCGGTCACCGTCATCTCTCTCTCTCACACGCACACCGTCACAGCAGCTGAGCCAAGTACGTTTTCCTGTCCCGTGCAAGAAATTCAAAACTCTACTTCTGCTACGGTGCTCCGTCTGCCTGGGAAGATTTGCATAAACCAGCATAACCCTGGCCTGGCTCAGGCGTCTTGCCCTTTGTGAATATCCCAGGGCGAGTTAACACGAACCAGAGAACAGAGCGCCCAGCATTTAACGCTGTCCCCACAGCGGCTGGTCTGAGCGGGCGGGGCGTCCTCAGGGAGGTGGCCTGCTCACTGGAGGGCAGGGGCCGGTGAGAGCAGGGGCGGGGGCCTCCCAAGGCTGGGCTGTGACCTACAGAATCGGGCCCACAGACAAGCGCAAATACTTACATATAATATGTCGGATAAAGTCCTTCGAAGTACCAGCAGTGCTTTCTGGCCTCTGTACACTGGAAATAAAAGGAAGAAAAGGTTTGTCAGTGGAAAGCTGCTTGCATATTGTGGAAAAGATCTCACGGAAAGAAACAAGGAAGCTTAAAGTGTGAGAAGCAGGGGCTTGGGGGGACGACAAGGAACTAGAGAGACCCACCCCCAACATGACTTTTCATTCCTGCAGATGTTTTAAAAGGGAAGAGACCGTCTATTTCCCTAAAATTTTTCTAGCCTTCCACGCCTCTGAATTCAAGGGCGTGAACAACTCATTACAAATGAAAATTAAAGATGATTCTTTCTTAAAATTCACATGGCGTGTTACTCCAAGTACCTGAAGGACGTTAGAAATGCAGAATTACAAAGGTTTCCCCAGCTTTTGTTTTTGAAAGACATCGGAAACAGTCTGAACGATTCTACATCTTTGTATTTCAGGGTACAGCTGAGCCCTGAACGACGCAGGGGGCTCCCGGGCGCCCGCCCTCTGCAGAGCTGACAGTTCACGTAGAACTTAGCCCCCCACCCCCTTCCCGGTTCCACAGATCGGTTCCTCAGCGCTATCATGTTTACTGTTTTTAAAAATTCACGTGAAGGGGACCCACGCAGTTCAAACCCATGATGTTCGGAGGGCGCACTGTGTTCCAAAAGCCATCGACCCCTCAGTGGGCATCTGTGTCTGCCGGACTCCGGAAGTCAGGCATAGGTCATCACTCACTCCCAGGGACGAGGAAGACGGAAGTGGGGGACAAGGAGGGACCACAGGAGCCTCCCCTGTGCTTCCGAGGAAATTGATGTGGAAATTCCCGGAGGGCGGGGCAGAGCGGGGGCCGCCGCACCTCCCACCCCCAGCAGGTGTGTCCGTGCACCAAGAGCTCCCAGCGGAAGTGCCCTGACTTGGCCCAGCAAGGCTCTTCTAAAATCACTCCACTCATGCCATCATTTTAAAAATAAAATACACACCCTCCTACCTCCACGATCCAGCTCACTGGCCCCAAGCGTAAATCCCACCTTCAAATACGACAGCGCAAAGCTGCCGGCAGGCAAAGGAGCAGTGAAAACAACGCTTTCTTTGGGCGAGGCGGGGACGAACTGTCCTGCTGGATCCGACCCCCGCGGGGTGTGGGATGGCTCCTGCCTCGGCCTGCCCGACAGGTACGTAAGGAAGTTCAGAAACAGACCCCGAATCTAAGAGAGAGGTGGGTTCGAACGTTACATGTTCTGCCGGCTAAATCAGCTGGGTTATGAAAAGAGCATGAAGTACTGCATTTTTTTTAAAAAAATATGCTTTACGACACTCAGCAGCACATTTAGGCAGCCTGAAGTGACCCAGCTTTATTCATGGAAAGTGAGTTTAACTTAGACTAGGTTAGCTGTTGTCCAGTTCAAGAAATGAAGTTCAGACGGCTGAAGAAGTCAATTTAGTTGGGAAGGAAGAATAATTTCAGGTCTCTGCCCGAAATGGCAATTCATTTCACTGGAGTCTTTGATGACACAACTGAGAAACCAGGGGGAGCATTTCAAATGTCTCCTCTTTATATTCTCCATCACCGCTGGGGACAGACACACCGTCTCGGAATCTGACACTCAAGTTCCAGACACAGTGGAGAAAGAGTGCCAGCCCGAAGCTGGGGACACCAGGGCCAGACGCTGAAGCCGTCCCTCCCACTGCCCCGGCCCCTCCCAGGGCAGCTCAGTGCAGGGGTGGGGGGTCAGGACACAGGCCCTGCTGTGGGAAAGCCCTCTGCAGGCTCCGTCTTCGGAACCACCACGTTCCTGGCCCCCAGCACCTCATCTCCTAACTCTTAAGGAAACAACAGAAATAGAACCATTAAACCTTTTAGGATTTTTTTTCTTGGTATGCGAATATGAGGAAGGCCAATTTATAGATTAAAAACTGGGGCCCGCAAGGGTGTCTTACTCAGAATCACAATGTTTCTTTATGGTGTTGCTGCCCAGAGTTACCCGAGGGACCTCCTTTGCCCCCCGCCCACTGCCCCATGCTGTCCGATGACTGCAGGACGGCAGAAGCGAACCGGACCGAGGAGTGGCACCTGCTCCCAGCTCCCCCGTCAGCAGGTGAGAGGCCGGGGGCGGGCGGCAGGCAGCATCCATCCCCAGCCCGCGCATCTTCCGCACTCAGCTGCCGGCGGGCGGGGGCGTGGGGACGTACACACGCGTGTGTCACAGGGCCGAGCGGAGCACAGAGCTACAGCAGCTTGTGTGAAAACCTGAGTGGTGAGACGGCATGGCTCCCAGACACTCCCGTTCATGTCGTGGCTGCTGGGAAGGACACTTAGCAACGCCTGCCAAGCGAGTGTTGCGTTTCTCCTCCATCTCTGGTGATCTCTCCATAATCATGGGACGCCCCACGCACAAGGTTATTTATCGTGGCATTATTTCTAACAGCCAAATCCTGGCAAGGACGTTGAATGCCTGCTCACAGCAGGCTGGCTAGGCGGGGGATGGTGAGTCCATACAGTGGAGGACCAGGCCACCGAGAGGATTGAGGTTTCTCAGAACCAGGATGAAGTGACTTCCAAGAGGCAGCGCTAAGTGAGGAACTAGCATGCCGAGAGATGCACGTAGCATGTTATTTTTTATGGAAAAGGGAAATTGTACATTTGATTAATTCTTTGCAAAAAAAAAATTACAGGAAGGGTTGTGCGAAAAGTAATGAACTGCTTTAAAAAAAAGGATTTAAAAAAAAAAAAAAGGATTTTTTTTTTTTTTTAAATCCACTCTTCCCAGCCTGAAGACGTTTCCTAAGGACCAGCAGGGAGCTTCTACACAGGCCACCACTTTGCCAGGAGCAACCACATGAGGGAACTGGGGTTAATGCTCGCACGAGATCGGTACGGGGGACACCCTCTCCCCTCGGTGCCCCGCCTGGCGCAGACGTCCAGCACCCTATTTCCACCCACTCTTGCCCAGACCCCCCCAGATCTCTTCCCGGCAACTCCACTGGGCCTTGCTGGTTATTCTTGCCCACAGTTACTGGCCAATAACCTTTCGCCATTTTTCACTGATCCACTCAAATAAGACCTATTTTTAAAACATTAACCCAGTTTGCTCCTTTATAAAAAAAAAAAATTCTCTTAAGAGAAAAAAAAAAATACGGCTATGAATATTTCCTGAAACAGAAGAGAAAAATCCCTTTTAAACTGAGCTACCTAGGGCTAAAATATAGTTTCCTTTTATTGTTCCTGAAATTGGGTTAAGTCCTTTGAAATTTGCTAATATCCAGGCAACTCCTTCAATTTTTTTTTTTTTTTTGGTCGCTGGACTTTTACAACAGCTTCCTTGTGAGGAATGTCAACGCTGTAACGACACATCTATTCCACGTTACAGCTGGATAACGTAAAGAACACACGTCGTGTCTCATTCACCAGCTGGAAAACACTGGATGAGGACCGAGAGGTCCTGACGCTTCTCGCTGTTGAGGCTCTCCTTCAATAGACGCACGACACTGGGCACCAGGTGTCACGGACAGCTTGCACAGCATCCCAGACGCCTTGTGGGATAAACGGAGATTAGGTTCCACGGGGCGGGAAGTGCTGGGGGAGATTCCTGCGGGAAACCAGCCAGGATGGAGAGCCAGGCTGTGCCAGGGGAAAAAGTCCACCAGCAGAGCCACCATCCGCCCACCCACGCCCATTTCCAAACCCAGCATAAACACCAGGATTCGGGGTGGAGGCAGGCAGCTGGGGCTCTGCAGAGGCGGTCAAAATGGGAGTTTGCAAGGGATGAGTGAGGGGGGCTTTCCAGAGTAGCCCCCAACACTGGCGGGCTGTCGGAGGTGACGCCGTGAGCGGGCAGACGGCAGCACGGGGAACAGCAGAAAGAAGGCCCCAGCCAGGGCTGCAGTGCATCGAAGGGGCCGGATGGCTTCTCCGCATCGAGGAGGAATGAATGGAAGCCGAGAGGACCACGTTCCCACCCTGACTGCCACTACCGGCCACGTGGCCAGTTAGTTCAGATCTCAGCTTCCTTATCTCTAAAAAACAGAATTTAGAAGACAGCTTTATGAAGTGACTGAGATTGAATATATCAAAATGCCTGGCCTAGACTGGGGTATAGCTCACTGAATCCCACAGCCATTTACCAGCTCCACCCGGAACTGTGTGTCCTGAAGCAACTTTTCTTAATTCTCTGGGACAAGGGACTTCCAAGGCTCGTTTTACTGTGACGGAGCAATGCTTCCAAACCTCGAGAACAAAGGTTCTAAATAAGTAATACCTTACATTTGTGTGCTTTCCCGTTTTCCAAAATCTCCCTAGAAAGAATAAGGCCTTCTCCAAAAAGAATTTGACCCACTCCTGGGCATATACCCAGAAGGAACCCTACTTCAAAAAGACACGTGCACCCCAGTGTTCATAGCAGCACTATTTACAGTAGCCAAGACATGGGACCAACCTAAATGTCCACTGACAGATGACTGGATGAAGAAGTTGTGGTCCATTTATACACTGGAATACTAGGCAGCCATAAAAAATAATAAAATAATGCCATTGGCAGCAACATGGATGTCCCTAGAGAATGGCATTCTAAGTGAAGTAAGCCAGAAAGAGAAAGAAAAATACCACATGAGATCGCTCATATATGGAATTAGAAAAAAAAAAAACTCTAACAACAACAAAAAACAAAACAGAAGACAAATGAACTTAAATATAAAACAGAAACAGACTCACATACACAGAATACAAACTTGTGGCTGCCAGCGGGGAGGGGGGTGGGAAGGGACAGACTGGGAGTTCGAGATTTGTAGATACTGACAGGTGTATATAGAATAGATAAACAAGTTTATACTGTACAGCGCAGGGAAAAATATACAAGATGTTGTGGTAGCTCACGGTGAAAAAGAATATGCAAATGAATATATGTATGTTCATGTGTGACTGAAGCATGTGCTGTGCACCAGAAATGGACACAACATTGTAAACTGACTATAACTCAATAAAAAAGAAGATAATTAGGAAATATTATGAACAATTGTCAATAAACTTGATAATTAAGACAAAATTGATGTAAATAAACAGCCTTAAAATGTGGGAGGAGAAAAAGAATTTGAGGAGTAAATAAGCTAAGAAAAAAATCAGTTTCAGGGTTTTATGGCAACCCCTAAAAGCAGCTCCACCCACTCTGCCAAGAGCCTGGCAAGGCTTTGCGAGAACTGCCCATCCACTGAAGCAGAAAGCACTTTTGCTGGGAGAGGTCAGGGCAGCTGCCTTCTGTTACTGTCCGGGCATCCTTACCGGGCAGCGTGCTCTACCACGTTCCGGGCAAACAGCAGGCCTTCAACGAGCTCATGATGCAATGCTCCCCCCAACCCCGGGTCTAATGGAAGTAATAATGACACAGCCGTCTAGTTCCTGAAGGGATCGCAAAGAGTAGCGACATATAATTTATAAACGATCTGCAGAGCAGAACACGTGCGATTGTGAAAAACCGTCGGAGCAATCCGAGTGAGGGAATCTCAGATTTAAACTGGGAAAGGCTTACAAGACGTCTGCACTCAGCGAAGAATCCTGGCCACTGGTTACTCGAGGACTAGGATATTTATAAACGCAGTTCAGCCCTTCCTAAATATAGTTATCCGTACTTAGCCAAGATCTAAATAAGGCCCCAAAGAACACATCCCTGCTAATCCCAAATGGTAATCCTCATACTGACATAAATGATTCTGCATTTATCTCTCCTGAATATAGGAAGAACCAGAGCCACTGTTCGATAAAATAATGTATCCTTTTTCTATTCCAAGTTCAAAGACACGCTGTCCCACAACACTGGTCAGCTTGGAACTGAAGCCGTCTGTGGCTCTGGGCACATGGAAGTTAGCAGGAAGGTCTAAAAGACTCAAAACTCTGAGGATTTGACCTAAATTCCATCCTTTCTCCTCCTGCTCAGTAGGGGGTTGAGGCGGGATCTTTAAGTAAATAACAAACTGGCAAACAAGGGCTTCACCAACAGAATGAATCCCCCAGGCACTTGGAAAGCAAGGATCCTTGTTTTCGTGGTAACAGCTTTAGCCAGTCTGTCCTGGGCCAGTAAGCCCACAATGTGCTGCAAAATGGGGGGGTGTCCCCAAAAGGAAGAACCTGACTGATGCTCTCTGTCCTGTGCTGGGACGTGGTGCTGCTGGCACACTGACAGAAGCTGAACTCAACACCAGGCGCCGTTCAGCCCGGCCCAGTTAGAGCGGGCGTTCACGCTCCCAAAGTCTGAACAAAAGGAGCCTGGGGGATGCGGGCAGGCCTGGTGCTCAGGACCAGGGACAGAGGCAGAAGGCAGGGAGAGGCCTTGCTGGTGTGTGATCAAGAATTGGTTTTCGCAGCAACATGGATGGACCTGGAGATCGTCATTCTAGGTGAAGGAAGCCAGAAAGAGAAAGGAAAATATCGTATCACTTATACGTGGAATCTAAATAAAAGACACAAATGAACTTATTTACGAAACAGAAACAGACTCACAGACGTAGGAAACAAACTTATGGTTACCAGCGGGGGGAAGGGGGTGGGAAGGGGTAAACTGGGAGTTCGAGATCTGCAGACACTAACTACTATGTATAAAGTAGATAAACAGAAAGATCCTATTGGATAGCGCAGGGAACTATATTCAATACCTTGTAGTGACCTAAAATGAAAAGGAATATGAAAAGGAATATCTGTGCACACATGTGTGACTGAAACAATACGCTGTGCACCAGAAACTCACACAACGTTGTAAACTGACTATATACTTCAGTAAAAGAAAAGAATCTATGGACGGAATGGCAGTTAATTATCTCAAGGTCTCTGAATTTCAAATAATAAAAGGAACGATAATGCTTCCTGTATCAGAATTTAAATCAATTCCCTAAGTGCTCATTACTTAATCTTTTGGCTTATGGACATTCTTTTTTTTTTCAGGAGCCTTGATTCTTTTTTTTCTTAAAGAAATAAGAGTATGAGGTTTCTCACAAGCATCATTTCCTAAAGGAAAAAAAGGAGAGGAACTCACAGGAACAAAAATAAAAGCGACTCCCGTGCCTTATAGAAGGAATCACACCAGGAATTCATGTACTGCCAGCAAACAGCCAACAGAGGTGGCGCATCATCTACGAATATCTTGAAGACGCTAGGGACATGCACACTGTAAGACATAATTAGTTCCACCTGCATATCCTTGGAAAAATTCTGTGAACTCTTATAAATTACTCTAAAAAAAGTCTCTCTGCTTTATCCACTTTAGTTTTCAACAAAAGAATGGTAGGAGGGCAGATCTCCTCAAATTCCATCATTTAAGGAGGTCACCGAAATTAAAACAACAGAGCAAAGTATTCAAGTAGAATAAGATTCATACCCTTAAACAATAAAGAGCTTATATAATTCAATAAGAAAAAGATAAAAATCCCAAAAGGAGAAGAATAAAAGTCACAGAAATGAGCATTTTTCAAAGAAAAAACAGAGACGGTCAATAAACCTATTTGAAAAGATGTAGTTCATTAGTAATCAAGTCAATATAAATTACAATGGTATGGATTTATCCACCAAAAAAATTTTTTAAAAGAAAAAATTAGTATCTACAGCTGATGAGGCCATGAAGAAAAAGACATATCACGTAACACTGATGGGAATATAAATGGAATGTCTCAGGGGGACAATTTTTCAACATATGTAAAAAAAAAAAACCTTTTAAAATGTACGTAACTTAAACACGGTTATTAACATTGGTCCCGAGGAAATAATGTTAACGATTGTGAAAAAGAGTATTAATAAAAATTGGCAATAACCATAATTTTCAGAATACGGGTTTGGCTACCAAAATTATAATACATCCAAAAGACATGCTGGTAGGCATATGCTGTCAGATTGTAGAGAAACATACAATTACGGGAATATTTTGCAAAGAAAAATAAAGCCCATAAAATAGTGTACCTGGCGTAGTATATTTCTGTTATAAATCACAGGAGAGAGAAAATACTGTGGAAAAATAAATATCAAAATATTGACAATAAATTATCTTTCTGGTGGTACTGGAGGTGACATTTTCCCACTGTCCATTTTGGCAATCAGTCTTCACATTTTCTGTATGGAACTCATAACATTTTGTTCCAAAATTTCTATTCAATTTTGCTTTAAAAAGCACATGATTTATATAGTCCAATAAAGAATAGAGAGTGGGTGTAAAGAGATATTTAAATGAAGGCAATATAAATGGTTAGCAAAAGCGAACATTATTCAACTTAGGAGGTAAATAAAAAGTAACCGATGAGCAAAGCCAGTGAAAAGGTTAGAAAGGATTAATGAAACAAACACTCATGCAGTCAGCAGTTAAAACCATATTTATAAAAAGTTTAACATCATGGAAAACATCCATTTAATGCACTCACTTTAAAACACCTTACACACATTTCATTTTAACAATGGAAAAATAAAGACATATTCATAGGAAAAAGAATGGGACCACATAAGCCTAAACTTATAACGTTATTTTTGGACAGCGTGGCTTCTTCGGGGTTACTTTACAAATATTTCTCTCTTGAGTCTTAAATTCCTTTGACAATAATCAGAAGCTGTTGTGGCGACAAGGCGCCGAATGCAAAGCTGGTGCAAAAGACAGGAGCCCCTGAAACGTTCAGAACTCTCAGTTCATGCTCAGTTGAACACAAGCACTTTGAAAACCATGCTATTTGTGAAACATAATTATCAACGTGAAACGTTCTTTACGAGGCCGTCGTGTCATCCAAGTTCTAGCTCAGCGTGGAGTTTAATTTGGACGCCGCCGTGCTGGACAACTGCTTCTCCGTCACTCTCACACGTTACCACACCCACAACGCGTCTGACACTTGATGTGTGTGTTTTCCCTGCCGCCAGGCAACTCTCCAGCACCAACTGGGTGTCCCTACCGTTCAGCTCAATCTGACACTGTCTACATGGAGACGGCACCGGATCCCACAGGGCGGGGGCTCAGGCCCACAAGACTGCCCCAGTCCCCACTCAGATGCCAGGCACACGTCCGGGTTGTCGCCGGTGCTTCTGAGCGACCAGCTACACACTGGAGGTTCCCACAAGCCCCTCCCTGGATTCCATTAACTTGTAAGAGTGGCTCACAGAACGCTCGGGAACATTTCACTCACTAGATCACTGACTTATTATAAAAGGATGTAAGTCAGGAATAGCCAGGTGGAAGGTGCCCAGGGCACGGCGTGGGGAGCACGGAGCTGCCGCGCTGTCCGGGCGCACCACTCTCCCCGAATCTCCACGGGCTCAGCACCCCAGGAGCTCTCTGCACCCTGTCCTTTTGGGTTTACGGTGGCTTCGCTACACCGGCATGATTAAATCATCGCCCCTTGGGTTGGGGGGTGGGTGGGATAGCTCACTCCACTTACGGAGTGTGGAGAGGTGACTTAACTTGGCCAAGTGAACACAAGAAGCAGGCAGAAAGCTGGGCTCGAATGAGGTCCGCCAGCTTCTGCCTGTGTGTTTTCTCTGCCAGTGCCTGGACGCTGCAGCTTCCTGTGTGACAATAATTCACAGTCTCATTCTCTGGAATGTCTGCCACACCTCTCACAGGGAGCCAGAATGAGATTTATTTTAGGCATCACTTTACTGCTAGAAGAAACCAAAAATGCCAACTGAAACTGCTGCCGGGGGATGTACCCGGTGTTCCAGGTTCTTGCCCCGTCCCCAAAAGAATTTAGAGGTAAGACATAGTGGTTAAAAAAAGTAAGGTGAAAATTTATCAAAGGATGGACGGCACACTCTCACGGGGGGAGCAGGCAGACTCAGGTGAGCAGCTGCCCCGAGTTTCTTTGGCAAGTTAGCTACATAGGGTGTAAAAATGAACGGGCGGAATATTCACCGGGGAGGGAAGGGTTTGGGGTCCTATTCCTTGATTATCACCCCAGCTCCACCTTCCCAAAGGGAGGAGGGATTTTTGTCCTTATTTAGTCTGGATCAGAAGTGTCCCAGCGTCGGTGCATGATGGGGACTTCTGATCTGCAAGGCTAATGTTATTGAAATGAGGGCAGAATGAGCAAAAGGTTACATTCAGACACTCACTGGAGATTCCTGCCTTTTTCCATCTTTCTTTGTTGGTTTCCAGGTCACTCCTCACCCCAAAATGTGTGACCCCTTATCAGCCCAGAGGTTCCTGCCCTTCTTTCTCTGCCCAGGGACCCCTGGTGCTCACATGATGTGTGGTTTCCCTGCATTTGGCCCACGCCCCTCCTTTCTGCCCAGTTCCTGCCATGTGGCCTGCGTCCCCCTTTCTCTGCTCATGTCTAGCTGTCTGCTGCTCTACCAAAACCACACAGACTAGTGCACCTCTATCCCGTGAACAACCTTTTATGGGTTGTTCGGCCATCTGAACTATCACTTCCTACCTCTCTAAGAGCAAAACAAAAACAAAGGCGCTCAGAATGTCTGACTTGATGTGAACAATCCCAAACCAAAGGGCACAAAGCCCACCTGGGGCGGCAAACCACAGGACAGTCCCTCTGGCTCTCAGAATAAAGTTCTTCGATGCGAAAAATACTCAGAGGTGGAAATTTGGGGCACAGAACAACACGAAATGAACGCATGCATGGGCCTGCAGCCAAGAGGGGTTCCATGACAAATTTTCTAAATGCCACAAAACGTCACTCACTTCAGAAGCACACAGCGCAGGAGTTCCGACGTGCAAAGGCCCTCAGGTGAGCCCAGCAACCTGGCGGGGGGCAAGAAGGAGGGAGATGCTGCTTTCATGACCTGAAAGGGAGTGAGTGAGAATGTGACGAAAAAAAATCTGTTGTTTCCAACCACAGCACACAGAGCCCCGAGATGGGATTAACAGACACACACTGGCCTAAATCTTTACCAGCAAATCCAAAACTTAACCACCAGGGCTAGGGAGAAATTAGTCACTTCTCAACTTTTGTGGACAGAAACGCCTACAAAGGTTAGCAGAGACAGCGGCTTGGGTAGCAAAATGCCAAAAAGGGCAGAGGAGGGTCCCCTAACCTGGGCTGTGCACCAGCCTCCCCTCTTTGACTTGCACTTTGGAGGGAAAGTGCGCTGGACTGAGTGAGGACACGCAGTGACGAAGCGTCTGGACTTTAACCGTCGGGAGCACGGGGGACGGAGAAGAGCTGAGATCTGACGAAGCGCGACCAAAGGCTGAACAAGTGGTGGCCCCCCGAGTTCGAGGCGACGTGGCCCCTGCTGGGTCCCCCAAACCCCATGAGGCCGTCCCACTCACCGGGGCACCGCCACATGCACCCCCGGCACCTGCCGCCCCTCCTGCAGGTCCCAGCTGAAACTCGGGGTTCCTCCTCAATCTGATCTGCCAGGGAGGACTCCGCTGACCCGACCCCCCCCCCCCGCCGCCGTCCTGGACCCCACCTTGTGCTTCCAGGGAGCACAGTGCTTGGCACTGACCCCTGCTCGCCGCCCTCGCTCTCCTAAGCAGGACGCCAGGGACACATGAGCGGGACGCACTCTTGGCCCTTGCATGCACAGGGTGCATAATGCGTGAGTTTAAAGACTGAAAGGAACTGTGCCCCCACACAGCTGGGGGCACGTGGTCTGAAGGACCCGCCTGCCCACCCCTGGCAGCAGCTACACTCCGCTGCTCTCCTGGGCACATCACCCTCTCGATGCTCTGTCTCAGGTGCCCCTGACCCTCCTAAGCTTTTCCTCCTTCCCTTTTCTCCTGCTGAGGATGCGGGCTGGGGTGGCGTGGCGGGTACATGGAGACACCCAACGGAGGAGGGCGGCCGAACTTTCCGGGCAATGCTCCCTGTTTCTGGGCAAGTCTCAGCAAAGTGCATACAGCTCTGTCTCCCGGCTCTGTCAGCTAGCGTTTCCGATGGCTGTTGGTTGCCGTGTCCTGCGTCCCCCACTCCACCCTCCTGGGCATCAAGCCTTGTCTGGGGCGGGAGGTGAATGGTGGGTGTGCGAAGGCTTGCTGGTGGCAAAGGAGGGGGCTGAGGAAGAGAAGGAAGAGAAGGCAGGTGGAGACCCGTGGAGGCAGGAGAGCAGAGCAGAGCCCCAGCGCGGCTGTGCCCCCCAGCCCAGCAGACGTCCCGCCCTGGCCCCCCCACGGCCACCTGACCCCACCTGCCTCTAGACAGCACGTCCCTGAAGACCCATCTAGATATCTCCTCCGGGAATGCCCTTCCCTGGAGCTAACACTGTGTGGGGCCAGGCTCGGTGTCGCCAGATGAAAACTTCCTGAATTTTCCTAAAAATGAGATGTCAGTTTTCCCCTTGGGGCTCTGATTAAATTTTTACTAAAATCTTCAGCACTCCGGCATTTTCATACAGCACAAGGGTTTTCATTTGTGTGATCTTCTTATTTGCTCCTAAAAATATAGCGTGAAGGGGCAGGTTGCTGAGCCCAGGGGCACGCTGAGCGCGGGGCGGGCGGTCCCACGGTGTCATCAGGGAGGGACTGTCCCGTGTCAGGAGGACAGCGTGTGGCCCCCACTCTGCAGCTGGTGGGAGGGGGTCTCAAATGCCCACTCTTTCCCACCCTGCCCACCCACTCGTGACTGTCTGGCTTCCTCCCGCAGACCGGGAGCCTCTGAAGTTTAGGGTCCTGCCTCGTCCGCCCTCTTACCTCCGGGGTCCAGCCCCGGGCAGGGGCTCAGGAAACGCTCTTGTGGAAATGCTCACGTATCCCCTTCCTCCTCTGCCTGCTCAAACGTTTTAATTTGACTCGGCTAAACACACTGCAGTTTGGACACTCGCCCCGCTCACTTTCCAATTAAGACAGAGGCAAGGCTCAGCACAGCGAGGATGGAGAGCTCGGCTGCTGCGGGAAGCAAAGATGGACGGGACCCCACCGCATCACCAGAAGTTCTCACGGTGGGAGGAAAGGAGAGAGTGGTGGAGAAGCATCCGACGCGAGCAGGATTGCAGAGGAAGACTGACAGGAAAACAGAACGCTGTTGGTGGCGGGACACGGGCCGGGGCACCGGGGCGTGATGACAGGGTCCACATGGGCACGCAGCCTCACTCCCGGCACTGTCACCACCCGGGAGCCTCACAGAAGGTGGACAGAGCAGAATCCCTGCCGTGTCAAACCCTCAGCTCCTGAGGGGAAGGAGGCAGGAGAATGGCACACGACTGGATTAAAGTCATGTCTGAGGAGTTTGGAGGGTTTACTAGACACTCTAAGCATGGAGGCGGAAGGGACTGGCCATCTTCTGACAGCAGGCTGAATGCTTGCGGTAAATCAAAGAGCTTTCAACCTGACAGCCCGTCCCCTGAACTGGGACGGGCTGTCAGCACTCCCTAGGGGAGCGAGCAGGACCGTGTGGACAGAGGCTGCTCCCTCACAGCCAGGCTGGTTTCCCCACGTGTGTCCCGAGCCCCCAGCGGGCTCAGTAAAGCCACCAAAGGCCGATGGGAAAAGAGAACACGCTTAGCACCGTGCACCGCCCTCCAGCCTCTGCCAGGTGAGGCACTGGCCCTCTGGCTCACACGGCGTTCCCGGGGATGCTGACACTGCGGGAACGCCGGCGCGCACCCCTAGCCCGGCAGGTAACAGCTGATCCGGCCACCCTGCACATAAGCGGAGGCGTATGAGTCATTCACGTCGGAGTTTTCGGGGAGGTCGCGTCCAACGCCTCTTCTTTCTGAGAACAGACGCCCAAACTTTGGGTCAGGTTTCAGCAAACCCAGCCATCGGTCACCCAACCACCTGAGTGAGTGAGAATGCCCCGCGTCCAGCTCCGCACCGTCCTGGGTGCCAGGAAGGACACAGAGCAAAGGAGTGTAGTCAGAGGTCGGCCCGCAGTCACCTGCCGTCGAATGAAACCCGTTCCGGATGGACCGCTAAGATCCTCAGTGACACCGCCACTGCGTGCAGGTGAATAAAGTCCACCTCCCCGAGGGTATCATGAAGATTCTGTGAGCTAGTGTGTGTAAAAGCGTGAAGCTGAGACTGTCCCCTTTCCCGGCCATCAAGAAACAATCACCTTCCTCTGCCCCCTAGGTCTTCCCACTTCAATGTCTCCAAAGTGTTTAATGAAATCTCACCCCCAGGCTACCCACATAGAGTTCATCCCCCCCAAATGCACTCAGTAAGTGCCAGCAACTGCTGACCGCTATGCTGGGGGCTGGGGGGGCCTCGCTGGACCAGGCCATCCGCGGCCCATGCCCTTCGTCTCCCTGGCCAGCTCTCCCCCACAAGCCAACGAGGAGCTCGCAGGCCCCGCGTGGGAAGCTGCAGGTTGGAGCAGGGACGCTCGCACGGCCAGGGCCACATGTCCCACTGCAGCCTGGCTTGGACACACAAGCCCCAACCCCGCACCCCGCGCTGCAGGACACCTCTCTTCACCAGCTGGTGACGTGGCAGAGAACTTGACTGCTGATCCGCTCTGCAGATCGAGTGTCCATCTCGCTGGGGAAGTGCTTCTTCATCAGGAAACGCTGCAAAGTCTACTCCTGTAGACTCTCCCAGAAAGGGCAGGTGTCCCTCGCCCATTCTGCCCCGGGGCTCTCTGCACCGTGCCCTGCCTGGGGCTGTGTTCTCTCCCCAAGCTGCTCCCCGCAGTCCGTCTCCCAATCCAGGCAAGGATTTGGCTAAAGTCCTTCCAGCCTCCAAAGCATTACAAAGACGCCAAGTGTAAGTTCAGCACCCCGACACAGACCTTTTATTTGGGACCTTTTCTAACTCAATCGCTCAAGCATCTTCTCAAAAACAAAAGTCCGAATACGGGCTGCACCCAAACCTTCCACAGCAAATCCGCCTACAACCCAAAGCCTCGTGAGTCCACAGAGAGAACCACTATAAACCATGACGGCCTCCGACGGTTTAAAGACAAGCAGAATAACCCCTCAATGCAAACGTACAAAAGACCAGTAAGACAGACACCTGCCCAAGGGTTTCATGGGGCGCTGCTAACAGCCAGACGCCAGAAAGCACCTAAATGCCCATCAGAAGCGATTTAAGAGAGCCGCACTATCAGGGAACACGTCAGGGAACACCCTGCAGTTCCAAGGAGGATGCACTCAGTTTGTTGCATGCCAACATGCAAATAGCTCCAAGAAATATCTCTTACAAAAAAAAAGAAGACAAGAGATGCAGAACGCTGTGTAACATACGACCCCATCTGCGTACTTTTAACAAAGTATCTGGCACATAATTAAAAAAAAAAATTCAGAGGGCTGCAAAAGAAATTTAACAGAGAAATTTAACTCTCTCCCCCTGCAGAGAGTCTAGACTTGGGGAGATGGGAGGGGAGGGTGAGACTCTTTTGTTCTGTTTCATACCCTTTTTTGTTTACACCATATACGTGCATTTAAAAAAAAAATCAAATCAATTCCCTATGAAGATAGGGGACAAGGGCAACATAGATGAAATCCCCAGGTAATTTAAGAATGCAATGTCTGTTGGTATCCATCCCTTTTTATAAAAAGCTCCAGGCTGAGTTCAGTTTCCTCCAATTCATCTCTCTCTGCCCGTCCTTAAAATAAAACTAATGAGCCATGAAGCGGCCAAATGGGAGTCTGAAAGGAAGAGGGGAAAAGGCTGACTCATTCACGTGGATAACAGCTCTTCACGAGCAAGGGCCACAGCCTGCGGAGACCAGCCTTGGGCAGAGCCCGTGTCCCTCCCACCCCCGATACACTGGGGGGGTCTGCGGGGCACGCCGCCTTCCAGCCGGTCCCGGCGCAGCGATGCCCGTGGGCAGGCTCAGGAGCTGGGCAGCAGCGGGACACACGGATGAGCGTCTTTCTGGGACATAAAACACACACAGCACATTAAAACTGCACGTACGCACAGCCCTCCCTGTGGTGGAACAGCTGTGGAAAAGAGCAGCTATGAATGAGCAGGTACAGCCCCACTTGGACCGCATTTCAAACGTCTATTTCTAAACTGATGATTTTTGAATTTAGGACCCCTTTTATTTTTGCACAGAAGCAATGGTATGCACATTGGCTACATTCCCTGGCTGGCCACCCTGGTTTCTTTTTAGCTCCTAAATCAATGAATTGCCCCCCATCTTTGCGACTGGCCCGAGCTGTCCACCTGCCAGCAGCAGTGACATGCGGGTGAGCTCTGGACCATGCTGGGCGGTCAGCAGCTGCCCGGCCCAACTCCACCTGAAGCAGAGGTTGAAAGGAAAGGACTCAGAGAAGCCTGGCTGAAGACAAGTGCTCCCTCCGGACTACTGGAAAGAAAGGTCTTTGCTGCCACTGAGGCTTCAACAGTGAAAACTCACGACCGATGTCCCTGCTGGGATGCGCCTGGATGGGGTCAGTGCCATCATCCCATCACACAGCTTTGTCTTGTTTATTTCTATGTCTGACTTAGATCTCAGAAAGGGCCTGAGGACGCTACAGAAATAAATGTCAATTAAACACACAAGGGAAAAAAAATGCCCGAAGCGGATGTACCGAAAGAGAAAAATATAACTCAACTGGACCACGTGAACATTTGAAACTGTTACGCTGCAAATAATACCATGAAGAAAGTGAAAAGGCAAACCCACAGAATGGGGCAAAGATGTGCCAAGTCCTACAGCTGACGAGGGACCTGTACACAGACGTCTTCAAACTGAGCAATAAAAGGACAAGCCGTTAAAAACGGCCACAGGGTTCCTTTTTGGGGTCACGGCAAGGATCTAAAACTGACTGGCACAACCATGTGAATGTTAAAAACCGCTGAATTCTACACTTGAAATGGGTGAGCTGCATGCATGTGGGTTATATCTCGGTAAAACCCTTCTTTTTAAAATGGGCAATCATTTAAATAGACATTTCTCCAAGGATGGCCACTAAGCACAGAATCAGATGCTCCGTTTCACTGATCATTAAGGAGACGCAAGTCAAAACCATAGCGAGACACCACGTGACACTCCCTCAGTTGACCACAGTCTAAAAGACAGACAATTACAAGTGTTGACAGGGATGTGGCGACACTGGACGTGACTATGACATAAAAGGATATAAAGGAGGCGGCCCCCACTCTGTCTATGGAGTGTGCGCCTGCTTTGGCTCCAACCTGAGCCCCCAACCCGCACACCTCGTGGCCTTTCTCTCGCCTTCTGAGACAGCCTACGCTCTATGCAGCGTGTCTCTCTCTAAATAAATCTACCTTTACTCAACTGTGGCTCACACGTGAATTCTTACCTGCACGAAGCCAAGGACCCACACTTGGCAGGGTGTGTTCTGGGGACTCAACAGAGACCTGGAATACGGCCCTCCTCTCGCCTCACATCTGTTTTTCCTGCATCATTTTTAGTTTGAAGCTCTGGCACTATTAAACTTCTCAACTGATAGGCATATGTTCCTTTTTTAAAAATAAAACACAGTAAAAAAAACCCCACCAGCAACATACGACAAACGTCATTTATAGTCAAAAACAAGCTGAAATGAACACCGTTTCTATCCAAGAAGGTCCCTGGGGAGATGAGGTGAGGGACCCCAGTGCTGCGAGGTGAAGGCGCTCCCCTCCTGTCCCGGGGCCTCCCCCAGGTGTGCCACCAGCCCCGGCACGGCCCGGGCACAGTCGAAGCTGTCTCCTCTCCTGCTCTCCCTTTCTGGCCTGGCCTGCGTAACTGAATTCACATGTATGCTTACACCCTGGTGTGACTGGAAAAATAAAACAGACAGGACTGCCGCTGGAGTCCCAGCTTGCGGGCCACACTAGTTATGCATCCGACGGAGCTCGGGGTGGCACCCTGGTTCCTAGTCAGCCTCGAAGCTCCCTGAGATGCTCCCAGCCACATCAGTGCAAGTTGTACACCTTCTATTGTTTGTTTGTTTTTTGGGGGGGAGGTAAGTAGGTTTATTTATTTTTTATTTTGATGGAGGGACTGGGGGTGGAACCCAGGACCTTGTACGTGCTAAGCACGCGCTCTGCCACTGAGCCTTCCCCTCCCCCGAGGTGTACACCTTCTAAACGGACAGATCCGTCACCAGGCAGGGCTGACGGCTCTTGTGTTTAAAAATTAGCCCACAAATGAACACGTAATTACTGCCAGGGAGTCCACCAAGTTGAGAATGGTTACACAAAGGGGACACACAAAGAATAGGGGAAGGCGGGAAGTCTGGGCAAAGCTGGACTTGGCCTCACTTCAGCATGGGACAGAGAGAGACCCAAGTAGGAAAGCCGGGGAACAGAAATAAAAGCCAGAAGTTTCAGTAATGGTAACATTACCAATGTAGGTTGTGTTGGTTTTGGGGTTTTTTTTTTTTTTTTAGCAAATACAGTGTGGTGAAGTCAGACGTGAGATCAGTGGAAAATGGCTGAGAGGTATGCAGGAAGTCTGTATTAGCTTTGACACTTTCCTATAAATCGAAAATTCTTCCAAAGTTAAAAAGCTGATTAAAAAATATACAGATATATCGTGCCCAAAACAAAGAAACAAGAGTAACGCCTGAATGAAGGCTCCCGGCTGTGAAACACCCTGAGCAGAGGCGGGGGTGCGGGGCGGGCATCTGGAGGGTGAGCGGAAGCCTCGGTCTGCAGATGACTGAGCCAGCAGCACCGGAGCCCAGAATTGAGGGGACAGTCAGCCCTCCTGGCCCACGCCGTGTGCCGGGAGCCCAGCGTGGCAGCAGCCGAGGCCATTCGTCACCCCTCCGCCCTGGATCTGAGCAGCCCCCGGACAGCTCCAGGCAGCAGTGGTGGGTTGGATATCGTGACACCCAGGTCACGCCCTGTCCCAACTCTGGGGCTGGGGAGAAAGTCAAAAAAGACTCCAGGTTTTTCAGATAAATTCCCCCCAGCAGGACACCCCCCACCCCCACGAGGTGGGAAGAGGAGGAGGGGCAGCCAGGCGACCTCGGAGGCTCTTTTCTGTGCTGCCACTTGGAAGACGACGGCAGGACATTTTGGCTAATTTTACAGTGAAGTCCTGTTCTCCAACATGTAAGTATAGGGGTCAATAATTTAAACTTGAGTCTCTGTACACTGATAGCCAGCTTCTTGGGAGTTACAGAATCACGTAAACTCGAAAAAAAAGTAAATAAATAAAAGCAAGAAAATACCTTTTACAGAGACCTCTGAACACACAGAACCACGTGTAGCAATCACTCAAACCTTGCTGGCAGGTGACTTAAGAACGGTCAGCTTCAACGGCCGCCGGTGGACGTGTTTGTTCTGCTTGGCCCACAGCACTGTTAAGATAAGGAAACTCTCCAGAAAAACCTAGATTTCCAACTTTTCTGAAGAGCCCAAAGGCCTGTCCACAATCGCCCAGACCACGAGTGGTACCTACCCTGTCCCTCCCACCCGGGTCCCAACATGCCCTTCACACGATGAGGCAAGGTCATGCCACTTCTTTCCTATCACTCAGGATGCGACGAAGCCGGGGGTCCATGAAACATGAGGCAAATATCATGGGACCTGCAACAGGCACTTCAGGATAATGAAAAACCAGCATCTCCCAATGACCAGCAAAACCCACACCCCTAAGGGGGAAGCAGGAGGCCTTATTTCATCACCATTCACGTCTATGACCAGCCTAGCGCAGCCACAGTGGGGGCCGGCGACCTGGAGACACCGGGCCTGGGGGGGGCGGCCACCTGGAGACACAGGGCCGGGGGGACCAGCCACCTGGAGGCGCAGGGCCTGGGGGGGCAGCCACCTGGAGATGCAGGGCCCGGAGGGCACCAGCCACCTAAAGACAGGGATGTTGGGGGGTGTAGGCACTGGGCAAGATCACTGTGGGGGTCCAGCCTAGCAAAGAACACAAGTCTGAGAGGTTTGCTAGCGGATAATGGATAGTCCAGGCAGCTGGGGACCAGGTGCTCCAAATGGACCCCAAATTACCTAAAGGTTTCATGAGGGACCCAGGACGAGATCATCACAAACCATTACCAAGCACTGAACACACTCCGGCTCTTAGAGCAAAGGCCCGCTCAGATAGACAGGCACGGGGCAGGAGGGCCCCGGGCCCTTCACCATTCGCCCCTCCCTTAGGGCAAGTGACCCCAGGTCAGACATCACACCCCGTGGGACAGGAGACTTGGTGACGGATGCACGTGGCCCATGGCTCGGTTTCAGCCCAAACCCCCAAGTCTGTGACTTGTCTGGACAAAGGCTGAGGAAGGAAGGGACCCTTAGGTATCATTTTTGCAACTGGGGCCGAACCAGGCTCTGGGTTCTCAGAGCTCTCCCCTCCTTTCCCACCCTTGGAAACAGCCTGCCCATCTCCACCACCTTCCCCAGGGTGACCCGGAGGGGCAGGGCTACCGTGGCTGACACTCCGAGCACTGGACACTTACCCTGAGCACCGAACAAAAGGAGGTACTTCCTTGCCCCCAAAACTACATTCTAAACAGACACCCAACTCTACGGAGAATACTTTGCCTTCTTCCCAGACGAGAGAGCATGGAAATATTCTAAAATAAATCCCCCTTATATATATATATATAAAAAAAAATCTGTGTATTTAAAAGCCTGCACTCTCATCCTTTCTAAAGAAAAAAAAGGGACTCCCAAATCAGGAAAAGGCTCATTTCCACCCATTCCCATCAGGCTCACTGCAGGGACTGAGAGCCTTGTCCAGGAAAGCAGCCCCTGGGTCGCCCACATCAAGACCGGGCTGCTCCCCAGGGTGCCCCCGGAGCCCAGGTGCCGGGGGTCCGGGGGCCAGAACAGTTGGGCACAGCGAGGGGGGCCGCCAGACAACACCCGTGCTGGGGAGAGGGCACAGCATTGGTCCAAGGACTCTGGGCGGAATCCGGCTTCCTCACATTGCATAACTCGGCCATCAGAACCAAAGGGGTAACAACATCAGCCAACAGGCCAGTCTACCTGCCATGAGAGCCTGGGCACAGGGCAGGATGGTCAGCCCGCCTCTGAAAGACACCTTCAGTGTCCGCACGCACGTGCTGGTGTTTTAAACCTCTGTGTCTCGTAACGTGGGGAAAACTTACTTCTGTCCAAATGAGCAAACATACAGCATTTGACCTGGCAATCATACATGCTGCCGGAGGGAGAATAAACTTGATTAAAAAAAAAATTAACTTTCTGAAAGTCAAGCTGGTAAGACATAGCAGATGCCCTTAAATCTGTCAATCAGCTCTGGCCTGTCTGGTTATTCCATTTTTAGAAATCTACCTTAAAAAAAAATCCAAAACAAATAAAATACAATAAAATAAAAATCCCAAATGCACAAAGAGGCTGATCTTAGGATCCTGAAAACCTAGGAAAATGGGGAACAAGCTGAATGTTCAGCATCTGGAGAATGGATGACTTCATCAAAAACCACCTCAAAATACTACAGAGCCACTGACATGTTTATGGGGTAATTTTTAATGGAATGCAAGTGCTCATGACAGAAGAATGCGAAACTTTACGCATGCTGTGACCACTGTATGAATAATGCAGAAAACAAACTGCTGCAAGGAGACGTCATTCGAGGTTAATGGCTCCTGTCTTGGTGAATTAGGAGGGGCTCGGTTTTGTTCCTCTGCATATTTCTCTGCTTTAAAATTACTCTATGATTAGAATGCATTCGTTTTATTTTCATAATAAATATCGTAATGGTTTAACTATGAAGTTTGGAAGTCGGAGATTCCTTTTGGCTTGAGAGATCAGGGCAGGCTTCCTGGAGGGGGACGTGTTTGAAATGAGAACAGAAAGCCAGGGAGAGAGGGCATTCCCAGAGGAGGCAACAGCCCCACCAGAAGCAACGGGGTTGGGTTCTTCCGTGAAAACATGGAATATTCCTGTTTGGTTGGCAAATTCCCCACAGATTTCCTCGTGGGCTGAAACAGCACACAGTGTGCTCAGTGCCAAATCGGATTCTGAGCACTTCCGGGAGCGTATCTCAAAGGTCAATCTTCCCATCCAAGGAGAAGTCTAAGTGCAGAAAATCAGAGAAGGGACATCTTTTTCCTTCTTCCTACAAGCAACCCTGAGTGGGGAGGGGGCAAGCCTGCTTCCCTCTCTGGTGCAGCAGGGGGCAAACAGAAACGCATCGAATTGGGGTTGGGGGTACTGGAAGCTGAAGCAGGAAGACAAGGCAAAGTGGGTGTTTGCTTTTGTAAAAAATTAGGTATATTTATTTTTAACAGCAGGACCGGGGATTGAACCCAGGACCTCACGCATGCTGAGCATGCGCTCTGCCACTGAGCTGTACCCTCCCCATTAAACTGGTAACAAACGATGGAGAGGTGGAGGCCCAGCGCTGGGGGCCAGGCTGGGGACCCCGGTGTCACAAATGAGGTCCAGGAAAGCTAAGTGACATGACCCCCAAAATGAAAGGCTGGAACCGGTTTAAAACTCAGGTCTGCCTGGCTCCAAAGCTGCCCTTTTTCCTACCACATTTACATCACCTCCAAAAACTGGGCATTAGACCTCAGGTCGTGCAGCCCGACCTCGCTCCTAAGGCAGGAGTCTGATCTCCCAGGTTGCTGACGGGGAACTCACTCACGGAAGAAAGTGACAAGGTGGCCGGGGGAGCCCTGCTCCCCGCAGGGGACCTCCAAGAGCCACCTGTGCTGAAGTCAGGAAGGTGACAGTACACTGGGGGGACAAGACACAGGATCGCCTAGACTGGACCCTTGAACCCAAAGGAAAAAGTCTACACGGGGCTGTCTACACACTGCTGATAAACATTTACACACTTTGGGGAAGACGTACAACCAACACTCGTGCCTTGCACCCTTCAGAGTCCGGGTGGAGCTCTCCATCTGGGTTTCAGCGGTGTTCCTACAGCAGAAAACGACAAACGCTTGACAACATAATTACAACTGTCACTCTTTCTAAAATGTATTAAGCTTGGAAACATTCAGGGAGTGACTGTGTAGGCCCAGGAGTTAATTATATCTCATAACCTCGTTGCCAGTGCACGTGACACTGCCAGGAGGCATTGCTAGAAAGGAACCATAATTCATCTATTGTGTCGGCTATTTTTAAATTTTGGATTCAAGAATTTTTTTTTTTTTTTGACTAGGAATAGACTTACCTGTGTGACCCAGGAATCCCGCTCCTGGGCATATATCCAGAAGGAACCCTACTTCAGAAAGACACCTGCACCCCAATGTTCACAGCAGCACTATTTACAATGGCCAAGACATGGAAACAGCCTAAATGTCCATCCACAGATGACTGGATAAAGAAGATGCGGTATATTTATACAATGGAATACTACTCAGTCATAAAAAATGACAACATAATGCCATTTGCAGCAACATGGATGTTCCTGGAGAATGTCATCCTAAGTGAAGTAAGCCAGAAAGAGAAAGAAAAATACCATATGAGGTCGCTCATATGCAGAATCTAAAAAAAAAAAAAAAAAAAACATAAATATAGGACAGAAACAGACTCATAGACATAGAATACAAACTTGTGGTTGCCAAGGGGGTGGAGGGTGGGAAGGGACAGACTGGGATTTCAAAATGTAGAATAGATAAACAAGATTATCCTGTAGAGCACAGGGAAATATATACAAGATCTTGTGGTAGCTCACAGAGAAAAAAATGTGACAATGAATATATATATGTTCATACGACTGAAAAATTGTGCTCCACACTGGAATTTGACACAACATTGTAAAATGAGTATAACTCAATAAAAAAATGTTGAAAAGAAAAACAATTTTTTTTTTTTTTGCAAAAAGGAGAGGTTTGGGGGAAAGCTTTTTTTTTTAATTTTATTTTTTGGGGGGGAAAGTTTTTAATGCCCCTACTTACTTCCACCACCTCACAGAATTTAACGGGGATATGTTCTCTGTGTGTGTGTGTGTAAAACACATACTTTATTTTTTTATTGAAGTACAGTCAGTTTACAATGCTGTGTCCATTTCTGGTGCGCAGCACATGCTTCAGTCATACATGAACATACACATATTCCTTTTCATATTTTTTCATTGAATATAGTTCCCCGTGCTGTACAGTAGAAACCTGTTGATCTATTTTATATACAGTAGTTAGTATCTGCAAACCTCAGATTCCCAAGTTATTCTGTTATTTCTCCTGCACCGCGTATGACGAGGAGTCAGGGCAGGCTGATGGAATCCGCACCAGTGAACAATCTTTGTTAAGAGGCCTGCTTTCAAAGGGAGGGAAAGACGAGCCTGGGGAAACGGGCTGTTTACCTACAACACAGCCCCTGAGACAAAGTTACTAGGTTTGGCTGCATGTGCCAATTCATTTGCTGCAAGACGAATAAAATTTTGATTACACACCTAGGCCTAAATATTTTGGTTTTACTTTAAATATTTCCTTTACCAAAACCAATAAGACTAACTGGGGGTCAGAAGTAAATACGGCCCGCAAGCCTGCCGGGTGCCCCCATTCCGTGTCTTCAACCCCAGCAGCCCCACCCCCCACGGCTACTTGTCACGCATCACCATATAAGAAGGCCCCCCACTTTTGATTCCACTGTGTTCCCTCTCCTCCACCCTCAACGCACACCCCGTATACACATGTATGCGTGCACACACACGTTCACTCACTCTCCTCCTGGGGCCTCACAGTCAGCCATCATTTCCTTCCAGCAGACCCTGGAGCCTCACAGCAGGACGGCCCCCAGGTCTGCCCTGTTCAGTATGACGGGTGGCATACTGCACAAATCAGTGGGTGCCCCCGAGAAAGACTGCACGTCCTAGTTGCAGCTTAGCAACGTACCCTGTTCAAACTTTGCAGTCTTGGATCTCTTTCCCTCTCACCCTTTGTGATTTCCAAATTGTGAAAGCTTATCCGGGGCTGTGATCCCCGACAAAGAGGAGAGGCAGAGAGAACTTGCTACTCACAGGCCCTCCCTTCCTCACCTGCTTACTGCTGACAAGACAGGCTCTGAAACTTGTACAATGATCAGTTAATTCTCCTACGATAAAACACACTTAAAAATGTGTGATATCTGCTCCCTCACTCCTGGACGGAGCAGCTGGTTCAGGCAAGGGCGTGGAGCCAGCCGAGGGTCAGCACGGTCACACCACCACGCACTCCCTAAGGAATGGACAGGTGCCAATGGGCACCGTCAACTAAGGTGGGGCGGAATTTCAGGGCCACTTGTGGATTGCCAGTAAGGAAGTGACAGGCTGGATTAGGGTTTCAAACGATCATACAGGCAGAAGAAGGAGGGTCCCCCACAGGGAGAAGGGCCTGGACTGAGGCAGGCAAGCCAGATGGAGGCCTGAGAGAGGTGAGTTCTGGGACCCGGGAGGAGGGCGAGTCGCAGGACTGGGGACAGCAGAGACCACACAGAGGGTGGGGCTGGAACGGTCCAGGTCTCTGGGGCAGCATGCCGGGTGCGTGGCAGGGCCCGCCGACAGATAAAAATCCACGGATGGGCTCTCTTTCGGATACAGGATCTGAGAGATTCCTATTACACCACTGGATCCCCAGGGGCCGGCACTCAGCAGGGAACTCAGGCTAGAAGCACAGATTTGGGAGACGGCATAAATAACGTGATGGAAGATTTAGAGGAGGCTGAGATCCCTCAGGATCGTTCAGAGAATGAGAAGAGGAAGAGGTCCTCAACCAAGCCTGGAGGACGTCAGCAGCCAAGGTGCACGTGAGAGGTGCGGGAAGGGGGTGCAGGAGGAAGAACCACGGGGGCAGGGAACTCTGCTGTGCGCCGGGAAGGGAAGGAGCAGGCAATGTCACCTTCACCAAGACGTGCTGTTTCCACGTTAAACCACTACAGTAAAACATGCTTGGAAGCCAAAAGACAAACCCATCGGGAACAAGTTTCACAGAGAAATATATATACATGTATTTTAAGCTGAAGTATAGTCAGTTACAATGTGTCAATTTCTAGTGAGCAGCGTCATGTTTCAGTCATACACATACATACATATGTTTTTATATTCTTTTTCGTTAAAGGTTACTGCAAGATACTGAATACAGTTCCCCATGCTGAAGAAACTTGTTGTTTACCTATTTTTATGTATAACAGTTAATATTTGCAAATCTTGAACTCCCAATTTATCCCTTCCCACCCCCTTTCCCCTGGGGTAACCATAAGATTGTTTACTATGTCTGTGAGTCTGTTTCTGTTTCGTAGATGAGTTCATTAGTGTCTTCTTTTTTTCTTTCTTTAGATTCCACATATAGGCAATCTCATATGGTATTTTTCTTTCTCTTTCTGGCATACTTCACTTAGAGTGACATTCTCCAGGTCCATCCATGTTGCTGCAAATGTTGTGATTGTATTCTTTTTTATGGCTGAATAATATTCCATTGTATAAATACACCACAGCTTCTTTATCCAGTCCTCTGTTGATGGACACTTAGGTTGCTTCCAAGTCTTGGCTATTGGAGAAATACACTTTTTAAAAGTCTCTAAAAAAATTTTTTTTTAAATTATCAGCCTGTCTGCAGACTTCAGAGAAGTAGTTGAAAGAAAGCGGCAAACCATGGGCCGGAACGGAAGGCGGGGACCCGTGTCGGCACACACCCCACCGGGCAGCACGGCTGCTCCCTCCCCCTCCCCCTCCCCCATCAGACACCAGCCCACGAAGCATAACAGGGCTTTGCGGATGCCTACTTGCAACAGTCTTTAAGCTTCAGTGCCTCAGTTTCCGCACATGTCGAAACTAAACAGAAAACCCCCATCTCCTTTTACTGCACGTGTGACCTTTAACAAATCACCTAACTTCTCAGCCGCAGCGGAGTGACCGTGTGACAGGGTTACCGTGGGGAACACAGGTAAGGCACGCGGCACACCGTGGGCACGGGTCAGACCCAGCTCTTATGGGCGCAAGTGCCATCCTGGTTTGGCGCGTTGTCCTGGGTGGCCTTGTCCCTAAGTGTCCCCCTGTCAAAGCCTCTTCAGCCCCGGGACCCCCCAATTCCCCGGCCCCCGGCCCCCTTATTAAGCACAGCGGCGGCCAGTTTCTTTCACAGGAGCAGTATGCCTTTGGCTGCGAGCATAATGCTTTACGATGAATTTTAAAAAGAGACCAAATTTCACTCACATAATTTCTACTTACAGAGGCCTTTCAAGGACTATAATCCTACTGATTTAAAGACGGCTTGCACTAGAATTTCTTCAGTGAGTGAAAGTAAAACAAAGCACACAAATACAAATTAACAAATAAGGCCAAACTGTCTATAAATCAACACCCACTTGTTTTCTTTTACACATATTATAAGATGTTTGCCAACAGATTCTCCTAATAGCCCGTGCTTGGCGACGGCCCAGTGGGGACGTGTGCCCAGGGCCTCCCACCTCGCCTGTGCAGGGACCACGCGCTCACAGTTACGAGGCAGAAGGCCACCGCCTTGCCTGCCACCTGCGCAGCCAAGCTGGTGACGTGGGGGTCTGGGGGAGGGGGAGGCTGGCAGGGCTGCCGCGCAGAAGATGTGACACAGAGGCCACAGAGACAACCCAGTGGGGCACACTAGTTCCTGAGCTGCCTTCCTGATCTTAAGCTGGTTTATCCGTTTCTGGATTCCATGAGCCAGACTCTCCATCTTCCTCGTTTCCACATCCTATTCACAATAAAGACGCACCACTTAGGGTAACATGGCTGAGTTTCTCAGACTCTTAAGAACCAGAAAGCCCTAAATGTGAACCATCCAGCAGGACCTCCTTCCAGGCCAGGCCAGGCCAGGCAAGACCCCCAGAGAAGAAAATATATTATATAAATATATACATTTGGGGCAGGGGGACCACAGTATTTAAGGACACAGACTCTGAAATCAGTCTGATGAGGTTAGCATCCTGGCTCTAGCTGGAAAGTCGTGGGAAAGCTTCTTCATCTCCTGTGCCTCAGTTGGTTCATCTGCAAAATGGACACAACGCAGCACTACGCTCAGAGAAGGGCGGTAGAGATGAAACGCCAAGTGTCTAAAGCAGTGTTTGGCAGGATATCCGCGTGACGTAGAGTAAAAGGTCCCCAGCTCACGCCCCGGCCCCCCCCCATTAAAGAACAAGCTGGCATCCATCCACAGGCAACAGTGTCTTCGTGGGAGCTTTTCGATTCAGGCAGGAAGCTGCAAAACCGGGGTGAAGCCCAAGACCAAGACCTGGAGAAGGCAGGCTGGCCGACGGCAGCCCTGGCTACAGGCCCAACGCAGCTCTGTCCCCCGTGGACTTGGCTCTGGCCCAGCCTGGCCGTGGTCCTGCACAGAGCCAAGCTGCCAAGGGGCCAGGAGGGGCCCCACGCGCCCACGTCCCTGGTAACAGGACCTCCAACACAGACCCTGAAGTGGCACTGTGACCAGGCTGCAGCCCTGCCCAACCACAGGCTTGGAGGCAGTCCCGTCGCCCAGGGGACAGAGAGTAATGGGCTTGCCCATGGTGGACACAACCATAGATCTGACAGCAGCCGCGTGACCAGGCTCCAGCCCGGCTCAAATTCAGGTGCAAAGGCAACCCCACCAGTCTTGGGTCCCCCTAAAATCAGCCTGTTAAGACAGGAGGACGGGTTTGCTCCTTCAAATGCACAGACAGCAATGCCAGGCTTCGTGGACCACAATGAGTCAGGCAACCATGAGTCACCATAGAAACCAACCACAAAGAACTGGGAATCAATGACTCTGCCCTACAACGAACTCAAAATAATTGCCTTAAGGGAGCTCTGCAAACTACAAGAGAACACAGGCACATAATCCAACAAAATCAGGATAATGCTACGCGAATGAGATGAGAATTCCAACCAAAAGATAGAAATCATAAAAAAAAAAAAAGACCCAAACCAATTCTGGAGCTGAGGAACACAACGAACAAAATGAAAAATCCAGTAGATTCCTTCAACACTCTGCGATCAAGCAGAAGGAAGAATCTGTGAACTCAAAGACGGGTCATCTGAAATTACCCAGGGAGAGTGAAAAGGCGAAAATGAGAAAAAGTGAAAAAAAGCCTATGGGACGTACGAGACGCCAATAAGCAAATCAAAAGATGTACCACGGGGCTCTGAGAAGGAGGGAAGAGAGAAAAGGGCAGGGAGTTCACTAATTAAATTATCAACAGTCAAATGCAAGGCGGAAGTTTTAAAAGCAGCGAGAGAAAAAAGATTTATAATTAGAGGAACCCCTATAAGGCTGTAAGTGGATTTCTATGAGTGTATAAAACTTACAAGCCAGGAGATACTGGGATAATTCAAAGATATATTCAAAGTGATGAGAGAAAAAGATGACCAATGAAGAATTCTACACGCAGCAAAGCCTGCTCTTGCCGAAATGATGACAAGATAAAGACTTTCACAGATAAACAAAACCTGAGGGACTGACTCATCACGCTAGACCTGTCTTCCAAGACACGCGAAAGGGAATTCTTCCAGTTGAAATGAAAGGAGGCTATTGATTGAGGAACACGAAAACGTAACGGAAGCATCAAACTCACTGGTAGACACATAATCAAATTCAAAACACTCTAATACAGCAGTGCTGGTGGGAAAATTACTTTCACCTCGAGTATGCAAGTTAGACACAAAAATATTACAAACAGCTACGGCTGCGATGATTTGTTAGTGGACAGACAAATACAAAAAGAAGTTTGACATCCGTAGCATACAATGTGCTGTGGGGACTTCTTGTGTGCAGCTGAAGGTAAGTGACTGGCTTAAATTAGACTGTCAGAACTGTAAGCTGTTTTATATAAACCTCATGGTAACCACCAAGCGAAAGCCTACAGCATAGGAACGAAAGCTTAAGAGAAATGACGCAAAGGAAATACTGCAAAAAATGATCGAATCCCAAAGGAAGAAAGCAAGCAGGCAGGAAAGAAGCAAAGAAACTATAAAAAAAAAAAAGTCAGAAAATAATAAACAAAATTGCAAGAGTAAGTTCTTACCTGTTAATAATTAATAATTTAAATTTAGATTAAATTCTTCAATCAAAAAAAAAACAGAGTGGCTGAATGAATGGAAAAACAATACCCAGCTGTATGCTGCACACGAGAGACTCGAGCTTTAAAAGCACACAGAGGCTCAAAGGGACGGAAAGACATTCCATGCAAATGGTAACCAAGAGAGAACGCGGTGTCTATAAGCTGACCCTCTTAACAACACCAGTTTGAACTTCACGAGTCCTCTTACATAATACACTGGTGTTGCTTTCATTTCTTTCTTTTTTTAAATTTTATTTTATTGAGTTATAGTCAGTTTACAATGTTGTGTCAAATTCCAGTGTAGAGCACAATTTTTCAGTTATACGTGAACGTACATATATTCATTGTCACATTCTTTTTTGCTGTGAGCTAACACAAGATCTTGTATATATTTCCCTGTGTTCTACAGGATAATCTTGTTCATCTATTCTGCATATGCCTGTCAGTATCTACAAATTTCGAAATCCCAGTCTGTCCCTTCCCACCCCTTCCCCCCTGGCAACCACAAGTTTGTGTTCTATGTCTATGAGTCTGTTTCTGTTTTGTATTTATGTTCATTTGTCTTTTTCTTTTTTCTTTCTTCCTTTTTTTTTTTTTTACTGGTATTGTTTTCAATACATACATACTAAATAAGGACTACACGAGCCACGGTTGAATTCATGGATGTGGAATTGCAAATACAGAGAGCTCACTGTAAAGTTACATGTGGATTTTCAAATGCGTGGGCAGTTGGCACCCTATCCGCCAAAATGTTCAAGGCTCCGTTGTTCTTATATCAGATAAAAATGACCTTAAGTCAAAACTGTCAAAAGAGACTAAAAAGGTCATTATATAATGATAAAAGGTCAATTCAACAGGAAGCTATGACAGTTATAAATATTCACCCAACATCAAAGTATCTAAATATATAAAGCAAATATTGACAGACCTGAAAGGAATTATAGACAGCAGTACAGTAATACTAGGAGAGTTCAAGATCCCACTTTCAAATGGATCAGTCACCCAGGGAGAATGTCAGGAAGGAAGCAGCCTAAGTACACTGCACAACAAATGGACCTAAAGGACATATCCAGAACTTTCCACCAACAGTAGAAGAACATACATACTTCTCAAGTGCATACAAAACATCCTGCAAGATAGAGCACGTGTTAGTTCACAAAAAAAATTCCAAACAGATCGAAGCATTCCAAGTTTAAAGCCTTAAATTTTAAGAGCTAAAACTATAAAACTCCTAAAGAAAACATAGGGGGAAAGCTCCTTAACATAGGTCTTACCCATATTGTTATTTTTTTTAATATGACACCAAACACACAGGCAACAAAAGCAAAAATTAACAGGCATGACCACATCTAACTAAACGACATCTGCACAGCAAAGGAAACAGTCAACAAGGTGAAAAGGCAGCCTTAGAAAGTGGTAGGAAATATTTGTAAACCGTACATCTGGCAAGGGGTTCACATGTAAAATAGACAAGGAACTTAAACCATTCAACAACAAAAACAACAATAAAAATTTGGCAAAGTACCTGAATACACATTTTCCCGAAGAAGACATACAGTGGCCAACAGGCACAGGGAAAGGTACCCAGCATCACGAATTATCAGGGAAATGTAAATCGAAACCACAATGAGGTTATCACCTCATGGATGGAGCAAAGGAAACCATCAGTGGGAAATGTAAATTGGTGCAGCCACTATGGAAAACAGTGTGGAGATTCCTCAGCAAATGAAGAACAGAGGGAACACAAGATCCAACGGTCCCATTTCGGGGTACAAATCCAGAGGAAATGAAATTACTATCTTGAAGAGATATCTGAACCCTCATGTTCACTGTAGCATTTTCCACAATAGCTAAGATCACAAAACAAAGTAAGCCCAGTGGATGAATGGATAAAGAAAACGTGATGTAGTGGGGGGGGCGGTACACCTCAAGTGGGAGAGCACCTGCCTAGCAGGCGTGAGGTCCTGGGTTCAATCCCCGGTACCTCCTCTGAAAATAAATAAACCTAATTACCTCCCCCCAATGCAAAAAAAATTATAAAAAAAAGAAAATATGATATATATATACACACACACAATATTTACTTATTTAAATAAAAGTTACATAAATAACATGTTTAAATAAAAGTAATTTATTTATATATAAACATATTTATTTAAAATATATACTAATATATTTATAATGGAATATTATTCGGCCATAAAAAAGCATATTCTGCCACTGGACAACACAAATGAACCTGGAGGACATTAGGTTCAATGAAATAAGGAGATTCACAGAGACAAAAACCACACGATCTTACGTACACGTGGAATCTAAAAAAGTCAAACTCGCAAAGAGGGCAGAATGATGTCTGCCAAAGAGTTGAGTGGATGGGGAAATGGGGAGGTGTTGGTTAAAGGGTACAAGAGTTCAGTTATATAAATCAATAAAAAATGGTAAAAAAAAAAAAAAAAAGAGTTTAGTTACGTAGGGGGAGTAAGTTCCGGAGATCTAAAGCACAGCATGGTGACTGCACTTAATAAAACCATTAATTTGCCAAGAGCCTTGTTCTCAGTACACATGTACAAAAGGTAACCGTATGCGGCGATGTTAATTAGCTTGGTTGTGTCAATCACTTCACAATGTATACATATATCAGACCATCACATTATACCCCTTAAATGTACGTAAAATTTTAACTTGTCAACTAGATCTCAGTAAACTTGGAAAAAAGAAAAGAAGAAAATTCGAAAGACCCAAATTTTTTTATTTGAATAGTGTTTGGCACAGAATAAACACGCAGGAAGTGCTAGTTACCGCATCACCACCATCATCTTTTAAGTCAGAAAAAGTAAAGAATGTTGGAGAGTCTGAAAAATACTCCAGTGTAAGATGTTTCAAAAAAAAGCAGTTAAAAAACCCCACATCCTAGCAAGAAGGTTTCTGCACGTTTACATCTGAATCACTGGGCTGATTTTTGATTCCACAATGCTGATCCCTAAGGACCCATCTAACACCGTCCTCGTCCAAAACGCGTTTCTCACCGGGAAAACCTGGGGCTGGGGGAGCCAAGTAGCACCGCTCGGCCGGAACAGAACAAACACATCGATGTCTTAACAGACGCTGGAGAAGCTGGCTTATCTGCATCTTGTGCAGAACCAACTACCCCCACCCACGATGCGACCACAAGGACAGAACCAGCCCCAAGTCACGGCCGAATGACAAAGTGGAAAGACCCCGAGGACAGCACAGAGCCACCGCGTGAACTGACCCTGAGGGGACCCCAACCACGCAGGACTTGTTACCAGAGGAAAGAAGACACGTCCTCAAAGTTTACATCAGTTGAATGGGTTTCCTCCTGGTAACCCAACTGGTAACACAGTCTAACACACACAGGGAAATCCTTCTGCGTTTTTTTCAGATGCTCACTTTAAACCTTCCCCCAGAGAAATAAACGCAAACTCACACAAATAACGTGAATGTTTCACACCCACTGACTTGTGTACATGCTCACAACCGCACGGAAGATCAACACGGGGTTCAACAGCAGGTGGACCCTGCCACCCTGGATGCTCTGACGCCAACCCCAGCCATCTGTGCTCAGGCTCCCGAGAGCCACGATCAGAGCCTGGGACACAGGCAGCGTGACCGCGCCGTGGGCTGTGCCATCCCCACCTGCCCACGCTCACCCATCGATCCCCCCGCGCGCTGCCCCCAGCCTCCCTGTGGACACAGACCCCGCAGGGTAAGGACTTCAGACCGCGGCCTGAAACACGGGATGCTGAAGGGGTGCCACCAGAGCCCGCATCACTGATGGCGCTGGGTGTCAAAGAGCGAGCCATGGTAGTGTCCTGAGACCTTTTCAGCAATAATGTGGACTTGCTAAACAACAAGAGAATGCCAAGGGGAGGTCAGGGTTCAAGGTCAGCGAGGAGCAGCTTCACTGGAAAGCTGTCTAATACTTCAGGCTTCCTTCCGAAGGCTTAACTGCATCAATCATGTGTGTGCTCCAAGCACACAGACACCTTAGGTCAGCAGGACGGTAGGTGTAAGGTGGACAGTCAAGGCGGTGCTTCATCCGGGGACCCTCACCTCCCTGCGATGATGGCTTCAGTGAGCTCCTGAGCCATCTACCGAAAGCACTAGCCCCGTGACACTCACCCCTGTGAACTTCCCTCCACCCCCGGCAGCTGCGCAAAATGCACCACAGGGTTACGCTGACAGCCGGGGCCGCGGCCCAGGAGGAGGCCCCCAGGAACAGCCCCTGGCCGGCTGTCCCGGTGACCGCACCTCACACCCGGCGCAGCTGACCGAAGCCCGGGGGTCATGAGCTCACACGGCAGCTCCTTGCCTGCGAGGGAGTGGTCGAAACACCAATGGCATCAAATAACCCAGAGCCAGCTCCGTTGTGCCAGAAACCTCTTCCTTATCCGCGATACTGAAGGAACTAAGAAAAGTTAGAAGGTAACCCTCACCTTCCACTGAGGTGACCAACACCAAGAACTCAGAGCACGAAACAGACCTAAACTTAACTCAACGAATCCTTAACGAGGCTTTGAACTGCTCAGGTCAGTGACCCAAAGAACCGCCTCATTATTTGCCAATAAACTGCAGAAATATGCCACTAACAGTGGCTCAGGTACAGTATATATTTTAAGAAATAATTTTTTTTTCAACCCTGTGGTAAGCAGAATAATCTCTTCTGCCCCTCAGAGATGTCCCCGGTCCATCTTCGGAAGCTTCCACGGCAGAAGGGCTTTGCAGGTGGGATCAGCCAAGGATCCTGAGCTGGGAAGATGCCCCAGCTAACGCAGGTGGGCCCAGTGTCATCCCGAGAACCGTTGTACTTGACAGAAGGAGGCAGAAGGGTGAGGGAGATTGGAAGACACCACACTGCCGGCTTTGAAGATGGAAGAACGGGGCACCAGCCAAGGACTGGGGACAAGTCTCTAGAAGCTTGAAAGATGAGGAAACAGATTCTCCACTAGAAAGAATGCAGCCTTGCAGCCCTGCTGACACCCTGATTTTAGCAAGACTCATATAAGACTTCTGACCTGTAGAACTGTAAGACAAAAATCTGCGTTGTTTCAGGCCAGCGGTGTACGGTAATTTGTCATGGCAGCCATGGGAAACTAACACAGAGCTCACAGCACAGCATCTCCACCCTCCCCCTCTCCTGAAGGCTCCCGTCTGATGGATTTGCCACACGGACTCACCTGGCTCCCAAGGGACCTCCATTTTTTTTTTTAACCATCATGCAGTCTTCATTTCCCAAGCCATCAACCCCCTTCTAGCCTCACATGCTCCAGCAGTGACCCTCAGTGACCCTGAGGTGGTTGTCAGCCACCTGAACACTAACCCCCTAGAACTCTTACTCCAGACACGCCACCAGGCCCACAGCAGTAAGCCCAACTCTGGTGCCACCTTCCCATTCGTCTGTCCCCATGCCACTTGGGGGGCAAGCCAGGACTCCCGGCTGTATCCACAGGACTATCAAAAACGCTCAATCCCCGGGGCAGCCAGTGTGGAAAACAGGGTGCAGATTCCTCAAAAGACTGAAAATAGACTTACTGTATGACCCAGTAATCCCACTCCTGGGCATATATTCAGAAGGAACCCTAATTCTAAAAGACACCTGCACCCCAATGTTCACAGCAGCACTATTTACAATAGCCAAGACGTGGAAACAGCCTAAATGTCCATCCAAGGATGACTGGATAAAGAAGAGGTGGTATATTTATACAACGGAATACTACTCAGCCATGAAAAGGGATAAAATAATGCCATTTGCAGCAACATGAATGGCCCTGGAGATTGTCATTGTAAGTGAAGTAAGCCAGAAAGAGAAAGAAAAATACCATATGAGATCACTCATATGTGGAATCTTAAAAAAAAAAAAAAAGACAAATGAACTTATATATAAAACAGAAACGGACTCACAGACATAGGATACAGACTTGCGGTTGCCAGGGGTCGGGGCGGGGTGGGAAGGGATAAACTGGGAGTTTGAGATTTGCAGATACTGACTGGTAAATATAAAATAGATAAACAAGATTATACTGTGAGCACAGGGAAATATATTCAATATCTTGTAGTAGCTCACAGTAAAAAAGAATATGAAAATGAATATATGTATATTCCCATATGACTGAAGCATTGCATTGTGCACCACAAATGAACACAACATTGTAAACTGACTATAACTCAATTAAAAAAAAAAAAAGAAAGAAAAAAAAAGGCTCACCTTCAACTCCACCACGGATGCTCTGAGATGCTAGGATGCAGCTCCCTGGGGACCGTTCCCCCAGCTGCTCTCTCAGGCATTCTCCACTGCTTGAAGTGCAGACCCTTCTCAGCTCATCTTCATGGTTAACTTTTACATCCAGGACATCCCACCAGCGTTGCCTCAACCTCTTTCCACTAAACCTCAAATATACGTGCACGTTCCCTCCAGCTCATCTCCCTCCTCATTCCACTCCTCAGACCCCCACCCTCTTTCCTGGCGCTAACCTCTACATCCAAGCTCTGATCTTACCTCCTGTCTCTGCTCAAGAAGACCTAACAGGCAGGCGAGGAAGATCCCTGAGCTAGGAGCTTCTGGGAGTAGATTGGCCAGGTCCTGCAACTCTTACCTGTGTCTTCCCAGACATCACCTGAGGGTCTTTAACCACAGTGGGAGCTGAAATGCCAAAGTCAGGGGGAAGGGGAAACGCGCAGAGGAAGTGTGGTGCCTTCAGGGACCCGGAGCAAGTCTTGTCTGGCTGGAAGGACCGAAGGCTCCCATCTCACCATCTCATCAGAAGCACCTCTCAGAAAGCAGAGCTGCCTGGGGCCCACACCCAGGGACACATGCTGTCGCTCTGGGCTGCAGCCCAAGGCGCAGGTAATGGCTCAAAGCTCCCCAGGATCAGACAGGCAGGGAGGTCCTCAAAGGATCAGAGACTTAACTAACGGACACTCCTCCATACTGTTAAAAACCTAATTTCTAGACCGTAACTCCCATAGCCCTCTTTTCCTAAAAGTGACCTGCCAGGGAACTCAGGTTCTGGTGAAGATGCTGGTCAAGTGACCAAGCTGGTCCCCCTTTCCCCGTCACCCTTCTCCTCTTTACAAAGCAAGGCACACCTCGCCCCAACTCCTGCTCTTACTGGGATGCGCTGCCCTCGAACTGCAAACTGTCCCGGGCATCAGATACCAACCCTGCCCTCGGGGACTGACTCTGCTGCTTGCTGAGACGGTAGGGAAGGGTTCGCTCAAGACTCTGCACTAGCAGACAGGGTGACGGAGCTCAGCTCCAAACCCAACGGGGACCAACGGGGGTTTACAGCCACGGAGCAGAGCGACGGGGTCGGGGGCGGAAAATCACTGAGAGGACACACTGAGGGCGGGGACATTTTTGCGAAACTGATTGAACAGAATTCTTGCTGAAGGCAGGTCAAAGCATTTGGATACCAAGGGCAGGAGTGTTACTTGGCAAGATTCTTGCTGAACTTGGCTCTGTGCAGACGGACCCAGAAGGGCAACCCAGGGGCCTGGTCAAGAAGACCCTCAGAGAAAGCTCACTGAGGTTCTGTCAAGGAGGCGGTCTCCGTCAGAACACACTTTACCGCTGCTCTTAAACTCTTTGCTTCCAACTAAACTGAAAAATGACCTGATCATAGCTGACTATGAGGTTTGGGCCCATGAGTCAAAAGAAGTTCAATACAAAACTTCTTCCATTTCTACCAGTGATACATGATCTAACTGGAAAAAAAATCCTCACCCAGCTCATGCAGAAATTCGCTTCCAGTAAACTTGTCTGTTGAAGACTATTCAGTTTGAAATATATTTACATTGTTTCAATCAAATGTGTAATGATAACTCCATTAGCCAATTTTTTTTATTGAGTTATAGTCAGGTTCCAATTTTTAATCTTTGAATGGCTTATCTGAGGAAATGCTTTTAAAATTAACTCAAGATACGTATTTCTGTTACAAAAAAAGATAGATATTAAAAAACAAACTTAAGCATGGATTTCACTAAAATTCTGCAGGGTAGAAAGAATGGAAGCAGAAGGTCAGAGAAAAGGAAATGATATAAAATTTCCAACTGTTAGAGATGAGCTTGTTTGTCTATTTTTAAAGGAACGATAATGTTAACTGAAGAAAAATGCACAACCTGAAAGTTGAGAATTATGGGGGTTTTTTCCTTCTATTTTTGATTTGGTCTCATATTTCTTTTTTTTTTAATTTTTATTTATTTATTTTTTTTTTTGAGAATCATGTTTTATTCGGCAGACATACTGAGGACTTAAACCCTGGAGACAGCCTCTCAGACAGCTCGGAGGGACTGCTCCAAAGAGGTAAGGGAGGAGCCAGGATGTATCGGAGTTTCTGCAACAAAGACCAGGTAGTCTGAACTTCAAAACATTGCTGTTAATTAAAGAAAACCAGACCATCTCGAGTTAACGAATTTTGCACTTTGCTCTGTATGGAAAGATGCAAAAGTGTGGGCTCTTTGAAATCATTTCTTTGACATGCACCTTAGCTACTAAGGCCAGTATGCTGTTTTTCTGCATCCTGAATCCCCTCAGGGTGCCCAGTCGTGGCAGCTGCAGTGGCTGATGGCCTGCCGGCCGCAGCATCCTTTGTTTACTGATACGGCAGGCGACACTCTCCATCCACAAGAATCAGTATCAAATTGCAGCTGATATTTTGATTCCACTGGATGCATTAAAAGAATGATGTTCTAGTTTAATTTCAAGTAGTTTTCAGAATACCTGAGCGATTAATATCCATTGATCTCACTGGAATAAATTCATCGATCATTTAAAATCTGTAATGCAAAGGATTCCATAAAATGTGTGACGGGGTATACGGGTTTTGAAAATGCCTCCAGAGAGCATACAAACCCAATTTTTGACAATCTTTGAGCTAGAGAAAAGTGGTCAGGAGGAAAGCGACATGAAATAAATTAAAAAAAAAAACAAAACAAAACAGAAAGAAGCCAGGGTTCCTGAAAAGAGAGCGTAAGGCTGAACTTCTTGGATGGTACCTTGAGGTCAGCAGACAGCAGACTGAGGTTCTGGAGGCTTCATCGAAGACAGGGATGCCCTGAGGCTGGGGGACCTGCCTCATACACGCCACACCCTGCCAGCCCTGCTTCTTTTCCATCCGACTGAGGAACGAGGTACCACAACTAGAGCTTCACAAACACACTCCCCACCCCCCTTAAGAATCTGAGATCTGTCCCCACCCTCCGAGAAGCCATGGTTGGTTTGATTCTTGGGACAACACTGGTCACAAATCACCAAACGCCATTAGACTGAGATGAGCTAAAAGGGTGTCACTCATCGTCACTTGGTTAAAAAGTCAAGATGTGACCTGCGCGGCTGCTGCCTTCCGGCCCACCACCCAAAAAAGCATAGACACGGGGAGAGAATGCCCGTTGGGACCCTTTGATGACCTTACCCAGGGCAAAAATTAAGAGCCAAGGGTGACAGTAATCGCAATCTTCCTTTCCTTTGTTTCGGCCACTAATGACCGAGCCTAGTCACAGATACACTAAAAAGGCCAAAAAAGCATCATTTTTAAACAAAAAGGTATTTGGGGCCCTCCCTCTCTGCAGACGTGCAGCCTCCATTTCTGGCAGGAAACCCGGGCGAAAAACCTTGCTTAAAAACAGCTGACCGTGTTCACAATCTGTTGGCGCAACCTGTGCGGAGCTAAATTCCAACCGGTGGCCCTTCCCAGAGCTTCCCTCAACACCGAGGGCCTTCTCTTCCTACAAGGGACTCAGCTAAGCCAAGGACAGCCTGAGGAATTTACCCCAAAGGCTCCCAGCCGATCCACAAAGCACCGAGATCCCACAACACGGGGCTATGGTGCCACCTGCTCTGGCCTGAATGTTCATGTCCCCCCCTCTCAAAATTCACGTTGAAATCCTAACGCCGATGTGGTGACTTAGGAGGTGGGGGGCTTAAGGGTGTGATTAGATCACTAGGGTTGATGGGATTAATGTTTTTATCAAAGAGACCACGCAGAGATTGTGTGTCCCTCCCACCACGTGAGGAGGTGCCAGGTACGAACCAGGTATGAACCAGGAAGAGGTCCCTCACCAGAACTGGACCAGGCTGCTGTCTTCCCAGCCTCCAGAACTTCTGCTCTTTGCAAACCACCCACTGTTCTGAAGTTTGTTACGGCGGCTCAGATGGACTGACACCATCTAAACAAAACATCACTAGCAGAAGTCTTCTGTGCTTCAAGTTCAAAATCAATCATCAATCAACAGTCCAACCTCATTTCTAAGATACTACCTCAGTTCTGTGCCCTTGTCAAAAGCTCTGAAGTCCACAGCTGCATTTCCTGAAAGTGTATATACTTATACTCACTGCCTCCCTGTATTCATCCACCACCTGACTCCTTAAATAGCAAAAGGTCACTGTTTCCTGATCACCAAACAATGGTGTCGCAAAAGGCTTCTTGACTGCTCGGCAGCATGAGTGCAAAGAAGCCCCACATTTAGATACTTTGCCAGAGTTCCAGGCCCTCATTTGTTGGGTCTTTCTTCACCAAGAGCAAGTGGTCAAGCACTTAAAAACACTGCATATTTACAGCTAAATTCTGACTTTTAAAAATTAAGGATATCGGTGTCAAAAATCTTAACCATATACTTCACCCTCGATGTAGCAAAACCATAAAGGATACTGGATTTTTTAGAAAATAGTATTCAGACAGGTGTTGACAGGCTTAAGAAGTTGAGGTGAAGGAAGTAATGTAAAATATAATTAGAATCAATATATCGTCCTCAATTTGGGTTTTAAATATGATGCTAAACCGCTCTGCAACTGCAAACTCAATGTGAATCTCTTGGCTTATCTTCTCTTCGCGATGAAAAGGTCCAAACAGGGGCGGTGACAGTGCCAGAGAGACCGCACCTGCAGGGCGGAGTGTGTCTACCGCTCAGACAAGGCCCAGCGGGGAAGAGATGGGAGGCACGCCGGCTGACAGAATGCACTCAGCACCGAAGTCACCCCTTCTCAGACAGCGCCATGTCGCACGAGCTGCTCCGGGTCAACCTCAGAGGGCAGGATCCCAGGACAGTCCAACACAAATACCACGCAAGTGGACAGCAACGTGACCGTGACCGTGACCGTGCAGATCTCCCAAAGACGCAGTGGCTCACGAAGCCTATGAAACAGACAAACGGACGTGGCAGGTACCCGTTGGTAACAACCCAACAGGTGGCTTCATTCCTTTGATAACTATGTAAGTTCAAAAAGCTAAAGCTCTGAACATTCTTAGAAACAATAAACAGTACATACATGTAAATTAGAATTAAAAAATATATGTGCAGTTAAAAAAAAAAAAGGCTTATCAAGCCATGAAAGACACAGAAGAAACTTAAGAGATATGTTACTAAATGAAAGAAGCCAGTCTGGAAATGCTACAAACCGTACGATTCCAACCAAATGACATTCTGGAAGAGGCACAGCTACAGAGACAATAAAAAGATCGTGGTTTCCACGGGGTTTGGGGGGAGGGAGGGAGGGAGGGAGGAACAGACGGAGCACAAGGGATTTTTAGGGCGATGAAATTAGTCTGTGTGACACCGTAGTGGTGGCCACATGTCATCATGCACCTGGCAAAGCCCACAGAATGTCCAACATCAAGAGTGAACCCTCATGTAAACTGTGGACGTTGGTTGATAATAACGTGTCCATGTTGGTTCACCGATGGCACCAAAGATGCCACACTGACGAGGGATGCTGAGGGTCGGGAGGACGTATGTGTGGGTGGGGAGGGCTCTGTGCGAACTCTGTGTTTTCTGCTCAATTCTGTTGTGAACCTGAAACTCCTCTAAAAAAACAAAGCCTATTAAAAAAAAATAACCCAACAGATGCCCAAAGGAAAAATGATATGAATTAAAAAGACCAAGAGAAGCTGGAGGTGGACGTAAGGTGGGGTTTGATTAATAGACTAAATAATTCTGGGGGGGAAAAAAAAAAGAAATAAAACCCTTACTATGATCACGCCCTTAACTTGCAATGTCCAGTGAAGGCTGTGCTGTTACACATCACAGGGTTTTAGCAGAAAAGTGAATCTCCCTTCCTCGCCCCCAAATTGACTCAATTCTAAAAATGGGTTCTTAGGATAAAATTCATTCATCTTTGGGGGAGGGTGCAGCTCAGGGGTAGAGCGCGTGCTTAGCCTGCATGAGGTCCTGGGTTCCATCCCCAGCACCGCCATTAAAAAAAAATAAAGAAAAATGAAGAAACCGAATTGCATCTCCTCTCAAAGGAAAAAAAGAAAAGAAATGAGAAATGATAAGACAAACAACAAATTAATTCATCTTTCTCATCTGGGCTTTGTTTTCTCAAAACAACACTCCATCAAGCTTTCTCCCCCCACTATCAGCTATGAAATTTTGATCCCTCTTTTAAAATGGATTCACTCTGAGCGGCCGTTTTCTAGGAGCCACTTTTTTCAGACAGTGACGGTTTCCTGAGCGCTGCCCATGCAGCTTGGCAGTTTTCAAATTCGAAACCACATCTTGTGAGAAACGACAGACGGAGATGAAGCCTGGAGGGGAACACAGTGGGGACCAGCACAGCTGTGTTCAGACGCCGAGGGGCGGTCATCGTGATGGCACTTCCTCTGAAAAAGCCCAAGGAACAGACCTAGAGCCAGGCGCAACGGCGCAGACATTTCTGCTCAATGTAACAGAAAACTTTAACCGCGGAAATGGGCCGCAGAGTTGATGCTTTGTTTTGAGACAGTGAGTTTCCAGCCCTAGAAATATTCAAATAAAAGTCAGCTCCAAGTCGAAGCACACGTGGCCCCCTTCAGAGTCCACAGCTTATCAATCGCCTTCCCCTCTCTTTCTAGAGACCTATTCAGACTCTTCTCCATGGTCATCACCCCCTGATCTATTTATTCACTCAAATACACACGGAGTCCCTGCTCTGTGCCAGATACGGTTCCAGGAGCTGGCGCAGGTTTCAGCTAACACAATGGATCACTAGATTATGGAAAGTAAATTCCATGTTTTGAAGACACAGAAAAAGGAGGGGCTTGGTCAGAGCAAGATCTTGGTAGGCCTCACTGAGAGGACACACATGGGTTCTAAAAAAATGACGTGCCACCCCATGGTGAGATATCCAGTGGCCACCAGCCTAATCTATGGACTTCTGGAGTCACTGACCAACCGCCCCCCCTCCAGCTGCGTACAAACCAAAGGACAGCAAGGGCTCATGAGGCTCCCAGGTCTGGGCCCAGAGCTCTGAGACCTCCTCACTCACCGGGAGCCAGTTCGCCCCACTTCGGAGTGGCGTCCTTGCCACCAGGTTCACTGATCACTGCCACCTCGCATCCTCGCGCCCCCGGCCTCCGGTGGAGCTTCCAGCCCTAACAGACTCCCTACAGGCTCCTTTCTCATTCAAATCGCATGTTGCTCAGAAATCTAAAAACTCTTAAAGAGTGGGAGGCTTGAAACGATGGATTTCAGAAAATTGGCACCCAGAGGCTGCCGCATTCGTGGCAATCCCAGGGCACAAACAAGCATTTGGCACGAGACAGGAAACACTCTTAAAACATGACTTGGGTCTCATTTCAAGACTCCTGGGCCTCAAAATACAAAGGACTTGAGAAAAATACTCAATAACCCTCTTATTTTTCCCTAATTGCAAAAGACAATGCTCCCTTCCCGATCCTCTCTCTCTAAGACAAGACCACTGCTTTCTTTCTAGCCCAAGAAGAGCTGTTCATTGGCCAGAATAATTATGAAACACACGGTGGCCTTGCTTAAAGTTTTCCAGCTTTTGGCTCCAGGAGAGGGTCAGAAAGCTACTGATGCCGGTCTCTTAAAAAGATCACCTGGCACAGAGTTCTTTCCCCCGTGAATGGGCACAGTGGGACCCCCGACACTGGCACGCGAGGGTGTTACACTGAACGGGGCGCTGCGCAGTTCTGGGCTCATTTCCGGAAGGACAGAAGCCAGAACAAACACCACTCAGTCTATTACAAAAGTGTCAACAACCCGGCCCCCGGGAAGAAACTGCAGTGACATAGCTAGAAAGCCACGCCCTCTGATGAAGGCCCACAGGAGCGCGTCTGATCCAGGCCTAATGGCTCCCCAGGGTCAAAGGCACCAACAGCTTTCAAACGTCTTTTCTTTTCCAGTTTCTAAGGTGCTCTGCAGCCCAGGGACGGCCACTGGGAGCTGCTTCACCAGGGGTTCTGGGAGGCAGCTCTCAGCATTGTCACTCTTCCTAAAGGCACTGTTCTCAGGGCCTCACATGAACCAGGGGACAGAAGACAATCACAGAATTTTATGACCCCAAAAGACCCCCTACTCTGTGGCCACGCTCGTGGCCCGGGGGCCTGGGATGTACTGCAGAGTGACCGGGGAAGGGGGAAGATGAAACAAGGGTCCTCGCCGGCTCCCCATGCAACTCACAGGCAACTCTGAGTTAACAGGAAGGAAAGGCCACTGCGGGAATCAACTCCCCAGGAGCCTCCCCGGGGAAGGGACACTGAGATCAGCGGCCTGTTTCCACTTTGTTAAAGCCCTGCCTGGGCTTCGGGCGAGGGGTGCACACCAGGGCTTCCAGGACGGTCCCGCTGCCTGGGGTACAGCCCCCGATTTCAGTGTGGATGCTAAATTCTGTGGTCCCCTAAGGAGATGTGGCTGAGTTCCTAGAGGGCACTTTCTGGTTTATCTCCTGCGTGGACCGAATACCTCTCTAAGTCGACCACCGGCCTCGGGAGCACCCGTGTGCACACCCTCTCCATGTCTGTCTGTCCAGGAGCACAGCACAGGGAGCGGGGGCCACCGCCTGAGCTGACATCTCAAGCCCTCCCACCTCACAGCAGAGGGACGCGGACGAGCTCTTTTAACACCTCCCATTTGAAACAAAAACGGGAACACAAGCAATTGATAAGATGAAGGAGTTGATGTTTGTCAAGTGCTCAGAACAATGCGTGCCTCAGGGTACACACTCTGGAAGTGTTTGCTAAGTAACAAACACACAGTCTTTACGTGTAGCAGCTAAGTGAATTTTTATAAGAGGATGTGAGGCAGGGGAGGAAGGCTCTTCTGAGACAGCTTTCAGACACATCTCCCTGCTCAAGGACCCCTTGCTAGCTTAACCCCCGCGTGCAATCTTCCTGCGTGGTGCTGGCTAGGAACAGGGTGCCAGAGGAGGGGCCAGGACGGCTTAAAGGCTGCCAGGTGGCTTCTGATCAACCACACCAGGACTGCGATGAAACCAGCTCAAGCAGAACAAAGAAACAAAGACAAGAATCCCAGGTTGCAGCTGGCTGTCAGAAGCCTTCAAACATCTCTCTCGATCGTCTTATGCCCTCATCTGGAAGATAGCCCTCGGCCTCTCCACATCATCGGCAACTGAAATCGCACATTTATGCATGTGATTCAGGGCTTCAAAAGCACGCGAGGTATGCTGGTAACACCCAATTTTAGGCAAAATTCAGAGCAACCCGCTTCAGATGACAACATCTCAGATGTATACCCCATGTATAAAATTCCACACGATAGATTAGAAAGAAATCTCCTTAATTCCTTGGAGTAATTCCTTGGAGAGATACCTCTCTGCCACAGACAAAACAGGTGCTTGGAATAACCATCCCATGAAAACAAAAATCACCAGTCATCTAAATATTTGACTTTGTGCCAGCATCCATTTCGTCACTTAAATTTTAGTGTTGTCACAGTTCTGCCTAAGATTGTTTGAAGTTTTCAGGCATGACTTGAATTCTCTGTTAAGACCATAAATTCCTGTGGACGAAGAATGTCACCTGCCATATTCACTGAACAAAGGATGTGGCATCCATCTAGCCACCAGCCACTGCAGCTGCCCCAGACAGCACCCTGTGGGGATTCAGGACGGAGAAAAACAGAATTCTGGCCCCAAGACAGTTAAGTTGCAGATCAAAGGAATGAATTCAACGAGCCCAGACTCTTCCAGCATCTTCCCATACAGAGAAAGGCGCTAAATTTATTAACCTGAGATGTCTGGTTTTCCTTAATTAACAGAAATTAATTATTCCTATAATTTATTTTATTTTATTTTTGCAAAAATATATATCCTGGCTCCTCCCTTACCTCTTCCCAACAGTCCCTCAGAGCTGAAAGACTGTGTCCAGGGCTTAAGTCCTCAGTAAGCCTGCTGAATAAAACTTAATTCTCAACTTTGCAGTTGTACGTTTTTGTTTTTGTTTTTGTTTTTTTTCCCCATAGCGGCACTCCTGTGCAACTGAACATCTATTTTGGGAAGAGGCAGTCTATGCTACATTCAGGGGACAGCACCACACTGAAGACCTGGGGAAGACAGAAGAAACAAATGCCAGATAATTTCATCAAGTGCTGATTAAAAAGTGCGGGGACTGCACGTGTAGGTACAGATACATTTGTTTTTTTATGCGAATAGTGGCCTCAGACTCATTTCCCCATTATCCTGTCTCGTAATCACCGAGGCGATGTGATTCGTAAGGTCATAGAATTCTGAATGAATGAAAAGAATGCAAGTGGAGGGAAACCACAAAAACAGAAACAACTCTGCCAGGGAGATATAAGAACAAAACAGGAAGCCTTTGTTATGGCGGATTCTGGGGCCAGAAACTTGGCCATCAACCTACCTTTTAGGAGAGCATTTGTAACATATCTTTCTTTATAAATGGAGAAAACCAAGGGGTGATTTCCAACACGAACACCCCACTATTAAAGAAAAGTGTTTAAGACCACAAATATTAAAGACAGAAACGGAACACAGTCTCATCACTTACTCTGACTTAATTAATTTAATACACATTCACTTCAAAATAATGGAGCTGAGCAGGGAACGGAACAAACCCTAATGCAAACGACACCCCAGAATCCCACGAGCTCACATGTTAAGGAAGCCGCTCTGGCAAGAAGGAGGTGGCCCGCGTCCGAGGGCGCGACTTCCCAGCGGGGGACAGCCGAGGTCCCCACGGCGGCTGCGGTCACCAGCGCCTCCGCCGCGACCGCTCCAACAAGTCCAGTCCCCGGTCCAGGCTCCGAAGGCCACACCCACCCTGCCAGCTCTCCAGGGCTTTCCTCTCGTATCTGAAGCTTTGGGGCTGTGTTTTCACAAGGGCGACGTTCCCTCTCACTCAGCCCTGCCGTCCGCCTCGCGCTCCCGTGACATGGCCCACATCCGCGTCCCCGCGCGCTTGCACCGTGACCCGGCGGCGCCCCCGCCCCGCCCCGAACCGCTGGGCCGCTCCCTGGACCCTCACCGCCCACCCCACCCTGAGCCGGGCCCCTCGGGGAAGATGCTCCGGGGTCCTCCCCACACGCGTGGAGGGCGTCAGAGGAGCGGGGGGGCACTGGGGCGACTCCCCGACACAGAGGAACCCGCGGCTCTCGGCCCTCGGCCTTCAGGGCGCCCCGAAGACGGGTTCGCGTGCGCCTCGGGGTGGCCCCCGCCCAGCCCGGCCCGGCGGGGCCCTACCTCCACGAGCAGCCCGAGCAGCAGCGCCGCCACCCTCCTGGCCAGGCGGCCCATGGCTGCGCGTCCTCCTCGCCGCAGACGCGGGTTAGCGGCACGTCCCCTGCGCGGCGGGCGGGATCCGGCCCCGGGGGCGCACGAGCCGGGGGCGCGCGAGCGGGCGAGGAGCGGGGATGCGCCGTGCAGCCTTCGCCGCGCCCCGCCCACCCCGCCCCCGGCTCGCGCGCAAACCCCGCCCACCCCACCCCCGACTCGCGCGCAAACCCCGCCCCCCGGCTCGCGCGCCCCACCCCGGCTCGCAACCCCCTGGGCACACTCCTGGGTACCAAGGTCCGCCCCGCCTGAGTGCGCGCGCCAGGGGCCCCGAGGGCAGTAGCTGGGCAGGCGAGGTGCAGGGTTGCTGCCAGGGGTCTCCTCCCTCTAGGACACCGTCCTGTCACCCTTGAATAGGCCTGGCAAGGTTTTTGAAAGAAGCAAAGTCCCTGCGGGCTGAGGCTTGTTCCAGAGGGCGGTGACTGGCCGTGAACCCATTGCTCTGTCTCGCGGCGTCTTGTGCGTCTAGGTTCTTCAAGGTCCCTCCGATCTCTGCGCCCGGTGGGGCCATGCACTCTCCCCACGTGTGACAGCAAGGACAGCCAAAGGATGAGGAGGCAGACCGCGGACGGAAGGCTCCCTGAGCCTCACCTTTCATGCCTGGATCTTCCTGTTCTGCCCCTGCCCTGCGCTCCCCTGGCCCTGCCCCGCGCTCCCCTACAATTGGCCCACACTGAAGCCCACCCTCCAGCTGGTGACTTTGAGATGTCCTTCACCTCTGCTGAATTCCCCTTCCACCCCCCACTACCTCTTACCCACCATATATATTTTTTTCACAACACGGCTCAGATCCCATCTCATTCGTGCAGTTATTCAAAAACCATTTATTGAACTTGTAAGTTGTACCAGACCCCGAGCAGGAGAGCCAGTACACAGAGGGTTGCAAGAAAACTCTGCCTGGTGTCTAGAGGGAGAGATAAGCAATTACACCAGCAGGATGCAAAGTGCTGAGTGCAGACAGTGAGGCTAGAAGTTAGTTAAGGAGGTAAAGGAAATGAACTTACCCATGACCGGAGGTGAAGGGAGGGGTTCAGGGAAATAGACAGCACCTAAGGCGAGTCCCAGACACTTTTCCAGATCTCAGCAAATGTGCACATCTGATTGACTGAATCATGCAACGCCAGACCACACCTGTTGGAACCAGAACTTGCCAGGAAAGCAGAAAAGTCATCTTTGGTCTTCATTGCAATGGTAACACACCATCCGACAGGACCACCAAGGGTCTTTGGACTCCAGTAACTTAGACTTACTATTTAAAATGAGAGCATTTTATTACTCTTAAAGGGCAGAATTTAACTTGCAGAAAGCGAAGCTCAAGCTGTGTTGTGTAACAGAGATGCAAAGTTTTTTTTCTCCAATGATGGTGTAAACGATCTTCTCCTGTAAAAATGCAAGTGACCTCTGCCACACTCAGAGCCTTAACCAGTTTTCTGTCTGATTCATCAATTTCATCCCAAGAGTTTCTGTTTCTCCTCTTTGTCACTTGCTCTGTATACACACTTGCTTGCATTCTCCCTTGAAGTAGCTTTGCTGTTTCCTCATTAATGGGTTGTTGCCCTGAAACAAATAAGTTATTTCTCCAGCAAAGATGGGTTTATTTGGACACAGCAGAGAATTGCAATTTGAGGCGTGTGGCCATGGCATGCCACACGCATGCCCCACAGGGGAAAGAGGGAGTACCCTTTCATAGAGGAGGATGTTGGGGTGGCTAAAGTAAACAAAGAGTCCATGGCTTTCCTTTGCCTGGGTCCTCCCTGAGGAAGAAGAGAAATCTTGCTTCTTTCCTGTTGGGCTCTGCTATCATCATAGGTTATGAGAGCTCCCCCTTCTGGTCTCTCGACTATTTAACTGAGATTTCTTTTTATTAATTTTTTGCATTTACCCCTTTTGATCAAGATCTTCCTGTGAAAGCGTCACTGATGGCTTTTCTAGTGTCAACAGCTTTTTATCCCTTAATGTTGGGAAGAACCTTTCCTGGGTGCAGTGTCTCATGTCAGAGGAAAAGTGCACAGGTTGGAAAACTATTAAAGCTACAGCTGAGTAACAAGGAAGGGGTAGGAAGGAGAACTCTCAGGCATTTTTTTTATCTGAAGTTCATGTGTTATCAAGAACACAGACTTTGGAGATCATCTGAAGTGTTACGTCATTGTCAAAGGTTTGGGGACAGACTTCCAGCAAGCCTGGTCCGGATATCCTGGGAAAGCTGTTTCATCACATGTCATCGGCTTCAGTTCTGGTAAGTCTTTTCTTTCAGGTCACCAGATGGTGTGAAGACCTAGTCAGGGTTTGGTGCTTTTTAAAGATGTGCCATGCAAATCACGAGTCTTTTCCTTGGAGTTTGGCAGCCCCAGACTTGGTTTTCAGTACCTGATGGGGGGGGGCCGCTCCAGTGAGGCTGAAGAGAGTTCTGGAGGAATCACTTCCAATGGACAAAAACTCCACGTTGAAAAGTGTGATACTTCAGGTCTTTGAATCCCACATTGTGGGAGCATGCTGTGAAAAGATTGCTCTGCCAAAAGATGGTTATTTTTTGACAAATGCTGGAGAGGCTGTGGAGAAAGGGGAACCCTCCTACACTGCTGGTGGGAATTCAGTTTGGTGAAGCCACTGTGGAAAACAGCGTGGAGATTCCTCAAAAGACTAGGAATAGACTTACCGTATGACCCAGGAATCCCACTCCTGGGCTTGTATCCAGAAGGAACCCTACTTCAGGATGACACCTGCACCCCAATGTTCATAACGGCACTATTTACAATAGCCAAGACATGGAGACAGCCTAAATGTCCATCAACAGGTGACTGGATAAAGAAGATGTGGTATATTTATACAATGGAATACTACACAGCCATAAAAACCGACAACATAATGCCATTTGCAGCAACATGGATGCTCCTGGAGAATGTCATTTTAAGTGAAGTAAGCCAGAAAGAGAAAGAAAAATACCATATGAGATCGCTCATATGTGGAATCTAAAAAACAAAAACAAAAACAAACAAACAAACAAAAAGCATAAATACAGGACGGAAATAGACTCATAGACAGAGAATACAGACTTGTGGTTGCCAGGGGGGTGGAGGGTGGGAAGGGATAGTCTGGGATTTCAAAATTGTAGAATAGATAAACAAAATTACACTGTATAGCACAGGGAAATACACACAAAATGTTATGATAACTCAGAGAGAAAAAATGTGACAATGAGTGTGTATATGTCCATGAATGACTGAAAAATTGTGCTGAACACTGGAATTTGACACAACATTGTAAATGATTATAAATCAATAAAAAATGTTAAAAAAAAAGATGGTTATTTTTAATAGAAGCAGTTAGGCTTTTGCAATATTGGAGTATCTCTTTTTTTTTTTAATCAGTTGTGGGTGAAAAGAGGCAGGAGCCAAGTGCATTGGACGCCCTGTGACCATCTCAAAAGATGAGAGTTTATGAGTTCCCAAAAAGGTGGACCTGGGACTTAGAAGGACCAACAGCAATGCTTGTGACAGACCTCGCCAGCTGAGTCTTAACGGTGCCATTAGTAGTTTCCACTGAAACCAGAGGACCGAGGTGATAAGAACAGTGAAGGCGTTTTAAAACCGGCCACACGGTGCACAGTTGTCAAAAACACCTGGCCAGTAACGTGGGTTCCTCCGTCACCGTGAAGTTCAAGATGACTTTCCCAGGTACGGATAATATTTTCCAAAAAGACTTTAGCCACAAGAGGAGCAGTATTCTGTCTGCAAGGGAAGGCGTCAGTCCAGTGTGAAAACATACAGACCATGACTGAAACATACGTACATTCAGGAGATGGAAGAAGGTGTTTGAAATCCCTTTGCCAGACGACCCATTTGGCAGCTTAAAATGTCTGGGAGCAGCACGAACAGGCTTCCTTGGGTTAGACAAGCGGGATGAGTGAAGTGGGCACTTTTTGCAGCCTTGTTGATGTTCCCCCACCAGCACTGACTCATGAAGGCTATTCTGTCATTAGACCGATGGTTTAATGCGTGTACAGTGGTGAGGAATGGGAATTGGGGAGATTCCGGCAGGACTGAGTTATAACTTAGTCTACATCAAAACTTTCTCTTCTTATCAGACCTACAACTGTCGAATTTCCAATCTTATTTTTCCTTTTCTGAGGCCAATGATTGGGCGGGCTCTGGCCAGTTTTCTAAATTATCATTTGGGAAAACATCGCTTTGGATGTTGTTGGTCCCTTGAAAGGCAGCATTCTTTGTGGAAAAGCCAGGAAGATGACTTCCCCAGCTTCCAGACAGTCAGGTTTGTTTGTTTGCTTGTTTATGTGAGTCTGTTTCTGTTTTATAAGTTCATGTGTATGATTTTTTTTTAGATTCCACATGTAAGTGATATGATACAACAACACTGCGATTATTTCTCAGAGATTTTTTCCTCTAGCATAAAGAACAATTTTCAAACTGCTCAATTCAAAAAGCTGCAAGCCAGTCCCAGCCAGTCTTAAGGAGACTGGTGGGTCCTGGAGGAGCCAGGCCAAAGGCTTTTTTTTTAAAAGCCAGTCTTCAGAAGACAGCCTTTCCAAAGCAACAGGCTAAAGGTTGAAAAACTTGGCACCGTTTCAGAGAAACAGCCTCTGTTCCTGAAGGGATGAGTCAAAGGCTAAACACCTGTTCCAAAGGGAATAAGCCAAGGGCAATTTCAGCCAGTTTCAGCGGAACAGTCTGATACCAAAAAAAAAAAAAAAAAAAAAAAAAATCAGACCAAAGTGGCAAACAAGTGCTCACAATCAGAACAAGTCCTCTACTAGAAATATAAACCTCTAAATAGGTCCCAAATAAAGCCTGGGCAGCTTCAAATGTAAGGAGGATGTGAGCTGGGATCCAGGAGAAACACACTTTCAAACTCCAGGGTTGTGGAGAAAAGCAGTGAGTTTTCACCTACTGGGCTCAGCTGTGTTACCAGCCCTGGCCTCTCAATCATTATTAACTGAAAGACTGGCAGGTTCCTGTCTCCAGGTTACTGAAGGACTCAGAAGTTGCAACATGATTTCGCCTTTAACTACAGATGTTTCTTGAGTTGAGTGTTTCCCAATATTAAGCATTATTTGGACCCTTTTAAAAAGGAAAGGTCTTCTCAGGAATTCGCGTCTGTGCAGGGCTTGTGATGGTCTGAGTTACCCCATCATCCAGTTCTCCTTTTCTTCCATAAAAACAGTCCCCCAGGGTTTAGAATAATGAGGATTACAGTTTTCAGCGTCCCTCGCACAAGGTGTTTGCAGTTAACTCCGCATATTAGTTTGCTCAGGCTGCTATAAGAAATGCCAGACTGGGTGGCTTAAAGAATAAACATTTATTTCCTCATAGTTCCAAGGACTGGAAGTTCAAGATCAAGGTGCCAAGCAGGTTGGTTACCTCTGAGGCTTCGCTCCTGGCTTTCAGGTGGCCACTTGCTTGTTGCCTCTTCATGTGATGGTTCCTCTCTGGGACGCAGGAAAAATGGGTGTGGGGCGTGAGGAGGGCTGTGTCCCAGGCTTCGGTGGAGCCCCTGGGACGGGCCCCACCAAGTGTGGGTCCTTGGCTTCGCTCAGGAAAGAACTCAGGAGTGAGCCACGGTTGAGTCAAGGTAGATTTATTTAAAGAGATACATCGAAAGGCAAGAGAAAGGCCACGAGGTGTGGGGGTTGGATGCTCAGAGGAAAAGCAGGTGCACACTCCATAGACAAGAGTGCGGGCCGTCTCCAAAGAGGGATACACAGGTGGCGGCCGTGAGGGGCAGTGCTGCCCATTTTTATGGGCTTGGTGGCTTCATATGCTAATAAGTAGAAGGACCAGTCTAAGGGGAAGGGGCTGGGATTCCCAGGGAGTTGGCCATTTCCCACCCTGTGACCTTTTGTGGCAGCCTCAGGACCGCCATGGTGCCTGGGGGCGTGTTATTCACCATGCTGATATATTACAATGGGCGTACAATGACGCTCAAGGTCTACTGGACGTCAAATCTCCCACGTCTTGAGCCTCAAGGCCTCCCGGGGTTGAATCTTTCACCATTTTGATGTTAACTGCTGTAGCGTTCCTAGAATGGCTGTGCCCTGCCCCCTTCCTGCCTCATCTGCACTTGGCCCTGGTGTTTCTCTCTGTGCAAATTCCATCTTTTAAGGACACCAGTCAGACTGGATTCAGGCGTGCCCTAATGGCCTTGTTTTAACTTACTCACCTCTTTAAAAGCCCTGGCTCCAAATATAATCACACTCTGAGGGGCTGGTGGTTAGGACCTCAACCCATGAATTGGAAAGAATGCAATTCACCCACAACATTCCACCATTGCCCCCGCCCCCAAATTCACGTCCTTCTCACACATGTGGGCAAAGGATGTCACCTGCCATCTCAGTAAACAAAGGATGCTGCAGGCATCAAGCCATCAGCCATTTCAGCTGTCCCTGACCGTGCACCCTGCGGGGATTCAGGCTGGAGGAAAGCAAGATAGTTAAGTTGCAGATCAAAGGAATAATTTCAATGAGCCCAGACGCTTCCCATACAGAGAAGGGCACTGAATTCATTAACTTGAGATGGCTGGTTTTCTTTAATTAATAGTAATTTTTTTTAATGTTCTGGCTACCAGGATTTTTGCAAAAACTCCTGTATATCCTGGGCACTCCCTTACCTCTTTGGAACAATCCTGAACGATCTGAGAGGCTGTCTCCCAGGCTTAAGTCGGCCAGTATCAGTGAGTCTGCCAAATGCAAACTCACATGAAAGGTGGTTTGAAGTCCTGCAGAATGCAGGCGTGCAGAGTGGTCCTGTAGTGGGGACTGGGGGCCAAGGTGTCAACCGGGCTCCAGGCACACAGAGAGCCCAAGGGTGGGGGTTTATGTGACCCCAGAGAGTGCCAGCCTGCTCCACGCCAAATAAAACATCATTTTCAACTTCAGGCTGTGCAATTTTTTTTTTTTCAGTTGACACACGCAAAATGCATTCACCCCCATCCCAACAGCCCAAAGGTCTTACCTATTCCAGCGTCAACGCCAAGTCCCAAATCGCATTTAAAAACCATCTAGATGAAGCGTGTGAGGCTTGAGGTGTGATTCATCCTGAGGCAAAATTCCTCTTCAGCTCTGAATCTGTGAAACCACACACGTTATCCACTTTCAAAATACAACAGTGGGATGGGGACAGTGTAGACAGCGCCACTTACAAAAGGGAGAAATCTGAGAACGGGCAGCAGTGATGGGTTCCAAGCAAGTTCAAATCCTAGCAGGGCAAATTCTATTAGATTTTAAGGCTTGAGAATAATTCTCTGTGGCTCAGTGTTCTGTTCTCCAGGCTCACTAGGGTGGCAGCTCTGCCTTCTGGGACCCCTGCCAGGTGGCGGTGGTGAGGGAAGAATTGTCCCCTCAGTTCTGGGCGGTAGCAGCCTGTGTGGGGCCAGCTGGCACTCTCTGAAGCCACTTTAAAGTTAGAAAACCCCCACCCCAGGGCTCTCTGTGTGCCTGGAGACACCTCAGCCCCACTCCCCACGGCCGGACCCGCTGCACACCTGCACTTCTGCGAGACAGAAACATCTTCCCTTGAACAAAACCGGGACATAGCCCGGCTCACAATACCCCTGGCCAGACAGACCATGCATCCTTCCCTTATCAAGTCATAAATCCTGTTGTTCAGAGACGTCCTGACAGGTCTTACAACCAATCAGATGCCTGTGCCCGAATCGATCATGTGACCCCGCCCCTTTGTGTGCACAGCCCGTCCCCCCAATAAAAGACCCCGCACGACCACCCTCAGGGCTCACACAGGTCCCTCTCGTCTGTGTGGCCCACTGCTGCTTGTCACAGCATAGCTATTAAATCTCCCCTTTTTTCCTCAATCCCCGTGGCCTTCGGTAAATCCTTTCACCACCCATGACACCCGCCCACCTTGTGTTCACAGCAGCCTGGCCCACTGTTACCTAGGAAGTGGCCCTGCCCTCTGGACCCGAAGAGGCGACAGCCCCACCGTAAGATTCCTTTCTCCTTTTCTTACAGGGTAACACATACTGACAGCGAAATAGTTCTGCCCTCCCATCTTGAAGAGTCCCCAACAGCCTTCCTACATTTTATCTCATTTCTGTCCCTTTTTAGTTCAGGATGGCTGTGTTCCTGCTGGGACAACCCCGTTTCTATTCCCAGCCTTTGTTGAGACAGCTGACTGGATCCATGAGTCACACGGTTATCTCTTTACAGGAGTGAGTGTCCAGCCACCCTGGGATTCTCTCTAGAACAGACGATCTCAGTTTTTGCAATATGGACAGGATGAGAGTTTTAAATCTTCACGGTACAGATCCTTTTTGCTTGACAATTCATTCTTAAATTTCCCTCCTCTCTCATCTTAGTACAGAGAGACCAGCCTGCACCTTCAAAACTTTGTTTAGAAATCTCTCAGGTTTGCCACTTCTGGTTTCCACCTTCCACAAAACTCTAGAACACAGTTCAGCCAATTTCTTTGTCACTTTACAACAGGTGCTAACTAAAACTTGGCACTGGCCATCTGCCTCTCCAGGGATTGGATCACACTGGCACTTGCCATCGAACTGTGCTTGGATTAATCTCCAAGCCGCTGCAGCCACTGGCCTCCAACACACCCAGAAAGGAGTTCAGGGTGGAGGTCAGGAATGAGGCGCTCTGTGCTCTGGGGAAACTGGCCGAGCAGGCCTTCAGACAGATATTTGCAGCAGAAGATTTTATGAGCTCAAATTCTTGTGTCTTCTCATATCTAGAAAAGCGCTGAAATTGTTAATGGTGACATCTGCCCCTTGTGACGAGCAGCCAGCCTCTGCCTAAGTGTATGCTTGGCTGCATGTGCTCATCCCTTCACTGAAGTCACATAGAATACTGAGTTCTCCCCCCATCTCTTTGGAGCAGTTTCTCACAGCTTTCTGGGAGGCTGTCTCCCGGGCAATAGTCCTCATTTTGCCCCAAATAAAACTTACCCCCCAACTCTCACACTGTGTGATTTTATTTCAGTCAACACAAGGCTCACCTTTCCTCCACTGCCCATTATAACTGCTCTCACTTACACCTGAGACCTTATCAGAATCACCTTTAATGTCCATATTTCTACCGATCCTCCCTTCAGGGTAATTTCAGGTTTTCCTAACACGTACCTTAAAGCTCTTCCGGGCTCTGCTCGCTACCCAGTTCCAAAGCCACTGCCACAGTTGTAGGTGTTTGCTACAGCAGCACCCCACTGCTCAGTGCTAGTCTGTATCCACGTCCTGGAGCTGCCATAACAAGGTCCCATAGACCGAGTGGCTTAAACGACACAAATTTATTTTCTCGCAGTCTTGGAGGCTGGAAGTCAGTCCAAGACCGAGGTGCTGGCAGGGTTGGTGTCCTCTGAGGCCCCTCTCCTTGGCTTATAGACGGCCACCCTCTTGCTGCCTGCCACACGGCTGTCACTCTGCGTATGCACCCCCGTATCTCTCTGGGTGTCCAAGTTCCCTCCTTTTATGAGGACACCAGTCAGGTTGGATTTGAATGGCCTCCTTTTAACTTAATCCCCTCTTTAATGGCCTTATTTCCAATTAGTCACATTCTGAGCCTTCTACGTATGAATTTGGACAAAGAGGAAGACAGCTCAGCACATAACATACACCAGTGAAACATAAACAGGTGTCTTCCTTAATATGTGGCATCTTCTAAGGTGTCTCTTACTTAAGACACAACTGGCAGAAGCTAATAAATACATAAGCAATGATATAATTAGAAATTTTATATTTTGTAAACATCTATGCAGTCATCCATTCAGACAAAGATCGTCACCCTTTGAGTGAGCTATGTTTGGGGAAGAACATATGAACGGGAGGCTAAATTATCACCTAAGAGATGCCTTTCAAATTGCAAATGCAAAAATGCATCTTTACAATGGAGGGTGCCCTGGACAACGCCAGACATAAGCAAAAAAAAAAAAAAAAAAAAAAAATAGAGGAACTGTTCTTTGAGAAGATTGAAGAAACATAAAAACTGAATGTGGTTTGTCAGCCTTGCCTGGAACATTTGGGAAAATCTGAATAGCAGATAATATTGTTCATTTTCTGAGCTGTGATAATTAAATTGTGAGTCGGTGGGAGAAGGTTCTTCTTCTTAGGGAATGCAATGAAATCTTAAGGGTGAAAAATGATTTCTAAAATTTATTTTCACATGTTTTGGTTACTGAAGACACACACACGCTTAAGGGAGATGGGGGAGAGGGTTGGAAAACAGAGAGAGAATATTAACTGTGGATTCAAGATGGAAAGTCAAAGAGCGCTTAATGCATATTTTCAATCTTCCTCTGTTTGTAAAAACGTTCGTGCTAAAAAGTTGCAAGATACATAAAGTAAAACAACCAGCTGGAGACAGATGGCTAAGGGTCTTTATTTTTCATTTTTATTGAGGTTTATTTGACATACAGCCGCCAGCCTAAGTTTAAACCTCACAGCATAATGGCTTGAGTTACATACGTTGCAAAACGATCACCACAATGAGTTTAGTTAATAGCCATCACCTCGTGGAGTTACAACCTTTTTCCCTTGTGATGAGAACTTTTGGGATCTGCTCTCAGAAACTCATGCCCTTTTTTGTGTGTGTGTGTGTTCTTTCATTCAGCAGCTACCTCGGATATAATTCTGCCATGTGGGACCATAAGGATGAGAGTCACGCTCTAGGAAAGACAGAAGCAGTGAGACTGGAGACGCCTGACTCCCTGACCACTCCATCAGTGCGGAACTTTCTTTGCAGTCCTTGGCTGCATCCCTCTGGCCCTTTACTTGAGAGAGAGATGCATTTCCATCTTATTTAAACCGCTGACATTTTCAGTCTCCGTTCCTTGCTGTCAAATCCATATTTCAAGGATACAATTCCATAGCTAGGAACCCAGTCTTTATTACAATGAAAGAATTTACTTGGGAAACATCAATTGGATTTTTAATAGATTTAATTAATTTTAATAGATTTAATTTTAATTAATTTTTATAGATTTAATCGATTAAATTTAATTTTAATAGATTTAAGAGTTTTCTCCTGATTGTTCATTGCCCCAATGGGCATCGTTCCTCAGAAAAGGCATTGCCAATGCTTAAATTTCCTTTTCTTAATATGAGGATTTTATTTACAAGTTTATGTAAAAAAAAAAAGATCTGCATGTATGATTCATGTCGTTTGTGGTAAAATTTTCCTCTGCCTAATAAAATTACAATAACAAACATAAACATCTTGCGCACACAATATTCTCTGCAACTTAACAAAAGTCCTCATGGGGCCATATTGTTAAATATACAATCAACTGTCCAGGTCTGATGGGAGAGAGTAACTTTTGAGGTAGTAAGAAGTAATTCGTAAGATAGATTTAAACTGTGTTTTCCTTGGAGGGCTGGGGAGGAAGAGAGGTTAGCCATTTAAAGAATGAGTTTCCTGGACCACTGTGGCCAACAGCTGATCCAAGGCTGATCCGTGTTCACAGTGCAGAGATTAATTAGAAAGTCAGTGCCTGGAACTAGATACAATGGGGTCTGCGCTGGGCTAGTATTAAGGATTGGGTTTTCCTCCAAGTTCCTCCACTAATTAGACATGAAATGTTTGAAATGTTCAGCCTCTTCTGTCCTCGGTTTATAAATGTGAAAAAGGATGCTGGATTAAAACAATACTCCAATACATTATGTGACCCTCACAACCTTTTTTTTTTTTTTCCCAGATGAATTTCTATTTCATTTTATTTACAAACAGTAAAAATTCACTTTTCTGATGTACAGTTCTGTGATGTTTTAACATGCATAAATTCTGCGACCATAATGTGAAAGAATGCAGTCCCCTAGCGCTGCCTCCTGTATCCAGACCCTTCTCACTCCCAAGTCCTGGCAAACATCCCTCTGTTCTCTTTTCCTTTTTTTGCGGAAGGGCTCACTCTCACAACTTTTCTTAAAACCTGCTGTAATTCTCCTTTTAGCATCCTGAAATGAAATTCACAAATTCTGTGACATCCCATACACATAATTGAAACCATCAGAATAATCCAATTACAATATAAAGGAGAAAAAGTTATTTATAATTAACTAATATATATTTTGATACATAAATATTTAGCATCGCTTGAGTCATTGAAGTGGTTAGATAGTTGCACTTATGTGGAGAATTGTTACCAACTAGAGGAATTAAACCAGAATTGCCAGGTGCGCTGTGTAGCCAAAATAGCCCAAGTGAGGTTACCCGAAATGATGAAAAATTCTTAGTACAGTTATAAACAAAATAGTTACAATCTTTCCTTCTATTTACACAGAAGTTGCATTCCTAGAAAATTTAGTGTGTATTAGATGGTTCAAAACCTACATTGTGTTCGCATGTAAAACGCAGTTTGATTTTAGACTTAAGAGAATTGTAAACAGGTCTTTCAAGGCATAAATATCCAGCAGGTTATCCTGAAGGAACAGTGGAGAAATCTTTGTTGTGTAGGACTGTGGGAGCCAGCCTCTGTGATGGTCCCCGGTCATCTCACCTCCTAATATTCCTGCCCCCATGTAATCTCCTCGTAGTTTATCAGTGGAGATGATGCTGTGTGACTTACAGCTAAGGGATAAAAGACATTCCCACTCTCTCCTTGTTCTCTTGAATCACCCATTCTAGGGGAAGCCAGCTATCTCTTACACTTTAAAAATTATTTGCTTTTTAAATTGAGATACAGTTGCCACATAGTATTGTGTAATTTTAAGTTACATAACCTGTTGATTTGATACATTCATCTACTGCATTGATAACCACCAGAGAGTAAGAAAACGCTTCTATGACGTGACACAATTATCAATTCTTTTTTGTGGTGAGAACATTTATGATCAAGTCTCCAGGCAGGTTTGCAGTATATAAACCAGTATTGTTGACCGTAATCACCATGCTTTGCGTAGGATCCCCAGGACTTAATTATCTACTAGTTGCAAGTTTGAATCCTTGCAATTCCCTATCAAATCCAGCCTCTGGTAACTACCATTTTGTCTGTTTCTGTGAGTTCAGCTTTTTCAGATTCCACATCATTTGACGTCATACACTATTTGTCCTTCTCTGGCGAACTTATCTCACTTCACGTAATGCCCTCAACATTCTTCTTTCTCGTGGCTGAATAACAATACGTTGCAATATATATGAGACTTCCTCACTATCCATTCATTCACTGATGAACACATGGATTGCCTCCTTGTCTTCACTATTGGAACAATGCTGCAATGCACAAGGGGGTTCAAATACCTCTTTGATATACTGTTTTCCTTTGCTTATCTACTCAGAAGTGGAATTCCTGGATCACATAGTGGTTTTATTTTTAATCTTTCAGGGGTCCTTCACACTGTTTTCCACAGTGACTGCACCAGTTTGCATCCCCACCAACAGTGCACAAGTGGCCCCTTTTCTCCACGTCCTCATCACTGCTTTATATGTCTTGTCCTCTGAAAGATGGCTGTCTTCAAACTGGGTGTAAGGTGGCATCTCACCATGGGTTTGATCTGCCTTTGTTTCCCTCATGATTACTGATATTGAGCATCTTTATATGTACCTGTTGACTACTTGTGTGTCTTCTTTGGGGAAAAAAAAATCTCACTGGTAAAGGCCATAGACCAGACACTTAAAAAGCTTATTCAACATAGTGCCAGAAGTCCTAGCTAGAGCAATCCAGCACAATGAAGAACTAAAAGTCATCTAAATCAGAGAGAAAGAAATAAAACACTCATTCTTTGCCGTGATATGATCTCACTTATAGAAAACCCTGAAGACTTAGACTCATAAAATTGTTGGAAATAACCAACAACTTCAGTAGAGTTGCAGGATATAAAGTCAACATACAAAAATCTGTTGCATTAATAAACAGTTAAATTGAAATATCTGACAAAGAAATAAATTCACAACACCATCCAAGCAATAAAATGCTTAGGAATAAATTTACGCAAAGAAGTGACAGCTCTGTGCAATGAAAACTATAAGACTTTGATGAAAGAAATTGAAGACGATGGAAACAGATGGAAAGTTGTCTCATGTTTATGAATCAGAAGAATTAATATTGTGAAGATATCCATATTACCCAAAGCCATATTCAGTACAATCCCTATCAAGTTTCCAAAGGTATTTTTCACAGAAATAGGAAAAAATCCTAAAATTTGTATGAAACCGCAAGAGACCTAGAATAGCCAAAGCAATCCTGAGAAAGATGAACAAAGCTGGAGCTACCACAGTTCCTATTTCAAACTATATGTAAAGATATAGTTATTAAAACAGTATTGTACCAGCATAAAAATGGACACAGAGAGCCATTTCCCTGAGCCATTGAACAGAATAGGGAGCCCAGTAATCAATCCCTGTATATATAGTCAAGGGAGCCAGTGGAGAAAGGATACACTCTTCAATAAATGGTGTTAAGAAAATTGGAGAAACACATGCAGAAAAACAAAGTTGGACCTGTATCTTACCCTACTCACAGAAATAACTTGAAATGGGTTAAAGACGTAAGCCCTGGGATGTAAAACTGTAAGAAGAAAACATAGAAAAGAAGTTCCCAGATATTGGTCTTGGCAATAATTTTTTTTTGGAAATGACACCAAAAGAACAAGGAACAAAAGCAAAAAACAATAATTAGACGGCATCAAACTTAAAAGATTCTGCACAACAAAAGAAACAATCAACAGAATGAAAAGGCAACATACAGAATGGGAGAACATATTTGCAAAAGATCTATCAGATAAAGGTTTAATGCCCAGAATATATAAAAACTCATACAACTCAACAAAGAAATGTAGCAATCATTAAAAAATTGGTAGAGGAACTGAATAGACATCCCTTCACTTTCAGTCTGTGTATGTCTTTTGCCCTGAAGTGAGTCTTCTGTAGGCACCGTAGTTACTTAAGTTTGAAGGCATTCTAAAATCACTACATTGTTACTCTCCCCTACCACGTTTTGTTTTTGGTGTTACATTTTACATTTGTTTATTTTATGTATACATAGCGTACTTATTACAGTTATAGTTAATTGTACTACTTTTGTCAACTTTTTTTTTCTGCATTTATATAATCATATGATTTTTATTTTTCATTCTAGTAATATGGTATCTCATTTACTGATTTGCATATGTTGAAACATCCTTGCAACCTACAGATAAATGCAACTCGATCATGGTGTATGATCCTTTTAACTTGTTGGTGAATTTGGTTTGCTAATATTTTATTTAGAATTTTTGCATCTGTATTCATCAGGGATATAGGTTTATAGTTTTTTTACACTGTCCTTATCGGACTTTGGTATCAGGGTAATACTGGCCTTATAAAATGTGGGGGTGTTCCCTCTTCTTCAATTTTTTGGAACAGTTTGAGAAAGATTGATATTGATTCTTTTTGTTTGGTGGAATTCACCAGTGACACCATCTAGTCTTGGGGTTTTCTGTGCTGGGAGGTTTTTGATTATCGATTCAATCTCTTTACTTGTTAGTCTGTTCAGATTTTCTATTTCTTCCTGATTCAGTCTTGGTAGGTTGTATATTTGTAGAATTTTATCCATTTTTTTCTTGGCTATTCAATTGTTGGCATACAACTGCTCATAGTAATCTCTTGTTTTTTAAATTTTTTTATTGAGGTATAGTCAGTTTATAATGTTGTGTCAATGTCTGGTGTACAGCATAATTTTTCAGTCATATATGAATATACACATTTTCATTTTCAGTAATCTCTTGTGATCATATGTATTGAGTTGTTATGTCTACTCTTCAAGTCTGGTTTTATTTATTTGAGTTTTCTCTCTTTCCTTAGATATCTAGCCAAAGATTTGTCAATTTTGTTTATCTTTCAGAAATCAAGCTCTTAGCTTTGTCAGTCTTTTCTATATATATATTTTTTGAGACAGTAACTGGAAAATTTTGTATTCCTTTGATGGTGTCTTGATATTTCCTTGATATTTCATGTTCCTTGAACATTGAGTTGCTGTCTTCACATTTTAAGAAGCAATCACCCCTTCCAGTCTTCTATTCACTTTGCAAAAGAGATAACTTCACCAGCCAGTCCAGCCTGGGGTTCTGAGGACTTCTCAGATCTTTTCTGTAGATGTACTCATTCTATAGATGTAGTGTCCTCTGGGTGGGGGCACTGGGGGATGGTTCTTGACATTGTGTGCCTTCTCTCAATCTCACAAAGCCAGGCTGGGTGCTGACAGCCTCCCATTTGTTTTCTGTAGGGTGGTTTCCTGAATTGCTCAGGTTTCTGATCCTTCTCCCAGTTCCACAGAGCTGGGCTGGCTCTCTGTGTTTGCTCTCTACCTCCTAAGGCTTGGACTTTCTTAGTTACCAATTTACCATCCATGGGCGTGCATGCAGGAGTCCAGCCATGTGGGGAGAGGGTGGTAGAAACACGTGAAGTATTTGGTGCCTGTGGGGCTCTTTGGGGTCTGCAGAGAAGGTGTCCTTAGCTGCTCATAGGTGAGCGTCTTGATGGAGACCATGAATTGGTTAGTGGGAACAATTCTAAGCTAGTTAGTAGCATCTCTTTATTGAGTTCCAAGCCTTGACTGCTACGCTCCCAGCCTTTCCCTACCTTCCCACACTTACAAATCACCTCTCTAATATGGGGAAGGCAAGCAAAAGATGTGCCACGTGGGCAGCATCCTGCATGCCTGGGGATTCTGGGCCCTTACTCACTTGCTCTCTCTTTCCCTTGCAAGAGAGATCATGGGCTGAGGGAGTCTCTTTGGCACCTTGGTTGTGTCCCGTTATTTGAGGGTGACACATTTCAAATGAAACTGTTCCTCTTGACTTCTCCAAGGTGTCCAAACTCAGATTTTTTTTTTTTCTCCATCTGTGTGCTGGAATTTCTGCACTGGAATCCTGGACTCCCACAAAGGTTCTCTTATCTGAGGGTGATTTTCAAAACTGATATTCTTTTGGGAGATGATGGTAGAGAACTCTTATCCGTCATCCTGCTGGTGTCTCTCAAATTTGACTACTTTAGGTAACTCGTATAAGTGGAATTATGCAACGTTGGCCTTTTTGTGAGTGACTTATTTCACTTAGCATGATGTCCTAAGGTCCATCCGTTGTGTGGCATATATCAGAATCTTCTTCCTTTTGAAGGATGCATAATATTCCATTGTATATAGACACCACATCACTACATACTATTTATCCATTCATCTGTTGACAGACAGTGGGTTGCTTCCACATCTTGGCTATTATGAATAGTGCTGCTGTGAATGTGGATGTAAAAATATCTTTTCAACATCCTGCTTTCAAATTATTGGACATAATAATCTTTTTTTGTGTAATATTAATGTAGAAATTCCTGATTGCTCTTGGTTGCCGTTTGCATGGAATATCTTTTTCCATTCCTCTGCTTTCAGCCTTGGTGTACTCTTTAATCAAAATTAAGTATTTCAGACAGGTATATACAGAATGGATAAACAAGATTATACCGTAGAGCACAGGGAAATATATACAAGATCTTGTGGCAGCTCACGGTGAAAAAGAATGCGACAATAAATACATGTGTGTTCATGTATAACTGAAAAATTGTGCTCTGCACTGGAAATTGACACAACTCAATAAAATAAAATTTTAAGAAATTAAGTATTTCATAGATACCATATGGTTGAATTCCTTTTTAATTTTATTTATTTATTTATTTATTTATTTATTTATTTATTTATTTATTTATTTATTTTAACAACGGGACCAGGGATTGAACCCAGGACCATGTGCATGCTGAGCACACACTCTACGGCTGAGCTACACCCTTCCTCCTTGGATCCACTTTGCCAATCCGTTCATACACACAAACTACATCTTTTGATTGGGAGAGTTTAATCTATTTTCTTTCCTTTTAAAAAAATTTAAACATATTTGACACAGAACATTATGCAAATTTGAGTTTTGCAACATGTTAATTGGATACATTTATCTATGGCCATGTATTTACCTACTAGCGGCAATATATGTATCTACTAGTTGCAAGTTTGTACCCTTAAACAGTATCTCTCCTGTTCCTCCAAGTGCAGCCCCTGGGAACCGCCACTCTACCGTTATTACAAATTCAGCTTTTTAAAGATTTCACATATAAATCATATCATACAGTATTTGTCTTTGACTTCTCTCACTTCGCATAATGCCCTTAAGGTCCATGGTCCATCCATGTTGTCACAAATGGCTGGGTTTCCATTTTCCCTTTGTCTCAATTTAATTGTTTATTTATTTATTTACTCATTCATTCATTCATTCATTTATTCATTTACTGAAATTATTCATTAGGTCCAAGAGTTTTTGATTGAATCTTTGGGAGTTACAATATATAAGATCTTATCAGCAAATACCAACCGTTTTATGAGTTTGTTTCTGATCTGAATGCCTTTTATTTCTTTGTCTTGTCTAATAGCTCTGAATAGGATTTCCAGAACTATCTATTAAATAGGAGTGATGAGAGTGGGCATCCTCGTTGTATTCTTAATCTTAGAAGAAAAGTCTTCAATTTTTTTCTCCATTGAGTATAATGTTATCCATCAGTTTGTCATATATGACCTTTATTATGTTGAGTTATGGTCCTTCTATACCCAACCTGTTAAGGGTTTTTATCAATGAAAAGGATGTCAAGTGCTTTTTGTCAAATGCTTTTCCTGAATCTATTGAGATGTTATGTGATTTTTGGTTTTCCTTTTATTGATGTGAGGTACTACACTTACTGATTTCCACACACTGAGTTATCTCTGTATTCCACGGAGAAATCCCACTTGACATGGTGTATAAGACTCTTAATGTGTTCCTTAATCCTGTTTGCTAATATGTTGTTAAGAACTTTTTCTTCTATATTCGTCAGGGTATTGGTCCATGGTTTCTTTTCTTGTGGGATCCTTATCTGGTTGTGGTTTCAAGGTGATGCTGGCTTTGTAGAGGATGTTGGAAGTGGTCCCTCTCGTTGATATTCTGGAAGAGTTTGAAGGGGGGTTTGTTTAAATTCTTCTTTAAAAGTTTGGTAGATTTCACCAATGAAGCCATCTGGTCCTGGAGTTTCCTGCGTTGGAAGTTTGGTTTTTTTTTTTAAATTACTGATTTAATCTCTTTACTCCTTATTGGTTTGTTTAGATTGTCTGTTTCTTACTGATTCAGCTTCTGTAGGTTGTGTGTTTCTGGATATGCATCCACTTCCTCTAGGTTATGTAATTTCTTGGCATGTAATTGCTCACAGTAGTCTCTTATGATCCTATGTATTTCTGTAGTATACGTTGTATATCTCCTGTTACATTTCTAACTTTATTTATTTGAGTTTGCTCTCTTTTTCCCTTAATCTAGCTAAAGGATTGTCAATTTTGTTTGTCTTTTGGAAGAACCAGTTCTTAGTTTTGTTGACCATTCTTACTGCTTTTCTGGTCTCTCTTTCATTTATTTCCACTCTGATCTTTATTATTTCCTTCCTTCTGCTAACTTTGGGCTTAATTCATTCTTCATTTTCTACTTTCTTGAGGTATAAAATTAGGTTCTTTATTTGACATCTTTCTAACTTCTTAATATATGTGTTTATTGCTATAAACTTTCCTCTCAGAACTGCTTTTGTTGCACCCCACAAGATTTGATATGTTATGTTTCCATTTTCATTTGCTTGGAGATAATTGTTTATTTCCCTTTTAATTTTTTTCGTTCACCTGTTCATTGTTCAGAAATGTTTCATTTTGTTTCCTCATATTTGCAGGACGTCTCACTTTCCTATTGTCGTTAACTTCTAGTTTCACACCACTGATGTCAGAAATGATAGTTGGCATGATTTCAATCTTCTTAAATTTGCTAGCACTTGTTTTGCATCTTATCATATGCCCTATTCTGGAGAATGTTCCATATGCTCTTGAGAAGAATGTGTATTCTGCTGCTGTTGTATGGAACGTCTCATGTATGTCTGCTGAGTCCATTTCTCTAAAGTATGGTTCGATTCCAACATTTTTGTGTTGATTTTTCATCAGGACAATTTATCTTTTGCTGATAGTGGGGTATTGAAATCTCCTACTATTATTGGTGTCCATTTCTCCCTTAAGGTCTGTTAGTATTTGCTTAAAAATTTCAGGGCTTGAGTCTTGGGAAAGCATGTATTTGTAAGTGTTTTCTCTTCTTGATGTACTGACCACTTTATGATTATTTAATGTCCTTTCTGTCTCTTGTTCCCTTTTTTGGCTTGAAGTCTGTTTCTCCTGATATAAATATGGCCATGCCCACGTTCTTTTGGTTTCTGCTTAGAATATCTTCTAGTTTTGTGTATTTTGTCTTTTCATTTCAGCTTGCAAAGCTTCTTTCCCCATTTTTTGTAAAGCAGCTCTGTTAGTGGTGAACTCCTCCTCTTCTGTTTGTCTAACAAAGCCTTTATTTCTCCTTCATAACTGAAGGATAACTTTGCAGAATAGAGTATCGTTGGCTGGCAATACTTTGTATATGTCATTCAACTCTCTTCTGGTCTGTAGGGTTTCTGCTGAAAAATCTGCTGAGAGCCTAATGGAGGTTCCTTGTAGATTACTTTCTCTTTTTTCCCCTTGGCTGCCTTTAAAATTCTTTATTTACTATTGACTTTTAATAGCTTCATTATAATGTGTCTTGGACAAAGTCTTTTCCATTGAGATAATTTGGTGTTCTACTAGCTTTATGGATTTGTGTGTTTAGTTCTTTCTGCAGGTTTGGGAAGTCCAAGATACTGTTTCTTTTTAAGCTCATTGCCCTTTTCTCCTTCTCTTTCTCTTCTGGAATGATCATTATTCTTTTTTTTTATTGAGTTATAGTCAGTTTACAATGTTGTGTCAATTTCCAGTGTAGAGTACAAGTTTTCAGTTATACATGAACATACATATATTCATTGTTGTATTCTTTTTTGCTGTGAGCTACCAAAAGATCTTGTATATATTTCCCTGTGCTCTACAGTATAATCCTGTTTATCTATTCTGCATATGCCTGTCAGTATCTACAAACCTCGAACTCCCAGTCTGTCCCTTCCCACCCCCCGCCAACCTGGCAACCACAAGTTTATATTCTATGTCTATGAGTCTGTTTCTATTTTGCATTTATGTTCATTTGTTTTTTTAGATTCCACATATGAGTGATCTCATATGGTATTTTTCTTTCTCTTTCTGGCTTACTTCACTTAGAATAACATAGAATGATCATTATTCTTTTGTTGACTTTTCTAATGGAACCTAATAGCTTGCTAAAGTTTGGAGCATGCACATAAAAAAGCTGGCAGAAAAAGATAATGGCAGAGTGTGGGGAGATGTGCCCTTAGAACTGGGGCTTTGGGTATGCTCATGGCCTGGTAGGGGATCTACGGGGGGAAGTTCTGCAGATCTGTGGACAGATCTCTTGCTAGAAACCTGGGGCAGACAGCAGGACATATACTCTGTCAGTTCTCCTTGTCTGCCTTCTTTCCTTTCCTAGCCTCCCCTCAGCCATGGAGGTATCTCCTCAGAGATCCAGGTTTTGCTGAAGAGCAGTTGGACCCTCCAGCTGAAGCCCATGTGACTGGGCAGACAGTCATTCACCCTTTTCACTTTTCACTTCCTCTGTTAGAAAGTTCTCTGGTGCTTCTGATGCCACTGCTATTGACCCGTGTGCCACTCACCCTCGTGTCATTGCCTCCATCATCACTTCTGCTGTTGCCCTGTTACAGCCACAACTCCCTTGGGTCCATACCCTTCCCTGAGGTCCAATCCACCCACTTTCCAATTCACAAGTGATTGGATCTCTTGGGTATTCTGACGTACTGTACAGAGGTGCTTTTGTTCAGTTACAGAGATCTGATTAGTTGTAAATTGAAGAGGAGAAAAAATAACTCATGCCTCCAAGATGCTAACATCAACCCTGTGTGTTGATTTTATATCCTACAAATTTACTGAATTTGTTGATTACTTCCAACATTTTTTGGTTGAGTCTTTGTGATTTTATGAATACAAGATCATGTCCTCTACAAATAATGACAATTTTACTTCTTCATTTCCAATTTGGATGCCCTTTCATCCCTTTGACTTGCCTAATCTTTTGACTAGGAATTCTAGAACTATATTGAATAAAGGTTGTGAAAGGGGGCATCCTTGTTTTGTTCCTGATCTTAGAGGAAAAGCTTTCAATTTTTCTTCATTGAATATAATGTTAGCTGTGGGTTTGCAGCGTATGGGCTTCATTATGTTGAGATATGTTCCCTTTAACACCAAGGTGTCAGGGCTTTTATCATGAGAAAATATTGTGTTTTTTCAAATGCTTTTTCTGCATCCACTAATCATGTGATTTTATCTGATCTTTTATTAATGTAACATATTACATTTATTAATTTGCATTATGTTAAACCACCCTTGCATTCCAGGGATAAATCACACTTGATTGTAGCCATTTTGTGACCCTTTAATGTGGTCTTGAATTCTGTTTCCAAGTATTTTTTGAGAATTTTTGCATTTATATTCATCAAGGATATTGGCCTATAATTTTCTTTCTTATAGCGATCTTATCTGGCTATGGTATCAGGGTAATAGGTAATATTGGCCTCATAAGATGTGTTTGGGAGTATTACCTCTTCTTCTATTTTTCTGGAAGAATTTTGGAAGGATAATTCTCCATTCTTCATTAACTCCTTGGTAAAATTCACCAGTGAAGCTGTCTGGTCATGAGATTTTCTGTTTTGGGAGGATTTTGATTACTGATTCAATCTCTTAACTCCTTATTGGTCTGTTCAGATTTTCTATTTCTTATTAATCCAGTCTTTGTAGGTTGTGTGTTTCCAGATATGTATCCATTTCTTTTAGGTTATGTAACTTGTTGGCTAATAACGGTTCATACTAGTCTCTTATGATCCTACGTATTTCTCTACTGTCAGATTTAACGTCTCTCCTTTCATTTCTGATTTCATTTATTTAAGTGTTCTCTCTCTTATCCTAGTCTAACTAAAGGTTGTTAATTTTGTTTATGTTTTCAAAGGACTAGCTTTTAGCTTCATTGATCTATTCTATTGATTTTTCTGGTCTCCATTTCATTTGTTTCCACTCTGATCTTGATTATTTTCTTCCATCTGTTAACTTTGAATTTAATTTGCTTGTCTTTTTCTAGTTCCTTCAGGTGTAAAATTACTTTGAGCTATTTCTAATTTCACAATGTGTGCATTTATTGCTATAAGGTTTCTTCTCAGGACTGCTGTTACAGTGCCCAACAGGACTTGATATGTTGTATTTCCATTTTCATTTGTTTTGAGATAATTTTTAAAATAGTTGAGTTACCACATAGTTGTAAATTTCCAGTTTTCTCTTGTTGATTTCTAGTTCATACCACTAAGGTCAGAAATGATAATTGGCATGATCAATCTTCTACAATTTTCTAAGACTTGTTTTGTGTCTTCTCATAGGATCTATCCTGGCGAATATTCCATGCACACTAGTGAAGAACATGCATTTTGCTGCTGTTAGATGGAATGTTCTATATTTGCCTGTTAAGTCCATTTATCTAACAGTTGATTCAAGTCCAGTGTTTTCTGTTGGTTTTCTGTCTGCTATCAGCTATCCCTTGCTGATAGCACAGTATTGAAACCTGCTAGTACTGTATTCCTTGTTTCACACTTCAGATCTGTTAGTGTTTGCTTAAGACATTTAGATAATCCAATTAATGTTGGGTGCATTTATTTATGGTTGTTATATCTTCCTGGTGTGTTGATCGCTTTATCATTATACAATGACCTTCTTTGTCTTGTGTCACCATTTTTGGCTTAAAGTCCATTTTCTCTGATGTAAGTATAGCTACCCTCTTTCTTTGGTTTCCATCACTTAGACTATTTTCTTATATCCCTTCCCTTTGAGCCTACCTGTTTCTTTAGAGCTGAAAGGAATCTCTTGTGAGCAGTATACAGTTAGGTCTTTTTTTTTTTTTATCTACCCATATATTCTGCTTCTTTTTATTTCAATACATTTACATATATAGTGATTTAAAAAAATTTTTTAACAGTGGTTTATGTATTTATTTAGTGTTTTTTTTTTGGAGTGGGGAAGTAATTAGGTTTATTTACATCTTTATTTTTAGAGGAGGTACTGGGGATTGAACCCAGGACCTCATGCATGTTAAGCATGCGCTCTGCCACTTGAGATGTACCCTCTCCCCAGCACATACAGTGATTACATGTAAGGACTCGCTACTATCATCTTATTGTTTGCCTTGTGGTTGTTTTATATCTCCACTTTTGTTTTTCCTCTGTTTATGCCTTCCTTTATAAATTGGTGTATTTCCATGATCATATGCTCGGTCTCCCTTTTTTCGTTTTGTGAATCCAATCTAAGTTTTTGCTTTGTGGTGGCCAAGAGGTTTATATAAAATATCTCATAGATAAATCAGTCCATTTTATGCTGACAGTAACTTATCTTTGTTCAATTATTAAGGCTCCACACTTTCACTCCTCCCTTTTATATTTCTGATATCACTGTTTACCTCTTTTCATGCTGTGTGTTAGTAGCAAAATTTTGTAGTTCTGGTTATACTCTTTTCTTCTAACTTCTACTCTGTTAACCACAGTTAAGTGTTTAACAGACCATTCTAATACAAAATTACAAAATCTGAGTGTTTATTTTCCCCCCAGCAGAGGGTTACGTACTCTTACATGTTTTCATGTAACTGACTGGCAACTTTATATTCAGTTTGAAGAACTTCTTGCAGTATTTCTTGCAAAAAAAAAAAAAAAAGAAAAGAAAAAAAGATCTGATGGTGGTGAACTCCCTCACCTTTTTTTTTGTTGGGCAAATCTTTATTTTTCCTTCATATTTAAGGATAACTTTGCTGGACTTTGTGTTCTTGACTGGCAATTTTATCATTCAGCTCTTTTAAAATGTCATTTCAGTCCCCTGGCTTGTAAAGTTTCTTCTGAGAAATTTACTAATTGCCTAATAGGGGTTCTTTTGTAGCTTACCCTCTTGTTCCATCCCCCCCCCCCGGCTGTCTTTAATATTCTTTCTTTATCCTTGATTTTTACCATTTCATTACAATGTGTCTTGGAGAAGCTCTTTTGCATTGTGATAATAGGGTGTTCTGTTAGCTTTATGCACTTGTATGTTCAATTCCTTCCCCAGATTTGGGAAGTTATCAGTTTTTATTCTTCCAATAAACTCTCTGCCCACTTCCTCTCTTTCTGGTATACCAATCATTATTATATTTGCTTTCTGATCAACACCGATAGGTCTTGCAAGGTTTCCTCGCTTTTTAATACTTTTGTTCTCTCTCCTCATTGAGCTATTTCTATATTCCTGTCCAACATGTCACTTACTCTGTCTTCCATCTGGTCTCCCTTGTTACTGACGCTCTTAGCTGCATTCTTCATTTCTTTCATGCATTCTTTAGCTCCAGAATTTCCCTTTAGTGTTTTAAAAATTGTTTCAGTCTCTTCAGTAAAGAACTTTTTGTCTACTGGTTATTTTTAATTGAAGTATAGTTGGCTTACAATGTTGTGTGAGTTTGTTACAGTGTTAGTCTGTTACAATGTTGTGTACAGCTAGTGATTCAGATACATATCCCTGTGTTACACAGTAGGATCTTGTTCTTTATCTATTTTGTGTATAGTTGTTTGTACTGCTAATCTCAAACTCCTAATTTATCCCTCACCCCCCCATTCCCCTTTGGTAACCATAGGTTTGTTTTCTACATCTGTGAGTTGATTTCTGTTTTATAAATAAGTTCGTTTGTGTCATTTTTAAGATTTCACATATAAGTGCTATCATGTGATATTTGTCTTCCTCTGACTTACTTCACTTAATATAATAATCTCTAGGTTTCCATCCATGTTGTTGCAAATGGCATTTCCTTTTGTTATGGTTGAGTAATACACAGGCACAGCTTCTTTATCCAGTCCTCTGTCCATGGGCATTTGGGTTGTTTCCATGTCTTAGCTGTTGTAAACAGTGCTGCTGTGAACAGTGGGGCGCATGTATCTTTTTGAATTAGTGTTTTCTCCAGATATATGCCCAGAAGTGGGATTGATGGATCATATGGTAAGTCTACTTTTAGTTTTTTTTAGGAAACTCCATACTGTTTTCCATAGTGGCTGCACCAAATTACATTTCCACCAACAGTGTAGGAGGGTTCCCTTTTCTCTAAAACCTCCCCACCATTTATTATTTGTGGACATTTTCATGATGGCCATTCTGACCAGTGCGAGGTGACACCTCATTGTAGTTTTGATTGGCATTTCTCTGATAATTGGCGATATTGAGCATCTTTTCATGTGCCTGTTGACCATCTGTGTGTCTTCATTGGAGAAATATCTGTTTAGGTCTTCTGCCCATTTTTTGTTTGGGTTGTTTGTTGTTGTTGAGTGGTATGAACTGTTTATATATTCTGGAAGTTAAGCCCTTGTCGGTTGCATCACTTGCAAATATTTTCTCCCAGTCTGTAGCTTGTCTTTTCACTTTGTTTATGGTTTCCTTTGCTGTTTTCTGCATTAACTTTGCCCGATAGAGTATTCTTTGCTGGCAATTTTTTTCTTTAAACAATTTGAATATATTATTTCATCCTCAACTGGCCTGTAGAGTTTCTGCTGAAAAGTCCACTAACAGCCTAATGTAGATTACTTCCCCACCCCCAGCTGCCTTTAGTATTATCTGTTTACTTTTGATTTTTCATAGTTTAATTGTAATGTGTCTTGGAGATGGTCTTTTGGTATTGAAAACAATAATTTATTATAATAATAATTTATAATAATTAATAATAATAACTGAAAATAGGGTGATCTATTAACTTCATAACTTGCATGTTCAAGTCTTTCCCAAGATTTGGGAATTTCCCAGCCATTATTCCTTTAAATAAACTCTCTACACTCCTCTTTCAATCTTCCCTGTGTGGAATATAGATCACTCTAATATTTGTCCTTTTAATGGGTTCCCATTTGGTCACATAGGTTTTCCTCACTCTTTTAAGTTCTTTATTTTTTTTCTATGTTATTTCAAAATTCCTATCACCTTCGTCCTTGGTCCTGTCTCTCATCTTTTCTACAGGTGCTCCCTTTGCATCCTGTATCTCACTCAATGAATTCTTCAGCCACGGAATTTCTGTTTGATTTAAAAAAAAAAAAAAGGTTTCTTCACAGCAGCACTATTTACAATAGCCAAGACATGGAGACAGCCTAAATGTCCATCAACGGATGACTGGATAAAGAAGATGTGGTATATTTATACAATGGAATACTATTCAGCCATAAAAACCGACAACATAATGCCATTTGCAGCAACATGGATGCTCCTGGAGAATGTCATTCTAAGTGAAGTAAGCCAGAAAGAGAAAGAAAAATACCATATGAGATCGCTCATATGTGGAATCTAAAAAAAAAAAAAACCCAAAAACAAACAAAGCATAAATACAAAACAGAAACAGACTCATAGACATAGAATACAAACTTGTGGTTGCCAAGGGGGTGGAGGGTGGGAAGGGACAGACTGGGATTTCAAAGTTGTAGAATAGATAGACAAGATTATACTGCAGAGCACAGGGAAATATACACAAGATCTTGTGGTAGCTCACAGAGAAAAAAATGTGACAATGAATATATATGCACTCATGTATAACTGAAAAATTGTGCTCTACGCTGGAATTTGACACAACATTGTAAAGTGATTATAAATCAATAAAAAATGTTATATTGTTAAAAATATAAATAAAAACAAAAACAGTTTTTGTCTATTTGGTAAAGCGCTTTTTGAAATCATTGACTTTCTTTCTCAGTTCTCCTGCAGCTCATCGAGTATCTGCAGGACAGCTGCTTTGAACTCTTCAGCAGCCGGATCACAATATTCTGTGCTTTTGAGCTTGGTGCTTGTACAGCTTTTGATATCTTTTGGCGATGACATATTTCCTTGATCTCTCATGTTCCTTGCACTTTGGCATTTTTGCTTTCACACTGGAAGTAGCAGACGCCTCCTTTATGCTGGTTGCCTTCAGATGGAGCCCTATTTGTTGATGGAGCTTCATCTGGGGTTTCCTAGACTGTGCACGTGTAGCCCTTCTCCGCTCTTCCTGCTCGCCCTTGTGGCAGAGCTGTCAAGCTTCAATGCCTTCTCTCTCTTTTCTTTCAGCTGCTCTGAAATATTTTTTTTTTAATTGAGGTACAGTTAGTTGATAATGTCACATCAATTTCTGGTGCACAGCGCGGTGCTTCAGTCATGCGTGAACATACATATATTCATCTTCATATTCTTTTTCACCGTGAGCGACTACAAGATCTTGAATATATTTCCCTGTGTTACGCAGTATAAACTTGTTTCTCGATTCTATATACACCTGTCAGTATCTATAATGTCTTCTCTTATTCTTACAAATCTTGATGCTGGCTGCTAGAAATCCTTCTTCTCTTTTCCAGAAGGTAGTGTTATGGCTCCTGCGGGTGCTTCTCCCTTGCGCACAGACCCTGATCCATTTTTCTGGAAGCACCGTGATGACTGGATCTGCCACACCTGCTGTGCTTGGGAGCTCCCCCAAGGATCTGGACACAGAATGGGTGAGGCTGGGGCTTAGTGAAGGGGTGTTGGGGGTACCTTTGGACCATAAGGGGAGATGCTTGGTTGGGATTCTCCGAGAAGCTTGTGGGGGCTGCCTTCCTGCTAAAATCCTAAAGCAGTCAGCAGAGTCCATGTCCCTTTAATGTGGGAAGTTCTCATCTGCATCTCTGTCTTTCTCCGCCATTGCCCCTTGTCATAGAGGTCTGTCCCCAGTAGTCTGGGCGCTGCTGGAGAAAAATGAACCTGTCCAGTCACACCCCACACAACTGGGGTGGCTGGGCACTCGCTGCCAGCTTTCCAACTCTCCTGTGGGGAGACTTCGCCCAAACCCAACAGACTAGCCGCTTTCAGTGCTGCCCTGGGGCGGCTGGGTGGGAGCAGCAGAGGGGAGGAGTTCCTTCTTCTTCGCTGGGTCCAAACTTGCATCCTCCCTCTCTGATGGGTGTTGGAGTCCATCCTCAGGCATTCTGGACTTCTAAAAATTCTCTTGCCCATCTGAGGTCGCACTCCCGAAGTTTTTTTCTCCAATCACGGTGTGGAGGAGTGGGGCAAGCTTACTAACTCTGCTTGATATGAAGTTCTCACCAAATGTCTTTTGTCTCTTTTCAGATATACAGGTGAGTGACAGTCCTCCAGGGTCCCTTGGTAAATGACGCTGTGTCCCACCGCTCCCACTGAGACACTTCTGATCATGGATGAATGTCTAATTAATTGTCTTAGACCAGTATGATGCTAATGTCAATATCCAATCCGTTGACTTTAAAAAATATAATTATTTTTATCAGGATGTAGTGGTTTTACGATGTATCAGTGTGTGCAACATAGTAATTCAAAATTTTTATAGATTATACTCCATGTAAAGCTATTATAAGATATTGGCTATATTCCTCCTGGTGTACAATACATCCTTTTTGCTTATTTTATTTATGCTCTTCATCTCCCGCCTCCCCCTTGCCCCTCCCCTTCGCCCCTCCTCCACCGTGCCCCTCCCCCTCCCCTCTCCCCCTTGTTCCACCACTAGTTCCTTCTCTGCATCTGTGAGTCTGTTTCTTTTCTGTTACATTCACTAGTTTGCTGTATTTTTTTTTTTTTTATATTCCACATGGAAGCCGTATCTTAGAGCATTTGTCTTTCTCTGGCTTTGAATGCTTTCCAATGTCGATCGCTTGTCTCTGCTTCCCCTGGCTCTTCTTATGGCATTTTATCTTGTTCTTTTGTTTGAATTATATTCCCCCGCCACCATTTTGCCTAATTCTCTGTTTTTATTTCTATGTATTTGGTAGGTTGGCTATGTTTGCTGATCTTGGAGAAGGGTCCCTAAGGGGCCAGCAGTCACCAGGGCCCTATGCCCCCGGGGTGCCTCTCTGTGGGCTGCGTGTGGCAGGCTGACTACTGTGGGATGCTGGTTGGTGTGGCTGGCTTCTAGCTCTGTTGCTTGCCAGGCCCTGCTTAGTGTGAACTCTGTTGGCTGACGATGGGTGGTGTGAGTGCCTGGGCGGCCCTGAGGCAGTGTCAGACTGCTGAAGGATGGAGCTGGGTCCCAGGGTGGCTCCTCCGTGGGGATGGGGGTCCTGGCGCTGGTGTCAGCGTGCTGGTGTTCAAGGTCATGGTCGAGTTGGGGGTGATTTCCAGGGCTTGTGTTCGGCTGCTGGTAGGTAAGTCTAGATCCTGGGGTGGCCATTGTGGGGTCTCATGGGTCCCATGGCTAGTGCCAGCCCAGCTGTGGGTCCCTGTGGAGGGTGGGACTGGGTCTCAGGGCAGCAGCCAATCTACTGGTCAGTGGGGTATGTCCTGCCTGGCTCCTTGCTTGGCCGGGGCATCCCACGACTGTGCCAACAGGCGGTGGGAAGGGCTGGGTCCTGATGCTAATGGGCTGGAGGCAGGACTGCAAAATGGCCCTTTTGCCAGGAGCAGCGTCCCCATGGTAGGGAGGGCTCCCGGTAATGGCTTCCACCCGCATCTATGTCCTCAGGGTGACTTCCAGTTGCATTCTGCCTCTCTGGGAGGCCCTTAAAGGTCAGCAGGTAGGTCTGAGCCCGGCTCATTTCAAATTAATGCTTCTGCTTCGGGTCCTGGGACGTTTGAGATCTTGTGTGTGCCCTTTAAGAACGATGTCTCAATTTCCCACAGCCTCTCGTCTCTCCTGAAAGTAGACTCTGCCAGCCCTAAAAACCAAATGATCTGGGCTCATCTTCCCAGGGCAGCAGCCCCAGTCTGGGGGGCCAGATATGGGACTTAGACCCACCATTCCTTGGGGACTGCCTCTGCAATTGAAATTAGCCTCCCATTTGTGGGTCTCCCACCCCGAAGTCTGTGTCTTGACTCTACCAAATTTCTGCCCCCCTGACCTGTCTCATTGTGGTTCTTCTTTTTGTCTTTGGATGGAGAAATTCTCTTCTGTTAGTCTTTAAGGTTTTTTCATTGATGGTTGCTTTGTAAATGGTTGTTAATTTTGCTGTGCTCGTGGACAGCATGAGCTCAGCGTCTTCTTACTCTGCCATCTTGGCCACTTCCTCCTCCTTTTAAATTTGTTTCATTGCTCCTTGTTGTTTAGTCTCCACGTGTTTGTGTGATTTGCTTTGTTTTTTTAATTTTCTCGTTCCTAGTTTCATCCTGTTGTGGTTTAAAAAGGGGCTTGGTATGATTCAATCTTCTTAACTTTATTGAGACTTGCTTTGCAGCCTAACATGTGATCGATCTTGGGGAATGTTTCATGGGCACTTGAGAAGAACGTGTATTCTGCTGCTTTTTTTTTTATTTTTTAAAAGACATTAATTTTATTGAATAAATGTACTTAATGGTAGTAACATCAAACATTTCCCTTTTCGTGCTTTGTAAATTTTAACCGTTTAAGAAGAATTTCTCTACCTTGGCTTTTTTCAGATTCTAGAGCCTACCTGCACGTTTGGTTCACTGCCTCTTCTTTTTCTACAAAGCACATTGATCCAATGTCTCGATCCATCTATATCTCTCTCTTTCTCTCTTTTTCAGTTTTATTATGTCGAATTATTACAGTTCGACTGCACATACACATTATATTGCATGCAATGTTTTCTGCTGCTTTTAGATGGAATGTTTTTCATAGATCTGCTAAGTTCATCTGGTCTGATGTGTCGTTTAAGACCAGTGGTTTTTCTCACTGGTTTTCTGTCTGAATGATGTGTTCATTGATGTAAGTGGGGTATTAAACCCCCCTACTAATATTGCATTCCTATTCGTCCTTTTAGTTCTGTTAATATTTGCTTTATATACTATGGTGCTCCTGAGTTGGATGCATAAATGTTTACACATCATATATCCTCTTGTTGGATTAACCCCTTCGTCATTATGCAGTGACCTTCTTTGCCTTTTGTTGTGGTCCTTGTTTCAAGCTCTGCTTTGTCTTATATGAGTATTGCTACTCCGGCTTTCTTTGCTTTTTTATTTGCAAACAATATCGTTTTCCATCCCTTCACTTTCTAGTCTATGTATCTTTTGATCTGAAATGAGTCCCTTGTATACAGCATAGAGTTGGGTCCTAGTTTTTAAATCCATTCAGCTACTCCATGTCTTTTGATTAGAGAATTTAGTCCATTTACATTTATAGCAATCATCGATAGGTATGCATTTATTGCCACTTTTTGTGTCCTGGTTGTTTTTGTTGTTCCCTGTTCCTGTTTTCTCTTGTTTTTTTTCCCTTGTAGTTTGATGGATTTCTTTAGTGTTATATTTGGATTTCTTTCTGTTTATTGTCTGTGTATCTATTGTAGGTTTTTGGTTTGTGGTTGCCATGAGGTTCGTTTATATCGCCCTCTCTCTATAGCTGTCTATTTTAAGCTGATAGTCAAGTTTGAAGGTATTCTAAAATCACTACATTTTTACTCTCCCCTACCATGTTTTATGTTTTTGATGTTTTATTTTACATCTTTTTATTTTATGTATACATAGCCTACTTATTACAGTTATAATTAATTGTACTGCTTCTGTCTTGTAACCTCTCCATACTAGCTTTTTTAAAAACATTTTTATTGAGTTATAATCATTTTATAATGTTGTGTCAAATCCCAGTGTACAGCACAATTTTTCAGTTACACATGAGCATACGTATATTCATTGTCACATTCTTTTTCACTGTGAGCCACCACAAGATCTTGTATATATTTCCCTGTGCTACACAGTATAATCTTGTTCATGCTAGCTTTTTAAGTGGCTGGTCTACTGCCTTTACCAGTGAGATTATTTTCCTTTCACAAATTTTTTTTTGGGTGGTGGGGGGAAGAGTAAATACGTTTATTTATTTATTTTCAGAGGAGGTACTGGGGATTGAACCCTGGACCTTGTGCACGCAAAGCATGTGCTCTACCTCCTGAGACATATTTTCACATATTTTCTTATTTCGAGTTGTGGTCTTTTCTTATTTGCATAAAGAAGATCCTTTAACATTTCTTCTAAGGCGAGTTAACTAATAATGAACTCCTTTAGTTTTTGCTTGTCTGGGAAACTCTTTTCTCTCCTTCGATTCTGAATGATGACCTTGCCAGGTAGAGTACTCTAGGTTGTACTGTTTTTCCTTTCAGCCTTCTAAATTTATCCTGCCACTCCCTCTGACTTACAAACTTTCTGCTGAAAAAAAAATCAGCTGATAGTCTTATGGGGGGTCTTTATATGTCATTAATCTTTTTTGTTTTCTTGCTGCCTTTAAGATTCTCTCTCTATCTTTAATGTTTGCATTTAGTCATAATATATCTTGGTGTAGATCTCTTTGGTACATCTTGTTAGCAATCCTCTGTTCTTCCTGTACCTGGATCTCTGTTTCCTCCCCCAGGTTAGGGAATTTTTCAGCCATTATTTCTTCAAATAAGGTTTTTGTTTGTTTGTTCCTTTCTCTGTATCTTCTCCTTCTGAGACTCCTATAATTCAAATGTTAGTATACTCGATGTTGTTCCAGTGGTCCCTTAAACTATTCTTACTATAATAATAATAGTAATAGTAATAATAATAATAATAATAATAATAATAATAATAATAATAATAATAATAATAATAAGTAATTTGCTCTTCTGATTGGGCAATTCCCACTATTCTAGCTTCTGGATTTCTTATCTGCTTTTTTCTGTATCATTTAATTGGCTGTTGATTGCCTCTAGAGTATTTTAAAAAATTTTAGTTGTTGTATTATTTAGTTCTGGTAGGTTCTTTCTTATGTCTTCTAAGATTCTGTTGATGTTCTCAGTGAGTTCTTCCATTCCTCTCCTGAGTTCACTCAGCATCCTTATGACCATTTCTTTGAACACCGTATCAGGTAAATTATTTAATTCTGTTTCATTAGCATTTTTCTGGCTTTTATTGTTACGGTTCATTCATTTGGAAGATGCTCATCTATCGCCTCTTTGTTTGACCTTTGGCTTTTGTCTCTATGAATTAGGGAAACCAGCTACCTTTCCTGGTCTTGAAAGAGTTACCTTGTGTGGGATCATTCCCCGTGTGGACCGCTTCCACCTGGTGGCTTTGACAGGTTGGCTGGAGCTGGAGTAGGTGCAGGCCAGGGGAGGCTGGAGCGGCAGTGGGTAAGGGCCAGGCTCAGTCCACGGGGAGCACTGCGCCTAAAGCTGAATTGGCAGGTTGGTGTGGGCTGGAGTGGGCAAGGGCTGGGGGCAGCCTGTGGGGAGTACCACCTCCGAGGCTCTGGCTGGAACTGGAGCAGGTCCAGGACAGTGGGAGTCCCACAGGACACAAAAATGGGTTATTTTCACTTTTTGGCTCTCATGAATAATGCTGCCATGAGCATTAACATCCAAATTTTTGTGTGGGACATGTCTTCATTTTCCTTGGTCTGATTTTTGAATACTTCTTGGTCTTTAGTTTTCAGAAATTTCATTCTGATGTTTCTAGGCTTGGGTTCTTTGGTGGTTGTTTATCCTGATTGTGATTCACTGAACTTCATGAATTTATAAGCTTCCATCTTTTCCCAAATTATTGTTTTCTGCCATTTACATTCTGCTATTGAGTTCATCAGGTGGATTTTAAATTTTGGTTATTTTATTTTTCAGTTCTAAAATTTCCATTTGTCCCTCTTTATGTCTTGTTTCTTGCATGGTACTTTGTACATTTCCATCCCATTTAAGAACGTTCACTGATACTTGTTGCAGCACGATTATGGGAGATGCTGTAAAGCCTTTATCTGATGATATCAATGTCTATGACATCTCAGGGTGGGAACCTGTTGATTGTCTTTCTTCTTACATGTTGAAATTTCCCTGGTTTTATATACCAGGTAATATTTGATTATATCCTGGAGATAGACAGCTATGCGTGTTGTCGTCAGCGGGATAACCGCTACGATTTAGGAAAGACTCAAACTATTACAGTAGAACTAATTAATGCTCTCAAAGAAACATGACATAGGATGGACAGCAATGCCAGATGAGTCGATGAGTTAGAGAAGTAGAAGCTTGGAAGAAGTGACATCTTGGAACATGAGAGGTGATCAGGGAATAGCCAGGAAGGAACAAGAAGAGAAAAAGAGGGTAGCATGGAAGTTAGAAAGTAGAGAGCTTCCAGGGACCTGACACAAAACGTGTGTGTTTGTTTGTTTGTTTGTTTGTTTTGTGAGAACATATACATTCTACTTTCTAAGCAAATTCCAATTGCTCAGTAGCGTTAACAACTGTAATCATCATGTTTTACATAAGATCCTCAGACCATAGTTATCTCACACTTGAAAGTCTGTACCATTTTTTAAAAACACTTTTACTGAGCTATAGTCATTTGACAATGTTGTGTCAAATTCCAGTGCAGAGCACAATTTTTCCATTATACATGAACATACATATATTCATTGTCACATTTTTTTTTTGCTGTGCGCTACCGTAAGATCTTGTATATATTTCCCTGTGCTCTGCAGTATAATCTTGTTTATCTGTTCTGCATAAAGTCTGTACCACTTTGCCAGCATCTGCTTATTTCTAGCACCCCTAGCCTCTAAAAAACCACTTCTGTACTTTCTGTTTCTATGAGCTGGACTCTTTTTTTTTTTTTTTTTTTTTTTAGTTCCCCATATAAGTGATACCATACAGTATTTGTCTTTCTCTTTCTCTTTCTGATGTATTTTACTTAACACAGTGCCTTCCAGTTTCACCCATGTTGCTATAAATAGCAAGATTTTTTTCCTTTCTCACGGCTGAATTTTACACACACACATCCCACACTGTCTTTATCCATTCATCCACTGAGGAAAACATTTCCTTTGGCTATATGCCATGAAGTAGGATTGCTGGATCATATGGTTCTATTTTCAATTTTTTTAGGAAACTCTATACTGTTTCTCATAGTGTACCATTTTACAATCCCATCACAGTGCACAAGTGTGTGGAGAATCTCCTCATCCTCACTGACACTTGTTATCTCTTGTCTTTTTGTTGACAGCCATTCTTTTTTTTTTAATTTTAATTTTTTTAATGGAAGTACTGGGGATTGAACCCATGACCTCATGCATTTTAAGCACGTGCTCTACCACTGAGCCGTACCCTCCCCCTTGTTGACAGCCAATCTGACAGCTGTGAGATAAAATATCTCATTGCAATTTTGACTTGCATTTCATTGATGATTAGTGATGTTGAGCATCTTTTCATGTGCCTGTTGGCCATTTGTGTGTCTTCTCTAGAAAAAGATGTATTCATTTCCTCTGTCCATTTTTTAATTTGATTGCTTGTTTTTTTTTACTATTGAGTGAAGAGTTCCTTCTATATTTATTTTGGCTATTAATCCCTTATCAGACACACGATTTGCAAATATTTCCTCCCATTTCATAGCCTAACTTTTCATTTTGTTGATTATTCCCTCGGCTGTGTAGAAGTTTTTAGTTTGATAGTCTCAGTTACTTATTTTTGCTTTTTTTTTTTTTTCTATGCTTTTGATGTGGAATCAAAAAAATCATTGCTGAGACCAATGTCAAGGAGTTTTCCCCCTATGTTTTCTTCTAGGAGTTTTATGGCTTCAGGTCTTATGTGCAAGTCTTTAGTCTGTTTCAAATTGATTTTTTAATTTTAATTTTTTTATTGAAGTATAGGTGATACATAATGTTTCAGGTGTACAGCAGAAGCTTCACAGGCTAGAATGGAGCAGCATGATATATTTTAAGTGCTGGGGAAAAAACCCTGCCAGCCAAGAATATTCTAACTGGCAAAGTTGTCCTTCAGAATTAAAGGAGAGATAAAGAATTTTCTAGATAAGCAAAGGCAGAAAGAATTCATTACCATTAGATCAGCCTTGAAAGAAATATTAAAAGGACTTCAAAAGCTGAAATGAAAAGATGCTTATTAGTATAGTATCAGAAAAACATCTGAAATTAGAAATCTCACTGGTAAAGTTAAATTCAGAATATTCTAATGTAATGGTGATGGATGAACCAGTTATAAATCTACAAATCACTTATAAATCTAATGAAAGTTAAAAGACAGAAGTATTTTAAATAACAAAATAAAATTTGTTAATGGATAAAAAATGCATGAAAAAATTTAATTGTAATATCAAAAACATAAAACACGAGGGTGGGTAAAAATGTAGAGCTTGGCCAGAGGATCGAGATGGCAGTTCTAAGATGGAAATACATACAGGTCTTCTTCAGGAAACAAGAAAAATCTCAAATGAACAACCTAAACCACCACCTAAAAGAATTAGGAAAAAAAAAGCAAAAAACAAAACCCAAAGTCAGCAGAAGGAAGAACATAATAAAGATTAGAAAGGAAACAAATAAAATAGAGATTAAAAAACAATACAAAAGATTAATAAAACCCAAATGTGGTTTTTCATAAAGATAAAATTGACAAACCTCTAGCCAGACTCACCAAGAGAAAAAGAAAGAGGACCCAAATAAACAAAATAAGAAATGAAAGAGGAGAAATTACAATAGATAGCACAGAAATAAAAAAAAATCATAAGGAAACACTATGAACAGTTGTATGCCCACAAATGGGACAACTTAGAAGAAATGGACAAGTTTCTAGAAACATACAACCTGATAAAACTGACTCAAGAAGAAACAGATCACTTGAACAGACAGATCACTAGAAATGAAATGGAATCTGTAATAATAATAATTAAAAAAAAAAAACTCCCTGAAAACAAAAGTCCAGGACCTTCACTGGGGAATTCTACCACATTCAAAGAAGAATTTATACTGATCCTTCTCAAACTACCCCAAAAGATCGAAGAGGAGGGCCACTCCCAAATTCATTCTATGAAAGCAACATCATTCTGATACCAAAACCAGACAAAGACACTACAAAAAAAAAAAAAAGAAAATTACAGGCCAGTAACTCTGTTGAATATTGATGCAAAAATCCTCAACAAAACTTTAGCAAAGCAAATCCAACGATACATAAAAAGGATCAGACACCATGACCAAGTTGGATTCATTGCAGGGCTGCAAAAATGGTTCAATATACACAAATCAAACAGTGTGATACCTCACAGTAACAAAAGAAAAGGCAAATACCACAAAATTATTTCATTAGACACAGAAAAAACATTGGACAAAATTCAACACCCATTCATGATCAAAACTCTCACCAAAGTAGGTATAGAGGGAACATACCTCGACATCGTAAAAGCAGTTTATAGCAAGTCCACAGCCAACATAAGACTCAAGGGTGAAAAACGGAAATCCTTCCTGCTAATTTCAGGAACAAGATAAGGATGCCCGCTCTCACCACTTCTGTTCAACATGGTATTGGAAGTCCTGGCCACCACAATCAGTCAAGAAAAAGAAATAAAATATATATAAATTGGAAGAGAAGAGGTAAAACGGTCACTATTTGCAGATGACGTGATGTTCCATATATAGAACCCACAAAAACTATTAGAACTAATAAATGAATTTAGCAAGGTAGCAGGATACACGATTAACACACAGAAATCTGTTGCATTTCTTTACATTGCAATGAAATTATGAGAAAGAGAAAAAAAATACCATTTAAGATTGTGTCAATAAAAATAAAATACCTAGGAATAAACTTAACCAAGGAGGTAAAAAAAAACCTATACACTGAAGACTATAAAACATTGATAATAGAAATGATGATCATTTGAAGAAATAGAAACATATTCCATGCTCTTGGATGGGATAGAATTCTTGGAAGAATTAATATTGTTAAAATGACCACATACCTAAAACAATCTACAGATTTAATGCGACCCCTATCAAAATTGGCATGAGATTTTTTCTGAGAACTGCAACACATTATCCTAAAATTTACAAGGAACCACAAAAGATGCAGAATTGCTGAAGAAATTCTGATGAAAAAGAACAAAGCTGGAGGCTTTAGGCTACACTACAAAGCTAAAGTGATCAAAACATTGTGGTACTGGTACAAAAACAGATACATAGATCAATGGAACCAAATAGAGAGCCCAGAAAAAAACCCCACACACCTCTGGTCAATTAATCTATGACCGAGGAGGCAAGAATATGCAATGGAGAAAAGACAGTGTCTTCAACAAGTGATTCTGGGAGAGCTGAACAGCTGCGTGTAAATCCACGAAAGTAGAAAAATCCCTTACACTATATGCAAAAATAAGCTCAAAATGGTTTAAAGATCTAAATATAAGACATGACACCATAAAGTTCCTAGATCAGTCTCCCAACGTGAAAGGAATAAAAGCAGAAATAAACAAATGGGTTCTAATCAAACATAGAAGCTTTTGTACAGTAAGGAAAATCATCAACAAATTGAAAAGACAACCTATGGAACGGGAGGAAATATTTGCAAACCATGCAGCTGATGAGGGGTTAATAACCCAAATACACAAACAGCTCATACAACTCAATATTAAGAAAAAAACAAAAAACCATTCAGAGGGGAGGGTATAGCTCAAGTGGTAGAGCGCACGCTTAGCATGCATGAGGTCCTGGGTTCAATCCCCAGTCCCTCCTCTAAAAATCAATAAACCTAATTACCTCACCCCCAAAATAAAAAAATAAGTAATACAATAGTAAATAAATAAAATATTAAAAAAAATTCAAAAAATGGGCAGAAGACCCAAATAGACATTTTTCCAAAGAAGACATACAGATGGCCCACAGGCACATAAAAAGATGCTCAACATCACGAATTATTAGAGAAACGCAAATCCAAACTACAACGAGGTACCATCCCAGACTAGTCAGAATGGCCATCATCAAAAACATCTATAAATAATAAACGCTGGAGAGGGTGTGAAGAAAAGGGAACCCTCCCACACTTTCGGAGGGACTGTAACTTTGTGCAGCCATTATGGAAAACAGTGTGGAGTTTCCTTAAAAATCCAAAAGTAGGTCCAGCAGCCTGACTCCTGGGCATATATACCCTAAAAGGGTAAAACTCTATAATTTGAAAAGATACATGGACCCCAATGTTCATAACAGAATAATTTACAAGAGCCAAGACATGGAAACAACCCAAGTGCCCATCCACAGGCAATTGGTTGAAAAAGATGTGAGGGCAGAGGGAAAGCAGTGAGTGGTTGCCACACACCCTTGTGGCTTCAGCTTCTCTGGTTAGATGGTCACTCCCCTCTCAGGGCTTCAGGTGCCTGCCTGGCTGGCGCGGCCATCACAATGCCACCTCCACATTACTGCCCAGGAGCTGGTGTTGGTAAGAAGGAGAAAAAACAAATGGGGTGGGGGTGAGGCTGCAGGAAATTTATTTCCGTTCCTTGGACCAGAGGAATTCTCTGGGGCCTCTTCTGTCCACACTGGGTGCACTTCTAGGTTTCAAGCTGGGCAATCCTGGAAGTAAAAAAAAGGTAAATTCACCATGGAACGTTGAATCTGACGTCCTTGCTTCATCTGCCTGCTGTTACTTACTTTCAGTCCTCTGAGATCCGCTCTCTGCCTCTGTCCAGGATTTACAGTTGTGATCATGGGGAGAAACCAGTGGGCGGTCCTCCCTCCATCTTCCCAGGACTGTCCTGTTGAAACCGCCTCTCTCCTGACCCCTCGCTTGCTTCTCCGTGGACCTCATCACTGTCCACCGTGCCACACGTTGCATGCCGTCCGTGTCCTCTCACTGGGATGGAGGTCCCCACAGGCAGGGCCTCGCTGGACCACTGGCACCCCCAGCGCTCGAACATCCCCAGCAAATACTTGTTGAATGAACGAGCCAGGCTGCAGCCAAGGCTTGAAAGCTGGGTCTTGTCTTCTCAGTCCTACACTCTCCTCTGAGGGCCCCACTTTCTCAGCACTCCTCAGACGGGCAGGAAGGCATGCCCACCCCCTCCCTTTGGTTGGCAGAAAGGCCCCACAGCATCTCAGTCTGGCGGCTCCTCATCCGCAGTCTGTACCCAGCCCAGGCCAAGCAGCCTCGTTTTAACACAAAGCCCCGGCCTCTCCCAGGGCTTTCGGCCTCGACTCCTGCATCCGCAGCCATGAGCGGCTTTAAGGTATAACCACACTTCGAACTCTCCAGTGATTCCCACTCATCAGGACTCAGGGCCCAGCCCCTCCGTGCCGCTCTGTCTCATACCTGTTTGCTGTTCTGTGCAGATCGGTTCTTTCCTGGCTCCTCTGCCTGGAAGGCTCTCTCCCTAGGATTCAAGAAAGCTAAGCCCTTTGCATTCTGCTTTTTCTCAGATGTCAAGCCTGAGGGACTGTCTCCAGCACCCCACCCCTGCCTCCCATCAAAAGTCGCTGCCCTGTCACCTTCCATCTCTCTCTATCCCATTATTTCCCCCTCTCCTAGTGGTCAGGATGAACCGGAATAGCTTGAGTTGTCTGTGTTATCTGTTGGCCTAAATATGAAGAAGCAAGCTGAGGAAAGCCCCAAAGATGAGTTTATTCAGGACTAAAAGAGAAGCTGCAATTCAGGAAACTCTGTAGCAAGGTCCAGGAGGGTCTGTTGAGGGTTTGAAGCAGGTTGTATTCATGGGCAGGGAGTGTTTGGTTTGGGTCAGTTAAAAATCAAAACCAGAAAGGGACCAGCCTTGAAAACTTGCCAAGCAGAAAAAAATCCATTCAGCCACACAAACAAAGCTCGTTTCAGCCCACTTAGTGAGGCCAGCCCAATCTGGGCCATCTTTGATTTATGCCCAAGGCAAAACTTCCCAAGTTTTCATACAAGACAACTTGTGATCAACCACCCACTATCTGGGAAAACTCCTACACTATCAGCTTTCTGTCATCAGGCATTGATGGGAATTTGTTACCAAACCACACTTGGGCACATCCACCTGGGTGCAGGGAAGGCGGGCTACCGACACTGGCTACGGCGAAGGAAAGCATAGCGTTTATCGCAGGGCGCCGAGCAAGGAGTCCAGGCAGCTAGTACTCGTGAGCTCCCTGATGGCTTTTCAGGGAAAAGTTTTTAAAAACAGAGTGAGGAAGGGGGTTGTGTCTGTCTGATCAGCTCATGGACATCCTTCTAATCGGTTGGTGGTAAGGTGATCAGGAGTCAACACCATCAACCTTCTGGTTCCAACTGGTCTGGGGTCTACTGCTGGTGGGCAGCACGCACTTAGCTTTTCCCATCCGGTGGGGATTTTAGTGTCTGCAGGAAAGCTCCAAAGACATGGCTCAGAATATCATCTAGAGCCCATGAGAAGAAAGTTAAGGTCCTTGACTATGTTTAAGGGCTAAACTATTTCGTCTTGCTTGGCTGTTCTCCCTTTGGTTCTGCATTTTCCTACTTAGATTAAACTTACTCTTTGGAACTTAGGGAAGGCCTAGGAAAGTTTTTCTACAAAAGAGAGGCAGGGGGAGGACATGGTTTGGTGGGGTCGGGGGTGGGGGGGTGTCTAACCCGGGAAGGTCCCACAGGTCCCGCTCAGTCTTCCTGAGGGCACATGTGTGAGATTCTCCACTTGATACCCTCCAGTCCTATTTTAGGTTGAAATTCTTTCACATATTCTTTTCCCTGTTGGAGTATCAACCCCCCATCTGGCTCCCTGATGGACCTTGGGGGCAAAGGGACAAAAAGTAGACGCCTCCAGCCTTGGGGTGGAGAGCCTCCACCTTGGGGGCCCAGAGCTGGGAGCCCCTACGCTGGGTGGGCAGCAAGGCTGGAGGGTGCGGTGTCAGAGTTTCTCTCGCCTCACTTTTTTTATTTTTTCATTTTTTTCTAATTGTGTATCTGAAAAGTATCCTGCACTTAACAGGGGTTATTTGTATAATCAGAATGCCTCTTTGTGTTTTTTTTTTTTATTGTTGCTGTTTGGGTGGGGGGAGGGAGGGAGGTGATTAGGCTAATTTATTTATTTTTAGAGGAGGTACTGGGAATTGAACCCCAGCACACACTTTACCACTTGGGCTACACCCTCCCCCCACCACAAGCTTGAAATGGCCTCCCACCCACCCTTGTCCATTTTCAGAAACATGGCAGCGGGTGGGAAGACGTGGGGGACCACGGATGGGCACAGTGGCCTCTGCTCCTGGGGCCTCTTGGGGACATGCATCCAGGATTTCTTTTTAAAGGTGGTTCCCGCTGGAAGGAATGAGCCTGGCTTGGGTGAAGGCAGAGCGGGAGAGTGTAGCCAGATGTGGGATAAGGATGCAAAAAAGGGGCCCCTCCCTGGCCCAAGCAGCCAGACCTTCAGCTCCCCCGACTGTCCTGGAAACCCCGCTCCGCCCAGCTCAGACCTCGCCCCACACTGTTGCCACCTCCCGCAAGGCCAGACCTCTTCCTTCCCCAGGGCCACAGCCCTCACCTGCTCCCTAGCTCTGCCCACAGCAACCTTTCCTCCTCCTCCGTCCCTAGTGGAGAGGGTGCCGCAGCCCCTCCGAGGCTGGCTGTCGGCCACAGGCTTCCACAGGGCTCCCGCAACCCGCGGCTCCTCTTGAATCGAGCAGCGTCCCTACCGAAACTCAGGCTTGTCCCCGGTTGTGCTGAGTGACTAGTGAACGTGGCTGGGATTTTTTGTGTGTGTGTCTGGGAACAGGGAGGGGCTGGACGGGGCTGGGAGCCCCAACCTTAGGGGGAGTCTCCCCCTGGAGAGCCCCTCTGTTGCTGCTGGCCCCCACCTCCCAGGTCTGTGGCAGGCCCGGATTCTGCCCTTCTCGCCCAGCCCTGCTGGGGCCCCACCCGGCCCCGCCCAGCCTGGGCTCCGGGGACTGGTGGGGACTGGTGGCCGCTGAGGCTATTTTGAGGCCAGCTCCTGGCCAGCCTTGCGCACGGAGCCCTGCTACTGGCCACCTGCCGCCGCCTGTCAGGCCTGGAATGCTGATAGGCAGTTGGCTGGGGTGGGGGCTGGGGACAGACTGTTATAAAGCCAGGGGCTGCTGGGGAGGCTGCCTGTCCCCGTCGGGAACCTGCCACAGCCCCCACCGGCACCATGTCCACCCACCACCGCCTGGTGATGGTTCGGCACGGTGAGAGCACCTGGAACCAGGAGAACCGCTTCTGCGGCTGGTTTGACGCGGAGCTGAGCGAGAAGGGGGCCGAGGAGGCCAAGAGGGGCGCGCACGCCATCAAGGATGCGAAGATGGAATTCGACATCTGCTACACGTCGGTGCTCAAGCGGGCCATCCGCACCCTCTGGACCATCCTGGACGGGACGGACCAGATGTGGCTGCCCGTGGTGCGCACCTGGCGCCTCAACGAGCGGCACTACGGGGGCCTCACCGGCCTCAACAAGGCGGAGACGGCGGCCAAGCACGGGGAGGAGCAGGTGAAGATCTGGAGGCGCTCCTTCGACATCCCACCGCCCCCCATGGACGAGCACCACCCCTACTACAGCTCCATCAGCAAGGTGAGCAGCCGGGGCGGGGCGGGAGGCAGGCCGGGGTGGGGGTGGGGGGGCGGGGGGCCGGCGGGCAGCCGACCGCAATGTGGGCGCCCCCAGGAGCGGCGGTACGCGGGCCTGAAGCCCGGGGAGCTGCCCACCTGCGAGAGCCTCAAGGACACGATCGCCCGGGCCCTGCCCTTCTGGAACGACGAGATCGCCCCCCAGATCAAGGCCGGCAAGAGAGTGCTGATCGCAGCGCACGGGAACAGCCTGCGGGGGATCGTCAAGCACCTGGAAGGTGAGGCCCGGCGCCCCGGGGCGCGGCGACGAGCTCCCTGGAGCCGGCCAGCCCCCAGCTCCGCATTCCAGCACAGCGGCAGCTTTGCAGACACAGCGCCCAGAGTGGGGCTTTCGGCCTGTGAATCAAACACGGAGGATTGAGAAGCCATTTAAAAAAACAGCTTTGTATAAGTCCCTACCTGTGTGTGCTGGGACACTGTTTAAGATGAGTTTCCTTCGAAGACTGTGGGTGACAGCGTCCAGCACCACTGACCCCGGGCCCAGGCCCTGCTCAGGGGCTGAGGGGCCCACGGCTGGCCTGGCTTCCCAAACACAAGCCCCAGGTGACAGGAGGGGAGGCCGGGGGCGGCCTCTTGTCCAAGGACACCCACCTGTGAGAAGGCAGGGCCGCCTGGCTCTAAGTCCCGGTCTGAGTGACCCTCGGCAGGGCTCTGCTCCCTCCCCGCCCCAGCACCCCAGCTCAGGCCCACTGCAGGCACAGGTAAGGCCATCAAAAGGATGCAGGGTGTGGGAACCCCCAGGGACCCCAGGTTGGGAGCTGGGCTTCTTTTTAGGGGCAACCCCTTCCAGCACGACAGGCTCCTGCACGGAGGCCTGGCTGGCCCCAGTCCGCCTTCCCCAGGATGCTGCGTCCAGCAGACGCCTCACAGCTGGCCCTGAGTCTAGCAGGTGGAAAGTCCATCTTCCAGCCCCGTCCTGGGGGCTGGCCTAGGAGGAAAGGATGCCCCGAGGCGAGGCAGAGGGACTGGGGCCTCCCACTTACGCATTTCCCTTAAGCCCTCCTTGCACCAAGGGGGTGGGGTGGCAGGACAGCAAAGGTCGAGCTGCTATTCCAGGCCAGGGGCTGCGGGAGGCTGGCAGGGTAGGGTTTCCACGAGAGACTGCCTCCCACCTGGCAGGGCCTCCCGTCCACCTCGGCCACCAGCAGCCCTTCTCTCAGTCCCTACCCCTCTCCCTTCCTCAGAAGTACCCCTGCTCCTCTGCTTAGGGTGCCTAGAAGTTAGAACTCTCTAGAAACCAAATGGTTAATGTCTTTCCTGAACCCAAGTATCCACCAGTCTGGCTGGAGTTCACGTCGGGCCGCGAGGACCAATGGCGTCGCCCCAGGGTGGAGCGGGGTTCCTCCGTTTACCACAGCTATTTCTGTCGCTTGCTGTCTCAGGTCTGCCCTGACCTTCTCGAGCCACACTTCTGCGGCCTTGCTGTCAGGGACAGGAGGGCTGAGCCCGGCTGACGGCTCTGTGGCCCGCAAAGGTCACGGAGCCCGCGGGACGCAGGAGCAGGTGGCTGCCTGGCGGACAGGCTGGGAGGGGCTGAGGACCCTGTTCCCCCAGGGATGTCGGACCAGGCCATCATGGAGCTGAACCTGCCCACCGGGATCCCCATCGTGTACGAGCTGGACCAGGCGCTGAAGCCCACCAAGCCCATGCGGTTCCTTGGCGACGAGGAGACCGTGCGCAAGGCCATGGAGGCTGTGGCTGCCCAGGGCAAGGCCAAGTGAGGGGTGGGCTCTGCCAATAAAGGTACCTCCTCCCGCCGCCTCAAGTTCACCGTGGCCCCAGACGCCCGGCACGTGGGCTGCCGGAAGCCCACCCCCAGCACTGGCTCACTCTACAAACACGACCCCAGGCCCCTGCTGCCTGCCCAGCCTGCCTCAGTGGGTGGGGTGACCCTGGGACCACGGGCAAGAGCCTGTCCCCATCCCTGGCTGTCACGTACTCCCTGCCAAGCCCCTAGGGTGACCCCGTAAGCTGGAGAGCCTTGTGGTAACCCTGCTCTAAATCAGCGCCCGGGGCTACTCAGGGAGGGTCCGAGTGACCCAGTCCTCCCCGTGGTCAGCGAGGACTGTAGCCAGGCCACCGCTCCCTTCAGACTGCCTGCCGTCCTCTGTCCCTGCAGCCCCAGGGTGGGAAGGGCAAGGTGTAGGCATGCTGAGTCCCACCTCCTGGGTGTCCCCTCGTCCGGGGACAGAGAAGCAAGCAAACCCGATTCATGGGGCACGCACACCTGGGGCGGGCCCTGTCGTCTGTCTTGAAAACCAGGACATGGTGAGGCCTGCCTGCGGCAGACAGGGAGTGCCACCTGTAACCCGGTGGGACTGGCCACCACCTGGGGCCAGCAGCCTCCGCAGCACAGCCTTTGACCCAAGCCACTCCCACCTAGCACCTTCCGGAACACGAGAGGGGCTGTAGGTCCCCAGACGCTCCGTGGGTGCCAGGTGCCTCACTGCACGCACACACTCATGGCAGGGATCAGGGCTGGTCCTCGGCCCCTCCCAGAGAACTGAAATGAAGGAGGCGGACTTCCGTCACATCTTCACCTTTATGCCTCTTCCAGGCGGCTAATGGTTGGTCAAAGGTCTGAGGGCACACATGTCACCCATACCCGCCAAAGACACCCAGAAAGGGGTTTGTTCCCAAAGGGGGCACTCAGGCCACAACGGGCTAGATCAGAACGAGGGCCTGTGTGGGGCAATTCTTACCCCAGAAGCAGACACGAGTGGGCTGGGGCAGAGAGAAGGGACGACAAAAGGAAGAGGCCGCTGTGGTCACTTTTCCTGAACCGGACCAACCGAGCAGCGCCCAGCAGGCCCAGCAGACCTGCGGGCAAGGCCCCGCCGCGTCTGTGGGCGTTCTTCCTCCTTCCGCCACGTGTTCAGACGGGGACTTCGTCGTCCGTCTCCACTGCCCCCGGCCCAGGCAGAGGGACAGAGAAACGAGCACAGAGCAGGATCCAGAGAGAGTGACGACTGCGTCCCAAATTGTCACGACCCACTCCGACTTTGGTCATAAACTCTGAAGTTCACTGTCCCCAAGGGTCGCTAATAGCCACCACCCCTTAGAGACAGGAGGAAAAAGAGAAAAAGGCCAATGCAGAAGGAGGGAGGCCTCCAGACGCCCCTGCAGACCGCCCAGCTCAGGCAGAGCAGCGCACCTCGAGCGGAGGTCACTGAGAGGCTGGCCCCGGACAGGGCGCGGTCAGTGTCCTCTGTTGGGGAGCGAGGGCCAGGCTGGTCGGGAGGACTCGGGACACTGCTGGAAGCACGCTGGGAGGCCACCAGGTGTCGCTGAGTTTGGGGTAACAGAGGCGAAACCCCCCAAGCCAGAGGGAGCCCAGGGGCGTGTCCTCATCAGGGGGTCCCACTCCTGGAGAAGCGCTGCTTACAACCCTCACGCCACCGCTTCCAGCAGCGAGGAAACCACGTCCGGGGGGGGGGGGGCGGGCGAGGCCGGCGCGCAGCTGCAGCCAGCCCCCGGGGGCCCTCACTCAATGAGCTCCACGTAGTTAGCGGGAAACATGCCGAAGTGGCCGTCGGGCCCATAGCCTCGCCACCAGCCTTCGTCGATCACCTCGATGCCCGTGATCAGGTTCTCAGGGTCAAAGGAGATCTCGGTCTCGTCGGCTGCAGGGAAGGCGAGCCCAGACGCTGTGCTGGGGGCCCTGGGCGCCGGCCCCAAGCCTGTCCCCACGCAGCTCCTGTGCCCCTTCCCCCAGGACACCCCTTCCTACAGCGGCTACTTCTGGGCCCACCATTCCAGCGAAAGGCTGGAGTGTGGTGCTTCCACACGCCAGCCTGCTCCCCAAGGCCTCCACCCAGGGTCAGCAGGGTGCCCGCAGCCAGGCCTGGCCCATCCCTCTGGTCACTAGAGCAAGGGGGCAACTGGGATGCACACCAGGGAACAGCCAGCAGCTTCCCAGAGCGCGCAGGGCGGCCTGGGCTGTGCAGGGCGTCCACTCACTCTCTCTGCTCACCCCCACCCCCGTCTTCACGTCCGATGCCCCGTGGGGCTGTGCCCCCGAGGGAGCCCCCACACCCTGCCTCCTGCTCCTGGGCCCTGCGGTCCGAGGGGGCTAGCCTACAGCACATTACCTGCCTGGTAGTCATACAGGGCCCGGGCACAGAGCCCTTTCCCACTCAGCCCCGGGTAGTGGTCAACGTGCTCGGAGCTGCCATCTTGCTGCTGCACCTGCCCGTGGATGGGAAAGCACAAGAGAAGTCTGGGGTCCTTGTTACCCCGGATTCAGCCCTGCCCGTGGCCAGGGCTCACGGCAGACTTGGGGGAAGGGGCCCGGCACACAGAGGGCAGGAGCTACCTCAAAACCGAGTAGGGTAATTCACAGGCAGTGAGCCATGGAAGAGGCAGGCACCCCACGATCGGCGTGGCCAGGGAGCGCGCTCCTGGGCACGGGGCCCCTTCCATCCCGCCCTGCCGCAGGGAACCCACCACTGGAGGCTCCTCGTAGAGGGTCTCCTGCTCTGGGGGCTCCTCGTACACGGCCTCTGCTTCCACCTGCGCCAGACACGGAGGGGTGCTGGGCACCGGCTCCTCGCGGGGATCTGCACAGGAGGAAGCAGCCCACTGAGCCTGGGGAGAGGGGAAGGACATCCCGTGTCCCCCTCCCGCCCCCAACCCCATCACGGGGCAGCTGAGCGCCTTGCCTGCCCTGGGCCTTGAGGGGGCGTGGGCCGCCTCTCTGCTGAGAGGGGTCTCCGGCTGGGTGAGCTGCCTCTGCAGGAAGGGGCTCCTCAGCTTGCCTGCAAACCAGTGAGAAACGTGTAAGGCCTCACGGAGCTGCAAAGGGGGAGAACCAAGTGGTCTCTGCCTTTTCCACGTGCTGTACTGCCCGGAGGGTAGACCTGTTCTGGGACAGCGGCTGTCACACAGGGAATGAATGGCGACACGGAGCAGCTGCGGGACCACCACGCCACGATCTCACAGCGTACACCCCAGCAGCCCCGGGGGGTCACGCCGTGCAGTGTTAAAGTGCTGACCAGCACTGCAATCCAGTCTCTTTCCGGGACCAGAGAGGTGACTGACGCAGGTGCCTGGGACCCAGCTAACAGCCAACGTTTACAGGGCACCCCCTCTGGGGCCACACGTGGCCCTCCCTGTCCCACCTCCAAGAAGAGGTCGAGAGCAGGAAGGGGACATTTGGGTCCCCGGCTCCCCTCCTGGAAGTTCCCCTTACTCGCCCCTCCCTGTCAGCTCTGCGACATCTGTCACCAACTCGGGAGGCCCTGCACTGGGACCCCAGGCTCGCCTTCAGCCTCCCCCGCCTCACAGCTGGGCCCAGAGGGAAGCCTCACCTGGCTGCGGGCTGCAGATAGATGTGGTGGACATGGCCCTCTCCTTCTGCTTGAAGATTTCCCGGGGGTGTGGCGGCTGCTGGCAGACAGGCTCCTGGCGGGGCGCACACGGACCCCGCAATGAGCGAGGACCCAGAGCCCCTCGGCCCGCCTGGCTCCCTGCAGCCGAGCCCGGAAGCCAAACATTGAAGCTGAGGGGCCCACAGGCCTCGTCCGGGGCCCCCGCCATCGGTCCAGGCAGGGCCCTGGCAGTAAGCCCCTCCCACAGGCCTGCTGGGCTGGGCGTGCACATGAGCAGAAACACACATGGCCACGAGGGCTCACGACAGGCAGCCCGCGCGCCTGTCCCGGACCCGCCCCCGGTGGGGCAGGGACACGCATCCGAGCCTCACCTGCTCCTCTCGGCTCCTGGAAGCCACCTCGTGCTGCTCACTCTTCCTGCGGGAAGGGGCAGAGGGGGGAGCTGCAGCCGGCCTCCGCCCGGCCTGCCTCCAGGGGGCTCTCTCGAGGGCGCGGGAAGTCGGGGAGAGAAGGCCGGCGGCGCCAGGCGGCAGCCCCCACCTCACCTCTGGGGGCCGGCCTGCTCCTGATAGCGCTGCTCGCGGAGGGCGGCCTCCCGCAGCTCCCGCTCCCGCCGCTCCTGCTCCAGCCGCTGCCGCTCCTCCTCCGCCCGCCGCTTCTCCTCCAGCCGCCGGTTCTCCTCCTCCTTCTGCAGGGACAGCCGGCCCGGCCCGCCCCACTCAGCCCCTGGCACAGACCGCAGGCGGGCATCGCGGGCAGCAGCTCCCGCACCGCAGGCGGGCTTCGCAGACCTGCCTTCTCTCCCCGTCCCCCCCAGGCAGCCCGCAGGGGCCGTGGGCTCCAGAGTGACACCCACTGGCCTTGTTACGTTAACACCGCTGAGCCTCACTCTGACCCTCCGTAAACGGGCGCTGACAGGCACCTTTGTTCTATGGGCTTATTGTAAGGAAAACTGAGACACAGCAAGCGAAATATTTCATGTCTGCTGCAGTCACGACGCCCCACAAACGCCAGCTCTCATTGCCGTCCTGCCCTGGGCGGCACTCACCTCGGCTTTGGCCCAGAAGCTGTCTTTGCCGACCCTTTTGATCTCAGACACGGCGTTAGTCTTCTGGTACACAGAGCCCTGCGGGGGGACAGAGGATTCGCTGCAGGGCGGCGGACAGGGGCGCCGAGCACAGGTGAGAACTGTCAGGCTGACTGCTGGCAGGCGGAGCAGCGCCTGGCCTGGTGACCCTTAAGGAGACTGGCACCAAGATGGCCTGAAAGGCCCTGGACGCTGCCAAGCCGGGAGGCTCAACCCCAGACAACGCTGGTGGAGTCTCTGGCGGCAGCAGGCCCTGGGGGACGGAATCCAAGGCGGGAAAGGCCCCTTGGCCTGCCTGAGATTCCCGGAGGCTGGTGGTTCCGAGGCAGGCCTCTGGACAGAGGCTGTCCTTAGGCGGACGGCCCACCAGCCGCCGGCGGCTGACCGCCATGGCAGAGCCCCCTAGGACCCCAGCTGTGCGCCGGGAGACTCAGCTCCCCAGCCAGCTCCAGGCACAGGCCGGCAGGTGTCTGCCCGCAACTTGGAGGGGCCTGACCGGTCTGTCCACCACCTGAAGTTTCTCCAAAGTGGCCACCAGCCAGGGCCGCACCGACCATGTTGGTGCCATGGCCTTGAGAGGGGGTGGCATCTCCCTGCAGAGAAACTGTGATCACGTAGACCGAGCGTCAGAGCTTCCGGACAGCCGGTGGGGGGAGCCACCAGGCAGGCTCAGGGGCCGCTCCTCGCGCCCATTCGGGCCCGCCCCACCAGGATGCAGCTTCTGCTCCCGTCAGGCATGGGGCTCCCGATCCAGGACGGGAAACCAGGCAGCGGGGAGCCCAGCCCCTCGAGGGATAAAGCACAGAGGGCAGGTCCAGTCAGTCTGGAAGCCAGGAACTTCAGTCCTGCCTGGCCGCCCCAGGCCCAGGGAGCACTCACCACTGGGGCCTGGGGGCCCGCGTCCTGGAAGCGGCCGCTCTCCTTGTGGAAGGCGTAGTTGGCACCCGAGGCCCTGGCCACCTTCTGCATGATGCACTCGGGCTCCACGTCCTCCTCGGCCCTGGCGTTGATGGTCACGTGGGCCCCCTACGGCAGGAGCAGCAGGTCACGAAGGCAAGGCACCGCGACCCCAGGAGGGGACAGGCGCTCACAGGGCGCGCAGGCAGGAGGCCCTGCCGGGAACCAAGGCACGCTCTTCTCGAGCCCTCAGACGTTCGTCCTTGCCGCAGCTTGTACGTGAGGCCCGTGCCAGCCACCATGTGGCCTGTGGCCTGTTCCTGGTGCTACAGACAACCCAGGCAGGGCAGTGCTTCATTCTAGTCAACGAAAACTAAACCTGAAAAAACACCTGGAAACAAGCACTGTTTGTACAAAATGCAAGTTACTGATTTCTTCATGAGAAGTCAGACCCACGACCTCAGTTACTCAGTAAGTCTGGGACCCTCTCTTTCAGCTCCAAGATGGGGAAACTGAGGCACACCTGGATTACTGGAAAACAAAGTCCTGAGTCTCCTCGCCAGTAGTCAGAGGAATGAAAAAAGCAAGCTGGCGAGTGAGGAACAAATGCTGTTGGATACGAAATGCTTTTGAAACTAAGCCAGGTTCCAGTGTATGGTGACAGACATGAATACATTCAGCAACGGGCTGGAAAGGAGAGCGACAAAGGGAACGTGCGTGGCGAGGCTGTGGGTGTAAGCGACTGCCCCTCCCCTCCAAACCCTGACAGCACCGCTCCAGCGCGGTCTCCTGGTGGGCCTTTGCCCTTCCTCCCCGCTGAAGCCAGCTGCCAGGTGGCTCTGGCTACATCCTGAGCAAAGGGCCCAGTGGCCTCTGCCCAGGTGGAGCATCGCGACGTGGGCGACACCCTCACCCCTGGCTGTGGTTCCCGCTCACCCCCACCCTGGGACCTTGGGACCCAGCGAACTCTGAGGCCCCATGGGGAGCCGCCCTCACCTTCAGGAAGCTGGCCATGGTGCTGACGTGGTTGGCGCACACTCCCTTCCGCACGTCATTCACACCCTCGCCGGTCTGCAACACAACACACCCGCCATGACCTGCCACTTCCCCGTGTGACCCAGGTCTCCCTCCAAGGCCACTGCCCACGCCGGGGACTTAGCGGTTTCCCTGTGTCCCAGGAAAGAGAAAACTGCAGAGGACACCGTAAGCTCCCACACCTCCAGGCCAGGGAGGTCCTTGGTGCGGATGGTCACCAGCTCCCACTGTGGGGCGGTTACCTTAGAGCTCCCTTGTCCCCACCCAAGGGGCTCCATTTCATTAGAGCCCCCAGAGCCTTCCCAGCCCTCATCCAGCCCCTCTGCTCCCTCACGATGACCACCCCGAGAGGGCAAGGATGTGAGTGTTCCGGGATCGCCCATTTTACAGGAGTAGTCCGGGCTGGGGAGTGAGTTTGGCACTCGGAAGGCCCCACGTGTTGTCTGGGCCACACTCAATCAGTCCAGTGTCCTGTTCATTCACCAGATTTGAGCTGCTCCAGTCACACAAGGCGGAGGAGGAAAGAAGAAAAGGGGGTTCTTCCAGGTCCCACCTCGATGGGAACTCGAAGCCTGCAGGCTGCACATACCCAGTTGACGAGGACAAACTTGGGCAGGCCGGAGTTGGGGTCCTTCACCCTGCAGAAGGCGTACATCACCTTCCCGCTGTTCAGCTCCTCCACCATCTCCTCCAGGCCCCCGTCTGCGGCAGTGACGAGGAGGGTCAGAGGCAGCCCGGGCAGCCGGCACCCGCCCTGGCACCTAGTCCACCGGGGACGGAAACCCGAGCTGCCTCGAAACCAGGGTTCTCAGCCCCGCCTGCGTCAGAACCCGTCTCCTGGGCCTGCCCCCACTGAGCTAACTTACAAGAACAGGAGGGGACCCGGGGTCTGTGTCTGTGAAACGCACCTGGGGTGATTTTTTTTTTACCCACACTAGTCTATAAACCACTCCTGTAAACCCACAGGTAATTCCAGAAATAAAAATGTCGTGTCTGCTGCAAGCCAGGCAGGCACCAGACCTCCAAATGGAGGGTTTCTACGATTTTACCATTTCCTAGACTCCACAAAGCGACCTGGATTAGCAGGCCCCCTGCCCCCACCCAGACGTCTGCTCAGAATCCAGGGCCACCCAGGGGGTCCCAAGCCGATGTTGACATCCACAGCCACACGGGGCTCGGCTCTTACACTCTCTGCGTAGGGATAAGGGAGTGATGGGGACACAAGAGTGGGCCACCCTGGGCCATCCTCCCCCGACACGGAGGCTGTGACCTCCAGCACGTACTGGAGTTTGGGGTTCTTATCAGGTACCCCAAACCTCCCCAGACTGTGACGAGTAGCTACGGGGCTGCAGGGAACCCGGGGCGGTCCCGAGGCCCTGCGTCGGGCACTCGCGGCAGAGCGCAAACACCACTGCAGGGTGGTATGAGACTCGGCTGAACTCCTGCACCTCCCAGTCCCCTCCGCAGCCCAGTGCCCCCGAGGCCAGCCGCCAGCGGCAGTCCTAGGAAGGGCACCGTCACGGAGAGGTGCTTGTAAGAGGGAGGGGCTTTCTATCAACAAGTCAGCTGAGCCATTGGTGAGAAACAAAGGGAAACCAAGCTGTGTCACGCAGGTCAGCCGAGGAGTCAGGGTATCAGGCGGGGGGCCTGCAGTTTATAGCCCAGTGTCTCGGCCCAGACCCCTCGGACAGCCTCTGCCCAGCACTGGCCGAGGGCCACCTCCTCCTGAGGAACTTCCTCACCCCGTATCTGAGAAGCACTGGTCCAGGCCACCGCGTCCCAGCTGACCACGTGCACTGACGTGATCGCCCGGGCGAGGGTGTGCCCTGCAGGCACTGAGCCCCCAGGAGGAGGGCAGGGGCAGGACGTCGGCACCTCCTCCTACTCCACCGGCACCCAGCTCCCAGGGACCATCACCCTCCCAGCCGCAGCCCCAGGCTGGGCATGCGGCACGGGCCAGGCCCTGGGCTGCCTGCAAGCTGGAGAGCGCAGGCCCACTTCCCGTCCCGGCTCCTCCCGACTGCAACACAGACAGAGAGCAGCGCTGCCTTGCACCACGAGGAGGAGAGAGCCAAGAAGGACGTATTTTCACTAAGAAACACCTGAAACCCAAAGGTGGCCAGAGTAGCTGTGAGGGCGTGGGGCCCCACACTGCTCGGTGGAGGCCTCTGCCCTGCCTGCGGGGCTGCAGCCGCTATGCCTGGTCCACCCCCGGATCGGGGGACCAAGGAACTCCCCAACATTGACACTGATGTGGGGTGGGCTCACCCTAAGCCAGGGAAGGTGTCACTGCAGTCAGGCCACATGCAGGCGACACCTACGCACCGAGTCTCCTGCCTCCGGCTGTGATGGCTGAAATGCCAGCAGAGATGGGGCAACTGACATCACGACTCTCCCCACTCCGCGCATCCCCCACTCCCCCGTCCTCACTCCTGACGCCCCACAAGAGCCCCCTGGCCTCCTTGCCTGATCGTACTCACCCCCAGTGCCGGCCACACGTATGTCATTGCTGTTCCCTTCGTAGGTGAAGAGAGCCCTGAAACAAAACACAAACAGCACGGGTCACCGTCTGTCCTCACTGCAGCCGCCAAGGCTCCGTGCTGCACCCCAAAGGGCTCAGCCCGACGGCAGCGCTGTGGGCTGCCGCGGGCCCCGCGATGAACTCCTCGGCAGGATGCCGGCCGCCTGCTGGGCCTCGCGGGGCGGCAGCCTTCTCAGCTGCGGGTGGCCCAGCTCACCTGAGCGGCTTGTGATGGACAAACCTATGGTGATGGGGAGCGCTTTGAAGAAAACTAAGCTGTGACGTTTTATGGCAACTTTCTAGACATTCATGTGTGAAATGCTCACCTGGCTGCCGGGTTTGTGAATTTGAACAGACAAAAGATACCTGCACGCTCCTGAAACCAGAGGACCCCAGCAGAAGCAGGCAGAACCCCTACATTGTTAGCGATGCGCGGTGCCCTGGTGCGTGCCTGCTGTCTTCCGGGAAGGCGGAAGGGTTGGCGGAGCAGGTGTCTCTGGGTCTGAGACTCTTCCAGCAGACACAGACTTTTACAGGTGGCCTAGGGCATCAGAAGCCACAGGGGCCATGACTCAACGTGGAGTCAGGCCCCTCACAGGACAGGTTCCTTGGCTGCGCAAGTTCTGTATCTAGCAGAGGCCACGCCTTTCTTCTCCTGTAAGACTATTCATAAGAATCCTGGCAAAGACTTGGGCTTGTGCACTGTGCCTCAGAAGGGTTGAGAGAAGTATGATAGATTTGATTAAATCCAGGCCGGGGACAGTCCCTTGACCAGAACACAGGGTGCTGAAAAAGAACATTCTGGAAGAGGTGGCTTTCCTGCGGTCCACACAAAGCCCCTGCCGCCAGCACCGACTCTACGGGAGCTCAGCTCCAGAGAGTGCTGGAAGGCCACGAGGTGAGGGGGTTAACCCACTGGAGGGCAAGTCAAAGGTAAGACCCTGTGTGGTGTGTCATCTCCCCGTGCTCCGGAGACACACCATGAGGCGCTCCAGGGTCAACAGTGTCAGCATCAACTCAGCCTCCCCAGGGCCTCGCTACCGCCGCTGGGCAGAGTTGCGTAAGCCTGAGAAAGTCAGAAGAAATTATACACAGACCCAGAGATCTGGCCGGAGGGGAGGACAGGCTGCCGGGAAAGAACCCCTGCTTTCCGAGAAAGGAGAGCAAATACAGAAGGAGAGAAACACTCAGAAAAACGGGGGGAAAAAGACTTGGGAGGTGCGGACGGCTGGATTCTGGTGGCCAGAGCCCTGCCCAGCCTTCCTCCTCTTCTTGAAGGCCACAAAGCTCCGGCTGCTGAAGAGAGACACCGGACAAGCAGTAGGGCCCAGAGATGGCTGCTCAGCTCAGCTCGTCCAAGAAAGGATGCGGCAGCTAACAAAAGCCGAGCTCCGTGCCTGCCACCTGCCCTCTGACTTCATTCCCCTCCCTGGCCCCAGCCTAGGTCACTTCCTTGAGTATTCCCAGGTCAGAGGCTCACCACACATTCAGTCAAATCCCACTCTTCTTTCAAACCAACATGAGGAAAAAAAAAATGGTGTGCTGGCTCGCACAGGCCTACGGCTCAGGGAGTATGTATGAACACTGAGCACCTTATAATTCACTCACTTTCCAAAAACACACACTGAGAAGCTGCTGCTTGCTGGTGATGGCAATGCAGCTAGGAATCCCTGCCCGTGGAATGTACTTTCTGATGGAATACACAGAGGAACACACACATCACCAATGTACGGTCAGGTGCAGTGAAGCGGTGTGGAAAGTGAGCAAACATGCATGAGTCTTGGGGGAAGAACCCCCTGGGGGAATCGGGAGAAAGCCCGAGTGTGGAGAGGTGGTGTTGTCGCTGGTCCCCGCTCCGCCCGGCTTCAGGGCCCAGGCCAACGCACCCACTCTGCGTGCGAAACTTTTTACGACCCACCAAACCAGAGACCACGCCTTCCTCTGATATCCTCTACTGCTTTTTTCTGTATCCCTCAGTCCATCCTTCATCTGAGCAACATAACAGCCCTGCTCCAGGGACAGAGATGGGGCTCACCCCACCGTTTCTGGGGAAGACAGAAAGGGGACAAGAAAACCAGTGAGGGTGTCTGGCGTGTGTCCGAAGGAAGTCAAACAGGGAGATGGAAGAATGTGACTGCAGCTGGGGACCCAGGAATCAAGAAAGGCCTCTCCAAGAAGACAACATCAGAGATGAGAAAGGAAGTTTGGGGGCCCCCTAAGAGGATGTAGAAGGGTGCTCCAGGCAGAGGAAGCAGCAAGAACCAGGGCTGTGAGGAGGAACCAGCGTGCAAGTTTAAGGAAGAGAAAGAAGGCTAGTGTGGTGGTAAACAGGTGTGACCACAGCACAGCAGTCAGGAGCCAGGCCACACGGCCGAGGCGAGGAGCCTGGGCTTTATTCATTATGCAACAGGAAGCCACTGCAGAATTTAAGAGGGGAAGTGACATGGTCTAGGTGTTTTTTCAACTAGTGAATGATGACCTGCCACACAGGATCTGCCCACATTGACGTGGCCCCAGAGATTCTGCAAACCCAGGCTGCTGGTGTTCTGAAGCTCTTCCCCAAAAGGCCTTGGGGTGAAGTAAAGGAAAGGCTACAACCCGTCCCCAGGGTCACAACAGTGCACTGCAGGAGAGCCACTCTGCGCCGGGCACCAGGGAAAGCAGAGAGGAGAAAGCAGGGGCACTTGGCAAGTGGAGAGGGCCCCAGTAGCCCAGCTACGCCCAGCGGGCCCTTTCCCTGGAAATGAGAAGAGGCTCCGGGAAGCTGGTCACCTTAGTCCATCACACTCTGCATATTTCTCAGAACTGACGTGCTCAAACCTGATCAGTGGAAACAACTTTAGCAAAAGGGAAAGTAAGAGAGAACGACCCCCCTACTCGCAGGCTGATCACATGTACGGGGGCCCGGGGACTTCGGACCCAGGCTCCCAGTACTACAATGCCTCGAACCCTGACAGCCTGGCGAAGGGTGTCACTGGGAGGGGGAGGGAAGATGGGACCCTTCCCCAAATAGACAGCCAGCGCTATCCTGTCACTCACCTCTCCATGGCTCAAGCATAGACAGAAATGAGTATTCTTGGAGAAGGGGAGGTTCCGAAATACACATTCACAGAGAACGAGGGACTAAACCCCTCGACCTCCCTGTCTGGCGCCTCCGGAGCAAGGCTCACATTCCCAGACCACGCTCGGGGCCCATCCCCGAAAACGGCGTTTGGAAGAAGCCGGGTGTGGCTTCCGCAGGGTAGGCTGTGAAGGGCCCCTTTGTCCAGGGAAGTCCCCAGGCAAGAAAGGAGAACAGCCAGGAGCAAAACCCAACACCGAGGCTGCCGGGGCCGAGGCGTGGCTCGCGGGGCAGGAAGGGCTGGGGACCCACGGGGCCCCGACGCCAGGTGCAGCCTGTCCCCCCGTTCGGTGAGGCGGCGGGTGACGAGGGTGGGGACCGCACCTCCCGGGAGCGGAGCGGCGCAGACAGGGCTCCCCGGCCCGCCCTCGCCCGCCCCCGGCCGCCTCGGCGCCCACCAGTCGGTCGGGGACTTCCCGTTGACCACCCGCCCGTAGGCCTCCTGCAGTGCCGGCCCATTCCGGCTCAGGTTCGCAGCCATGGCCGACCCCGCGTTCCCCGCGCGTCCGCCGCCGCCGCCGCCGCCGCCGCCGCTGCTTCCGGGCCCGGCCCGCCCACGGCGCCCGGAAGCCCGGCCCCGGCGGCCGGAAGCCCCTACACCCGGAAGCCCCGTCCCAAAGGCTAGAAGCCCCGCCCTGACAGCAGGAAGCACCCCGACAGCTGGAAGTCCCGCCCCAACGGCTAGAAGCCCCGCCCAGACAGCGGGAAGCCCCGCCCCTACAATAGGAAGCCCCGCCCCGGGAGCCGGGAGCCCCGCCCTGACAGCCGGAAGCGGAAGCGGTGCAGGCGGGGCCCGGGGTGGGCGGGTAGAGAGTAGCCAGGGCGTCTGGCGGCGGTTCGCGGGCTCTGTCTCCAGGCGCAGCTGGACAACGGGAAGGCGGCAAGTCGTGCCCTCCTGCGCGGCCGCGGGCTCACCTTGCGGGTCTGGCCCGGGGACCACACCCAGCCCGCAATTAGCTGTTGTCACAGAGCAGCGTGCATTTTCTCTTGCGCTCCGCAAAGTCCGTGCGCTTACGTGAGGACCTTGGGTTCCTGGCGGGCAGGAGACGCAGCAGCAGCTTTATCCATGAACCATGCATGCGTGGATTAACGGGTGGAAGAATGCGAACGAGTGCGCAGTGGTGACCCCGCCTCCACGGACCTAACTCCAAGTGCTGCTGCGTGTCTTTGACCTCACCTGCATCTTCACCTGCCGTTTGCTTGAGGATGGGATGGGGCAGGAAGGATGAGAACCTGCCTGTGCTGGTCCTGTTGCCAAACCGAACTCGGGTTGGCCGGCCCCAGTGCAGTAAAGCCGATCCGCTGACACTGGTTGTGCAGGAGGGAAGTGCAGCGTTTATTGCAGGGCGCCAAGCAACGAGTCCAGGCAGCTAATACGCAAAAGACCCGAACGCCCCAGCAGCTTTTAGGGAAAAGTTTTAAAAGGCAGGGTGAGTGAGGGGAGTTGTGGATGTGTGATCAGCTCATGGACATTCCCCTAACTGGTTGCTGGTGAAGTAATTGGGAGTCAACGTTATCAACCTTCTGGGTCCAACCTGCCTGGGGTCTAGTGCTGGTGGTCAGCACGCAGTTAACTTCTTCCACCTGGTGGGGGTTTCAGTGTCTGCAGTAAAGCTCCAAGGACATGGCTCAGAATATTATCTGTAGCCTTTGAGAGGGAATTTAATGTCCTTGACTTTAATGGCTGCGCTATTATTTTGTCTTGCTTGATGGTTTTCGTTTAGTTCTGTATTTTCTCACTTCTCTGATTAAATTTGTTGTTTGGAACTCAGGGAAGGCCTAGGAGATTACAGTTTTCTTAGCAAGTGTAGGAGGCAGGTGGAGGACGTGGTGGGGGAGGGGTCTAACCTGGGAAGGCCCCATAGGGTCCTGCTTGGTTCCAGTCCTGGGTCTTCCCCTGCCCTGGCTGACTGATGGCAGGGGCTCACAGTGCCTCAGCCTGCTCCCTTCCCACAGGCAGCATCAGTTCCTTCCATGCACCTGCACGTGACTGACCTACCTGGAGGGGAATAGGGACATATGCCTGGCCCATAGCAGCTTCATTCCCTGCCCTAGAGAGCTCCCCCCACCTCCCTAAAATGCAGATCAACAGTCCTGTAGCCCCTTAGGTGTGCTTTGGAATTCAGTCTTTCAGCTTTCGGAACATACTGTGTATACCCTTTGTATTCTGTAAACCCTGCCATCCTGAGCAGCACCTGGCAAACACGTTCATACTTCTGCAGCGATGTCTGTGAAAAGTCAGTTAAGGGCATTATAGAAAAACTCTAAATTGCCTCATGACGGTGCAGGTCAGATTTTGCTGACAAACGAGTTACCCAGATCTTAAGGTGTTGGGGTCTGGATTGTGCATTTAAGGGCTTTTGAATCTTATCTGGGCACAAACATTGTCATTTGTTACATCCATTTTCATTTCTGTTCACATCATTATCGCTTGTCTTAACAGGCAGAAACGCTGACATCTCTCTGCTGGGCAGAGCCGTCAGTTACTCGGTCCCAAGCTGGGGAAACCTTGGGTCCTGGCCAAACCCACCGTCCCTCCAGCAGCCCCATGTGTAGCCCTCCTCCCTCCCCCGAACATCCTGGGGCTTCTCTTCTGCAGTGCACAGGTCTCCCCATTTTTCCACTTAGACTTCGCCGCTGTGTTTGCATCAGAAAAATGAACTCTGTTAGGTGGAGGCCTCCCAGCGCTTCCAATTTCTGGTCGTCTTTTGTCTGCAGTAACGTCTCTGCTGTCAGTTTTCCCCTCAGACTCAGACTCGACCTTCAGGTGATTTTCTGATCCACCCCAGTCCCTCCACCCTCCATATCCTGGGGCGTTCAGCCCTCAGGCAGCCTTGTCATTCTTCCCGCCTCTTCTCTTTGGCCCCACGTGTCTTCGTTTTCTCTTGTTTCTCCGTTTTCTCTTGTTTCTCCGTTTTAAACATATCCTGGTTACCAGCTTCCTTCATCCACGTGTCTGCAAGTTCCCAGCCTGGGGGCCCCTGACTTTTAGGAGTTCGGGGAACACCTTTCAACATGTTAGTCAACTTGGGGCGGGGGGCCCACCTGGCCTGATTCAAAGGGCTGTGCAGACCAAAGAGGCAGGTCTCTTTGTTCTGAAAACAGACCAGCTCCGTGTAGGGACCAGGTTCACTCCTACTGATGAGGGAAAAGCGGGGAGACCCAGGCTCCACTGAGAGAAGTGAGGAGGGGCCCCTGGTGTGGGGAGGTGGGGGCGCTAGGATCCCCCTTCCTGTTCTGGTGTGTGTGTGACCATATTTCAGCTCCCTAAGAGAGAGCATGTGATCTAGGAGTGCTTTAAAAATGTCCCTCTGGCTGCTGTGCGTGGACCCTCTTCACAGCCCTTTCTCTTCCACGCCTGCTTTTCTTGAGTTCCTGTTTCTTTTTGGTCATCTCTTTCTCGTTGGCTGGTTGTTCCTTGGTCTGAGAATGTCAGATGTCCCCCAGGGTCACTCCTAGGGCTCTGCTCTCCTCTTAACAAATTTCTCTGTCATTCACACACGCCTCTATATTTTTCCTGCATGTGGATAAACTCAGATCTGCCTTACTGCTTGATGTGGGTTTAGGTAACAGATCCAGGGCACAAAAGCGGGGCTTCCAGTGGTCAGTGTCCTCCACACCCTGAGGGCAGTGGACCGTGTCCTGAAGGCATCTGGGCCCACGTGCAGAGGGACCAGGCTGGCTGACTCCCTCTGGAGCCCACTGTCAAAAAGGGACCAACAATGGGGTAGAGCGCATGACTTAGCAGGCACGAGGTCCTGGGTGCAATCCCCAGGACCTCCTCTAAAAATAAACAAACCTAATGACCTCCCCTTCCTGCCAAAAAAAAAAAGTAACGCAATCATAAATAAATAAAATATTAAAAAGAAAAGGAACCAGCAGTACTGAGAAAAAGAACTGCCTGCCAAGCGCGCAGTGTCCCCCAGTGCCTCAGTCCATTTGAGATGCTGTAACAAGATACCGTAGACAGAAAGTTATTTCTCATGGTTGTAGAGGCTGGAAATTCAAGATCAGGGCACTGGTAGATTTAGTACCCGGTGGGAGCCCACTTCTGGGCCACAGAGGGCCACCTTGCTGTGTCCTCCCATGGGGGAAGGGACAAGGGAGCTCTCTGGGGGTGTGTGTGTGTGTGTCTTTTATAAGCATGCTCATGAGGGCTCTGTGTCATGACCTAATCATCTCACAAAGGTCTCTCCTCCCAATATCATTACCTTGGGGGGTTAAGATTGAAAGAGAGGCATTTTTGAGGGGAGCACAATCATTCAGATCATAACAGTCAGTAAGAAACAGTAAGTGTTTATTCAAAGTTTTCATCAACAGAAGTGTCAATTAGCAAGGAAATCATTTTCTTAAAAACCACAAGGATTACATCTCTCTGCTCCAGCCACACATGGCCTTAGAGAAATGAAATAATTGCTTTTCCTGCCCTAAAAAGAAAAACTTATTTATGCTGCATGGGAAGTAGAATCCAGTAAACAAATATTTCTCATCTTGAGAGATTAAAAAAAACCCAAAACCCAGCCCTTCCTAGTTGAGTCCCTGTTATGATTTTAACCCGGAGTAAGCAGGGCGGTGGGAGGGCTGCAGTCCTGACCCCGGTCTGGGACTCAGGCCCTCAGGTGGGGAGTGGCCAGTGGGGTCTGCTCACCATTTAAGATTAAGACTTGGCTCTGAGAGACAGCCGCGAGTCAGTATGCAGGGGCTCGCAGGAAGGGCAAAGCCTTCTCCTCGAGGAGGACCAGTGCTCTGTCTTGCCATCCTGACCATTTACAGAGGCCACAGAGACGGCACCCTTGCTGTTCACAGAGCTCTTGCTGGGAGGGCCTCTGGCTTGTCAGATTCCTGAGGCCTCAGCCTCAAAGGCCTGGAGACATGGGTACATCAGCCAAGCTCCCTGCTGGGGAAGCGTGGGCCCACAGCAGGGAGCCAGCAGGACAAAGCGGGACAGAAGATACAGGCGACATACATCCTACGGTTTCCCTACAAGTTTGCCATCATTTTACACCCAAAGATGTCAGCAGATTCTGTTGGTCCCTCCCCTCTGTGAGTCTCAGATGAAGATGTCCTGAGCTTGCACTGCTAGACGTTCGACACTGAAGGCAGAAACAGCCAACTTTCCTGGGAAGGGTGACCACCCCTTACCTCTGCCACCCCCAACTTTACAGCCTTTACCCACCCCCCTCGTTTCTGGAGCTGCTGGGTCATTTTGCCCCCTAAGCACTGCTGGCCATCTCGCACCCTGGCCAGGCCATTACTGCCCCTGAGAACAGACTCTGGGGCAAGGCTGGGCCCAGGCCTAGGGGTATTTCTTCCGTTTCTTCACATGGAAGGATAGAGGCAGCTCTGTGCCTGTGTCCTTGCCCCTAAAAGGTCTCTGGTCCAATGACAGTGCTTGTTTCCCTCGGGGCCTAGGGTGTGAAATGGTCTTACATGCCAACTTACATGAATTGTCCCATCTGCTTAAGATAAAAATGTGTATTCAGCCTGCCACTCCTCTGCCTTCACTGATGCTCCAGAAAGGTGAGGACTGCATCTCCATTTACCCTGGGACCCACCTGCTGGTCATCAAAATATCCCCCAAGAAATTAGGGAACAGGTGGATCCTGTAGTTTGGGATACCTTGGTGCCAGGAAGGGCAAAATGTGTTTCCCCAACAGAAATAAGATTAAGACCTGGGGAAAAATACCATGGAAGAGACAGTGCCTTTAAAACCTGAAGCCCAAAGGGGGATCCAACCACTGCTCGCCAAATTCCCAAAACACAGACTCATTAGGCCCTGCCAACCCCTTGCAAAACCCCAGTTCTCCCTGCTCAGAAGGCTGACTGGGAATACTGGTTTGTGCAAGACTTCTGAGCACTAAATGACGCAGTCATTCTCATCCACCTGCTGGTGCCAGGTCCACACACCCTCCTCACCCAAGTGCCGGGGAGCGCTCACTCGAAGGTGCGCTTTTCTGGATTCCCCTACGTCTAGACTCTCAATACCTTTTTGCCTTTGAAGGAAGGGCCCCTGAACCCTGGAGGCAGCCCAGCACACTGGTTCAGTGCTTCCACGGGGTGTTCAGAACAGCCCCCATCTTTTTGGAAACAGGTTAGTGAGGGAGCCCCGGAAAGGAAACTCGGTTGCAATGTGCTGATGATTTATTGATAAGCAGGGAGGCAAAGCAAGATCCAGATCAAAATGCTGTTACGGTGCTAAATTTTCTGGCAGAAACGGGATATGAAAGTCTCCCCAACCAAGGCTCAGGTCTCACAGCACCTGGTTCAGGATTGAGAGTTTGTTTTGATGGCAGGGGCACGAGCCTGGCCATAGACTGAAACACAGCGTTTAGCACATTAGCATCTCCAACCGCAGAGGCAACTCTGAGCCTTTCTCAGGATGGCTGGGTTCTGCTGTATCTGAATCCCAAATTAATAGCCTTATAGTCAACCCCGATATGAGGCTCTAAAGGGAGAAGTAAGGGAGACCATTCAGTGAAAGAGAGACCAGCAGCAGAACCCTGAGGCTCTAAGCTGAGCAGGGCACCAGCCCTGGGGCTTCCAGATTTGGACAAGCCCTTTACCCTGTACGTTCAGGAACACCACCAGGAGTCCCGACCCAAAAGCTGGGACCAGATCGAAGGCCAGGTGCTGGCTTCCTTTTCGAAACAACTGGACTCAGTGCCCTGGGATGGCCAGGCTGCCTGCGGGCAGCAGCGGGCACAGCCCTGTTGGTTTGACGTATTGACCCCTCATCATGCACAATCTGTGCTAAACGTCAAGGGACATCATTGGTTGACTGGGGAAGGGTTAACTAAACATCATACTCTCCTAATTACACCCCCGGCGTATTCCCTTAAAGGTGTGCCAAACCCTGAACCCAGCAACTCTGCTTCCTGGGTGCAGACTTAACTGCATCAGCGTTCAGAGACCACAGAGCAGACGGACTCCAGCTCCGAGCTTCTTGGTGAACCCTTGACAGTCCCGAGGCAAGTGACTTACTGGTAAGTTTTGTAGAGATGGGAGCCGGAGAGGTGGGGAAATGCCACAGTTTACTCTACACGGAGTCACGGAAGCCAAGGCCCTGCCACCCCAGACATCAGCCCAGAAGGCCGAGCTAATTGCATTCATGGGAGCTTTGCAATTAGGAAAGGATAAGAAAGTAAATGTTTTTACCGACTCTAAATATGGTTTCCACGTGGCGCATGCTTATATTGCCTTTGGGAAAGAAGAGGAGGGTCAGTGGCTGGAAGTTGTCCCATAAAGATTGAATTCTGGTTCTTTCAGAAGTGGGGCAGCTCCTGACCACGTAGCAACAATCCACTGTAGGGGACATCGGGGTGCAGCCCGGGGCTCGATGCAAAAGGCTTTTTCAGGGAAGGGGCTCAAAACAACAGCCGCTTCCTCTCCCCCTTCATTGCTCAGGTCAGTTCAGAGTGAGGGACATACCCCGGGGGAAAGACTGGCAGTTAGACGTCACCCAAATGCCTCCCCGCCCCAGTCTTCTTTTGTTTGTTGATACCTTCACAGGATGGGTTGAAGCCTTCCCTACTCGATCTGAAAAGGCTACTGAAGTCCCTTTTACAAGAAATAATTGCTCGGTTTGGACTTTCAAAGTCCCTCCAGGGCGATGACAGGCCCCTTTTTATACCCGGAATCACACAGGGGTCCACAACAGCCCTAGAGATAGACTACAAGTTACACACTTCTTGGCACCCTCAGGCTTCAGGGAAGGTAGAGAAAATAAACCACACTTTAAAGAAGACTTTAGCAAAGCTCTGGCAAGAGGCTCGAACCCTGGACCGGCTTGCTTCCTATAAATGTGGATCTGGCCCAACTTCCCATGCTTTGCTGCGCTCGGCTCAGGGTGCCTTGGGACCACTGTCTGAGGTGGCAGAGCCGTGTGAGGCCACCTGAAATGTATCATCTTGTTTCAGCAGAGACCATAGGGGAACAAGGAGGCAAAAATTCAAAGGGCAGACCTCACCATGGTAAGGGGCAGGGAATGGGGTGCATGGAACCCCAAAAAGCAGCCTTAATGATAGCAGAGGGTCCCATATGGGGGACCCCCCTCCCCATAAAGTAAACGCAGGCCAGGCTTAACTGCAGCCTGCCTTGCTAAGGAAGTGGTGCGGTGACCAAGTTCAGTACCCTCACTGGAAAGATGCAGCAGTGAAGTTGTGTCACAACTTGGGAGTTTCTGGAGCAGATCAACCTCCCAAGGTGAGGTCACCTGTTGATGATCCCCACGGGCGAGGTCCGTGGCCTTCCTTCCAAACTCCACAGGCCTGGCCATCTGGTTACAGAATTTTACTGTTTCTCCATCCCTGGCTCCGACTCACCCAAACACTACGTTTATGGCTGTCTCGGGAGTGGACCCGTTTTGTAAACCCACTCAGAAAAGATCAGACCAAATCTGACTTTAGAGATTTGAAGCCCCTCAATTTTCCTCCCTCTTTGGAGGTTTAATTAGAATAACTCCTTTCCCGCCCTTCTCCTAGCTCACCTCCAAACTCTAAAGGCAGCCCTTAAAATGTGTTGCGTCAGAACCCTAAGAGTGGAGGCCAGCTACCCGACCGGCTATATACATATTTTTATTGAGTTATAGTCAGTTTACAATGTTGTGTCAAATTCCAGTGTAGAGCACAATTTTTCAGTTATATATGAACATACATACATTGATTGTCACATTCTTTTTCACTGTGAGCCACCACAAGATCTTGTATATATTTCCCTGTGCTGCACAGTATAATCTTGTTTGTCTATTCTATATACACCTGTCAGTAGCTACAAATCTCAAACTCCTAGTCTGTCCCTTCCCACCCCTCCCCACTGGCAACCACAAGTTTATATTCTATGTCTGAGTCTGTTTCTGTTTTGTATTTATGTTCATTTGTCCCTTTCTTTCTTTCTTTCTTTCTTTCTTTCTTTCTTTCTTTCTTTCTTTCTTTCTTTCTTTCTTTCCTTCCTTCCTTCTTTCTTTCTTTCTTTTTTTTAGGTTCCACATGAGTGATCTCATATAGTGTTTTGTTTCTCTTTCTGGCTTACTTCACTAAGAATGACATACTCCAGGGACATCCATGTTGCTACAAATGGCATTATGTTGTCATTTTTATGGCTGAGTAGTATTCCATTGTATAAATATACCACATCTTCTTTATCCAGTCATCCCAACAGGCTATTTTCAATTCAAGGCTCTGAAGAGCCTGTTAAAAGCTTCCATATCTTCTGTTCTGCCTTTGTAAAAAGAAAGTAGACTTCAATTTCAGTTATCATGTAGGGTTATGAGTGAAACTGCATTTTTATTTACATTTATAAGTCCTTCTCTCTCCCTGCATTCTGGTTGGTGAATGGCTCACACTTGGACTCCGTGTAACTGCTGAGCGGGAGGAGGCAGGGATGTTGCAAAACCTTATCACATGGAAAAGCATGACCCAAATCTTTCCAGGTTTCATAATTTTGCTCTTGTGTCTCAAAGCACAGCCATCTCTCCTGGCGTGTTATGTGCTTTATATCCTGACATTCTGTTTGCTGCTTCTTGGCGTGAAGGGAGAGTGCCAGCGGGTGGCTCTGCAGAGGAAGGCTGGTGGCAGCTGTGGAGCGAGCCCTCCACTTCGCAGTGACACTGTGCCCAATTCCCAGGAGCCTCCTGGGACGAGCTGAGACTCCTCGGGACGTGGTTTGTGGCAGATGGGATGACAGGGAAGCCTGCCTGCCCCGCCCTGGGCACCCAGGCTGGCTTGAGTTCTAAAAACAAAGTGCAGGTGGTAAGGGCCCAGGCTGCGGCCCCCGTGTGGCCATGGCAAGTGATGCTGCCTGGGTGAGGCTGAGCACGGGAGGCACACAGGTGCCCCCAAGGGGTGAGCAGTGAGTCGGGGTGGAGGGACCGATTCCCCTAGAGCCAGCAAGGCTGTGGATCATAACAGTGACTACTGTTCTAGCATCAAAGACATGACACTATCAAAACCACGGTGGCTGAGAGTGGTACCAACATGCCGTGGCTGGAGACAGCGGGGCAACCAACATTTGTTTGCCGAAGAGATGCCGCTGTGTGCACCAGCTCAGTTTCACGGCTGGCTTCTCATGGACAAGGTCTCCCGGAAAACCACCGAGGCACTTACACAGTGTATTTCTGGGTCCACTCTCTTGCTCATCTGTTGTACCTGGAAGGAAAAAGCAGAGGGGGTGACACCCTCATTCAGGACGGCTGCTTCCTTTCAATGTGGAGTAGAGGACAGAACGTAGAATGCAGCTGCTTCTGGTCAAATAACTAAGATGGGTAAGTGAAGTGAAGGCTGCCTGGAGCAGAAACACGTCATTCACGTGCTGAGTCCTGATGGCTCTTCTTAACTCCCTGCTGTGGAAGATTGAACAGTGCAGCACACCTCCTCCCTGCCTCTCTCTTGCCCTGCAACATGGATCCATGAGGATCAGGAAGAGAGAGCTTGGAGGTCAGCTTGGAATAGCCCCCGGCTGTCCAGCACGCAGACTCCAGGAGCATGGCCACCAGACTGAGTCAGTGCCCCCCGGGGCAGCCATGGGGCAGGTCTGGTGCCCACTGAGAGTCTGTGCCTTTTTTCCTCATGGTTGTGATGACGTCTGGTGCCATGACGCTGGAAGAGAGATTTGTAGACGGGAGGCAATGAAACAAAACACTTTTGGGACATCTGAAATACATCACCATAAATGCTGAAATTCATAAATACAGATTAAAATCTAGTCCATTGAAAAATCACTTTGCTGTCATGCAGGAAAACTCAGATGAGGAAATACTGAAATCTACAAAGGTTTCAAGAAATATATGAGTTGGAAAAACCATATTCCATTCTAATCTCTTTGGACAGAAGAGAAGTTATTAAATAAACTAACAGACTCACTGGAGATGTTCCTTTAGAAGCCAGTGATTTTCCCCCCGCCCCACCCCTGTGCCAGAGCCGCTCCCGGGCCACTCCGGGTGCCCGGGCCCCTGCCACGCAGGGCCCTTCATCACGGAGCCATCAGCGCTCAGAGGCTGTCACACGGTGGGGAGTCCTGCCCTGTATCAGCTTCACCGACCAGAGTCAGCCCCTCCAGGCTGCAGTGCACACGGCTGTGTGTGGCCAAATGGGTGAGAATTCTACGATCCTGAGTCTGGCGACCAGTGTTTAACCAGAGACTCGGCAGTGAGGGTCTGTCAGTAAAGCAGCGACACGCTGCCCACCCCTCGGCCTCGACCGGCAAACTGACCCCAGCAGTGTTTCCCGCATCAACTGGCCTTGGCCTCACCCTGGGCACATCCGGGCAGACACCCCTTTATCTTGTGCTATAAATCATATAATTTAATCCAGAAGTTCCTTGCTGTCAGAGTCTTCTGCGTCCGTTCTTGGCTGACCACTGACTTTGTTGGCCTTGAGGGCAGGGTTGGCGAGGATCTTTTAAGGTCCAGGAGGGTGGACTGCTTCTAACTCCTTCTCCGTCCTCAGATCCTCAAAGGGTATGCTAATGAGAGAGTCAGGGGTCCGAGCTGAGGGCACACCCACTGCACGGGCTCAGCCAGGCAAGAAGATGCCCACGGGACCCTGGTTAGCCTGGAAGCGCCAGCCCAGGGCTGGATACTGCTGGGAGCTGCTGGGGGCAGCTAAGGCCCAAAGGCAATCTGAAGAGGATGCACATTTCTCTCTGTTGGCCTCGTAAGTGTGGGCTATCTCCGGCACCAGAGGATGGTCAGGGTTGGGGTCGCAGAGCAGGAAACGGATGGTTAAGAGAGCTGGGAAGAAAAGAAAAGGTGGGTCAGCTGCAGCCACAAGGCAGTGAGCGCCCCCCTCACTTTGAATTCTCTGTTTACAGGACAACTGTATTCCTTTCAACATCCCATGTACATTATTCTGAGGCCCCGATAGTCATGAACGTGGTCGCTTTGCACATCTACCAGCCGGATGGCGATTTTATCCTGGGCCAGGCCCAGGCCCCTGTGCTCCGGGGCACCGACTCCCTGCTCTTGCAAAGCGCTGTCTCCACGCCATGGGCCTTTGTCATTTGGTCCCAGGGGCCCTGCTTACTATGAAATAAAATGGAACTCCGAACATTCTGGTGACCTGTCCAAGGTCACAGACTTGGAAATCCCAGGAAATGGGTAAAAGCAAGATTCTCAACTGAATGCACACAGGGCTGCCCTGCCCCGTCTCAGTCCTGCTCTGGACCTGCGAGGACCCCCCTGCCGGGGCAGCCGTGCTGCTGGGACTTGGGGACCCAGGCAGATACGCAGATATGTCATTCATTCCTGGCTTTGCCCTGGACCCTCTGTACGACCCCAAACAAGTGTTACGCTTGCTTCCATGATTCCAAGGCCCGACCACAGTCCCACGCAGGGGAGCTACGGATGGGATGGATGGTTTGTCTTTGTAAAGACATTTGAGCTTGGAGGCCGTGTCATGTGAGGGCTGGTGCCCTCCTTTGTTCCCACTCGAGTGCCACTCCCTGCCACTGGGGTTTCCTCTCCCTTTTTGGGCTTGGGGAGTGTCCTCAAAGGCACGTTGAAGCCGGAAGGCTGCAGCAGCCACTCCCGGTAGCCCTTCTCCCGGGCTGGGGCGGGCAGCAGGGCTCAGCTCAGAGAGGGGCAGGCGCCTGGGTGCAGAGTTGGCTCCGGGGTGCGTGCGTGGGGGACACAGCTCTGCCTCCCCGGGGATCTGCACCTGCCTGGTGCCTCGTGGCCCCTGTCTGCTCCCTGAGGCCTCGCCCTCCACTCTGCTTGTTTCTTGGGCTCTGGGACCCTGTTTCTCTGGGGTTGCTGCCCACCCACTCCACTGACAGGATACCCACACCGTCTACACTCGAGGCCCAGTGTACACACAACCGTGTTCAGCCCATCTCAGCTGGGAATGAGTATCGTCATTCTTTAAGCCCAGTTTAGACTGGTTTCTTCAGCCTCATCCAGAGACGGAGCTCAGAGCACTGCTCGGGGGGAGGGAGGGGTCCCCCATGACCTGCAAGGCTCCGGAAGCAAGCCCTGTGTCTTGTCCCTTCAGGGCCGCTCACAATCCGCACCGGATGGAAGAATAAAAGAGGGGACAGAGAAGGTAATAGAGTATTTGCCTTTCTTATTTCTAGATAAGAAGTATAAATAGGGTCAATGTTTTCTTCCTGCACCCACGTGACAGTCTGGCTGGAGCATCCCACGGCAACTGACCCATGGGGATGCGCTGGGGGCAGGGAGAGTGTCACCTTGGAGTCTTCCCTGACAGGCTGTGACTGCGGGCTGTGGGAAGCTGCCTGCTCTCCGCGAGCCTGCCTGCCTTTCCTCCCGGGAGCGTGGGGGTAGAGGGCCATGTCAGAGCCGAGCTCACACTGCCAGTGCTGGGGACCACTGGGACCCCAGGCTGTCAAGGCAGATGCTGCTGCCGCTGCTGATGTTGGGGTGATAAAGTTTGGTTGTGAAGGCAACCTGCAGAGATGGGAGACCTCAAGTCAGACCGACCAGAGGGACGTTCTAGACAGGATCTGTCTGGAAAATGAGCCAAGCAAGGCAGAAGTGACCGCTGGGCCATTCTGTCAGAGCAGGCAGATGGCTAGAGATGAGCAGAGAAAGGGGGACGCAGGCCACATGGCAGGAACTGGGCAGAAAGGAGGGGCACAGGCCAAATGCAGGAAACCACACATCATGTGAGCACCAGGGGTCCCTGGGCAGAGAAAGAAAAGCAGGAACCTCTGGGCTAATAAGGGATCACAGCTTTTGGCCTGGAGACCAGCAAAGAAAGGAGAAAAGGCAGGAATTTCCAGTGTCCAAATGTAACATTTTGCTCATTCTGCCCTCATTTCAATAAAATTAGCCTTGCAGATCAGAAACCCCCATCATGCACCGATGCCGGGACACTTCTGATCCAGACTAAATAAGGACAAAAATCCGTCCTCCCGTCGGGAAGGTGGAGCTGGGGTGATAATCAGGAAATACGACCCCAAACCCTTCCCTCCTCAATGAATATTCTGCCCATTCATTTTTACACCCTGCGTAATTAACTTGCCAAAGAAACTCGGGGCAGCTGCTCACCTGAGTCTGCCCGCTCCCCCCTTGAGAGCGTCCTATCCATCCTTTAATAAATCCTCACCTTACTTTTTTTAACCACTATGTCTTGTCTCTGAATTCTTTCTGGGACGGGACAAGAACCTGGAACACCGGTTGCATCTACTGGCAACACTTGGGCAATTGGGGATCCTGAAAATGCCCAACAGACATACAGGATGACATCCTATCTGTTATTTCAGGAAAGATCTTCAGCAGCTTATGAGCTAATGAAGGAGACAAGATGGAAAAGCACTGCTTTTTAAGATACAGCAACATCCCTCAACAGGGAAAGGGGAGGGGTGGGTAGATTCGAGACCATGAAACACACTTTTTCCACCAACCCCCCTGGAACAGCAGGGAACTCAAATTCCGCAGTTATCTCAGCATCTCCCTCTCTGTGCATCACACCCCAGTCTCCCCTGCAGACATAGAGTACAGACTTGTGGTTGCCAAGGGGGCGGGGGGTGGGAAGGGACAGACGGGGAGTTTGAAATTTGTAGAGGTGTATATAAAATAGATAAACAAGATTATCCTGTAGAGCCCAGGGAAATATATACAAGATCTTGTGGTGGCTCACGGTGAAAAAATTATGTGACAATGAATATATGTATGTTCATGTAGAACTGAAAAATTGTGCTCTACGCTGGAATTTGACCCAACATTGTAAAATGACTATAACTCAATAAAAAAATGTTAAAAAACAAAAACTGAGGCATGAGTGGCCTCAGGGGGCAAAGCCTGGGAACAGCTGTAGCTGGGAAGCCCAGAGAGGCTTCTCCCTGCAGCTCAGATACAATGTGGACACAGGGGTTAAGGGTCGGATTCAAACTAAGCCATCGAGGCCAACCTCAGGGCAGTAAGACACGTCGCAAACCCTGAGATAGGACTTCTGCCCAAGTCTTGCCAAGATGCAAAAGCTTAGTTCAAGCCTGAGAAAACACGTCCCCAAATGCGGGACCGTTGACAGTTTACCTCTTGAGAGCATCACGGGTGTGGAAGACCAGGGACACGGAGGCGTGTTACAGACTGGAGCTGGAAGAGGCAGGACAGTCAGTGCCGCTGGGGTCCCGGAACAGAAGGGAGACAGCAGTGAAAACTGGTGAGAAAGTAAGGCTGGCAGCTTCGTTCAGAGCATCGTGGCCAGCGCTCATCTCCTGGATTTGCCAACTGTTCTGATGTTGACTTCAGGGAAAGTTGGACAAGGGACATGTAGAAACTCTGTATTATTTTTGTAACTTTTCTCTAAGTCTAAAATTCATTCAAAACAAGAAATTAAAAAAAAATAGGCTGACACCTCTGGGTTCAAGTCCCACCCTCTGCGGCGAGCCGTGCCATTTTCAGGAAATGATGTGCTGGCTCAAAGCCTGTTTCCTCATTCATAACCGGAACTGACCATTTTATTTAAAAAATGGAAATAAAAGTATATATTGGTGTATGAAGGAAAAGACCCCAGAGAAATGCATACTGGGGCTGTCAGCTGTCTGGGGGTCTTCTCCGGGGGTAGGTTTACAAGGAGACTGATTCCCCCCGGCATGTTAGTTAGTTCTCCAAGCGTTCTAATTTTAAAGCAATCAATTTTATCTGTTTTTCAATCAGAAAAATATGTTAGAAGTGACGTGACTCACACACACACCACTGCTGTGTGACCGCATCTGACCGGCAGCGTGTCCTGCTGGCCCCCCCTTGGAACACCCCGGAGCCTGCCTCTCCTCCCCACCCCCGTGCACCTGCCCCCAGCCAGCCTCTCCGCCTCATCACGGCAGAGCAGTCGACCCCCGTGCCATGGGCCAGCCCTCTGGCCTCCTCCCAACCCCCAAACACGGACTTGCTCCCCAGTTCCCTGTGACCCCAGCCCCCATGCTCAGGGTGATGCCCCTGCCACCCGCCCCCACTGTCCTGTCCCAGTTTCCTGCTCTGTGCTTCCCCTCAGCACCGACCAGCGCTGACACTCAGCATCTCCCCCACAGGACTGTGAGTGTCACAGGGACAGGACTACTCTGGGTGCAGGAAGGTGCCAGGGTCCTAGACCAGTGCGTCTCCACCTACGGACATGGAGGGCCATCCCGTGCCACTCAGGGTGCCGAGCAGCATTCCTGGTCTCCAGGCACGTCGCTCCCACCTCAGGTTTTAACACCCCCAGTGTCCCTGGGGCAGGGCCCTAGAAGCCCTGTTCTAGACTGAAAGGGATTGCAGAGAAGGGAACGGAAGCCTGGGACACGTCCCCACTCAGCCACCTCACAAGGAGCGCTCACCATGCCTGGCCCTTGCTCACAACAGGAATTGATTCTGAAAGTCCAGAGTTTAACTCCTGGGAGGCTGTCCTCCGGGAGGTGGGTGAGGGCCCTTGGGAGAAGCCCCCACGTGCAGCTGTCTGCACCAGAGACGTCACCACACGCTGTCCCCATCCCCTGTCCTCACCTGTAGGGAAGCGGGTGGTCAGGGAGAAACCCCTCCTTGGTGAGGACTGCCGCTCTGCAGGAGCGAGACGGGGAAAGCAGGTTAGCACTTTGCTCAACAGCAAAGCGAGGGTGCGCCCGTCATGACGGTGGCCTGCCCGTGGACCCCTGCAAGACACGAGCGAGACGGGATGGAAGAGCCTGCCCAGCAAACACGCGTCTCCACCAAGAAGGGGCTGCTCTGCGCAGAAGGCACCGTCCACACGAGCCTTCCCTCGCTGCTGACGCCAAGCGCAAGTTCAGGGGCGGGGTGGGGGTGGGGGTCCTGAGCACGCAGAGGGCTGGCTGCAGGGATCCCCACCCCAGGCTCAGCGGGCGGAGATTTTCCTGGGGCTTCATCACATCAGCAGGGCTGGCTAATAGACTCCCCGCGTGGTTGGTCTCAGTCTCCAGCTCCTTCAGGCATGACCCACAGCCCTGACCTCAAACCACGTGGCTGGTCCCTCTAGCGCGGCCAGCCTCCACCCACAATCACAGTGCCAATGTGAGTCAAAGCGTTTGGGTAAACAGATGGCCCCATCAGGCAGGCCAGCCTAGAGGCCACCTCCCACGGGCTGGGGACAAACAGCAGGTCTGCTATGGACAAGATTGAATTCTTTACTACTCAGGTGCCAGTGAACGACAGCTGGGTCTTCTCTGCATAGAGCTCCGCCTTCGGTGGGCTGTAGCCACTTCCCACGTCATTTTATAAACCTCTCTTCTCCCTGGTTCTGCTTGGGTCACGCTGAAGTCCTCTCCAAAGGCGCTTTTTCAGGAGCCAGTCAGTGCCTGTGGCCCTGGGGCTTCAACGCAGCCACTCTCCATCTGTGTCCCCTCCCACGTCTCCCCAGGCAGCGCCCTGTGCTCCAGGGACGAGGTGACACAGCCAAGACCAGCCCCTCTCGTCCTCCCCTCCCAGGTCCCCACCTCTGGTGGTCAGGCCAGGTGCCGTCGTTGGTGGGTGAGAGGCTTCTCTTGTTACACATCACTTCTGCTGCCCTCTCTGGTGTCTGAGGCTTCTTGCGTTGCTCTGTCCATCCCTGGAAAGGCTCCAGTCCACTCAGTAAGACTGGCCACTGACTTACCTCCAAGGCTTCCATCAGAGTTGACTCCAGTCTTTGTGGAAAGCGTCTCTCTGCCCACCTGAGAGGGCTGCTGAGAGCATTTGGTGGGGGGGGTGTCTGTCATTCTATAGGGAATTCTGCCTCATGCATCCACGATGGGGGTGGATTTGCCCAAGATTTCAGACCTCCTGGTTCTGGCCTGGGTTTCCTGCCACCTGTTCAAATATCTCACAGACTCTACCCTTGACAGCAGGACAGGAAACCGCCAAGGCCTGAGGAGGGGAAGCAAGTGAAGGGACTAAAGAAAAGGATTTCCCCAAACCCTGAGACGTGCCCGAGACGGCAGTCCATGACCGTTTCCAGAAATGCTACTGGAGACAACGGCTCTACCTACAGTGAGGCTGCCGGAGCCAATGGAAAGGTCACTTTGTCTTCTTTGGGCTGTTTTCTTTCCAACTCATGCTAATCATCGGCTCGTAGGTGTATTTTCGGCTGGTCATGTTATAGACTGGAGTCCCTTATTAAATAAAGGGACTTGATAATTGACATATTGGAGGACAGGAGCCCATGGGGAGGGGTGGGTAACGCAACTGGCTCTTTCTAGTGAACAGGCTGGGACCCTCTGGTCCCATTCACTTTAACCCCTGAGCTCTGCTGAGGGGCTGAGCAGGGGTTGGGGCACAGTCAGGAGAGAAGTCCCAAAAGAGAGGAAGAGAAAGGGCATTGCAGAGGGATGCTGGAAAGCGGCTGTTTGCCTGCAGGGGAGACGTGACACGGTCCCAAAAGGTTAGCCAGTTTGCAAGGCGGTACAAACCCCATCAAGACTGAGGGACTGAGTACAGAGGGTGGCCAGCCTGTCTGATAAGGTCAGCCGCCTCCCAGCCCAGGGCTGAGACTCACGCTCAGCGTGAGAGGGCGTGCGGGGCAGAGAAGCACCCAGGGGCATCTTTAGAGGCTGGATCAGTACCAGTGCAATCTGACCCGTGTCCTTGGTTTGCCATCATCTTAAGAAACAGGTAAGAAAGGAAAATATACTTCTGAGACCTGGGATGCTGGAAGGACAACACAGAGCAGGTAACAGGCAGGGCCGGGAAACAGTGAAGCTGGGGTCACACTTGTTCATTAAACTCTGCACATGCAGCGGGAATCACTTCTGCTCTGCTCTGCACAAATTATTTAAACTCTCACATAAAGCTTTCGGAAGCCTTCATTTAAAAAAATTTTTAAAAATTGAATTGTAGTCAATTTACAACGTTGTGTCAATATCTGGTGCACAGCACAGTGCTTCAGTCATACATGAACATACATATATTCATTTTCATATTCTATTTCACCGTGAGCCACTACAAGATATTGAATATAGTTCCCTGTGCTCTACAGTATGAACTTGTTTATCTGTTTTATATATACCTGTCAGTATCTGCAAATCTCAAACTCCTAGTTTATCCCTTCCCACTCCCCTTCCCCCTGGTAACCATAAGTTTGTCTATGAGTCTGTTTTTGTTTTGTAAGTAAGTTCATTTATCTTTTTTTTTTTTTTTTAGATTCCACATATAAATGATCTTATATGGTATTTTCCTTTCTCTTTTTGGCTTACTTCACTTAAAAAGACATTCTCCAGGGCCATCCATGTAGCTCCAAATGGCGTTATTTTATTCTTTTTCATGGCTGAGTAGTATTCCATTGTATAAATATACCACAGCTTCTTTATCCAGTCATCTGTTGATGGACATTTAGGCTGTTTCCATGTCTTGGCTATTGTAAATAGTGCTGCTATGAACATTGGGGTGCAGGTGTCTTTTTGAATTAAGGTTCCCTTTGTATATATGCCCAGGAGTGGGATTGTTGGATCATATGGTAAGTCTATTTTCAGTTTTTTGAGGAATCTCCAGACTGTTTTCCATAATGGCTGCAGCAAACTGCATTCCCACCGACAGTGCAGGAGGGTGGAACCCTTCATTTTCAGTGGCTCCATCTGTCCACCACCTCTAAAGCCTCAGCCCACAGGACATGCAGGCACACAGACAAATGACACCACTTTCTTGGTTTTTTTTCCCAGCTTCATGATTTTTTTTTTTTTGGTATTTTAACATAATAAAAAAGTTTAAAAAACATAGCATGAAATATGTCATCTTAGCCATTTTTAAGTGTATAGGTCAGTGGCATTAAGTGCATTCACCATGTTGTGCAACCACCACCATGACCCATTTCTAAAACTTTTACATCACTCCAGAAAGAAATTCTGAACCATGAAATAATTCCCCATTTCTACCTCCCCTCAGCATCTATGAACCTCTACTCTACTCTCTGTCTCTATGAATTTGCCTTGCCTAGATATTTCATATCAATGGAATCATACAGTATTCATCTTTTTGTTTCTGCCTTATGTCACTCAGCATGTTTTCAAGCCTCACCCACATTACAGCACGTACCAGACCTTCATTCCCTTTTCTGGCTAAATAACGTGCACTTGTATGTAGACACCACACTTTGCTTACTCATTTACCTGTTGACGGGCCTCTGGGCACCTCTAGGGGATTGTAAATAGTGGTGCAATGAACACTGGTGTACAAGTTCTGTTTGAGTCCCTGTTTTTAATTCTCTGCTGTCCTTGTGTTGCCGGTGGATGTAACCAGTGTTCCAGGTCCTTGTACCGTCCTGGAAAGAATTCAGAGATAAGACGCAGTGGTTAAAAAAGTCAAGTGGGGATTTATTACGAGGTGGACAGCACCCTCTCAGGGGAGAGCGGGCAGGCTCAGGTGAGCAGCTGCCCTGGGTTTCTTTGGCAAGTTGGTTACATAGGGTGTAAAAATGAATGGGCAGAATATTCATTGGGGAGGAAGGGTTTGGGGTCATATTCCCTGATTTTCATCCCAGCTCCACCTTTCTGAAGGGAGGTGGGATTTTTGTCCTTATTTAGTCTGGATCAGAAGTGTCATGGTGTCGATGCATGATGGGTACATCCGATCTGCAAGGCTAATTTTATTGAAATGAGGGCATGATGAGCAAAATGTTACATTCGGACACTGGAGAGTCCTGCCTTTTCTCACCTTTCTTTGTCTCCAGGCCACTCATCACCTCAAAAAGTGTGATCCCTTATCAGCCCAGAGGTTCCTGCTTTTATTTCTCTGCCCAGGGACCCCTGGTGCTCACATGATGTGTGGTTTCCTGCATTTGGCCTGTGCCCCTCCTTTCTGCCCAGTTCCTGCCGCGTGGTCTGTGTCCCCCTTTCTCTGCTCATGGCTAACCATCTGCCTGCTCTAACACTTGAAGGGCACCACCCCTCTTTGTCACCCAGTCTCTCCCTTCCCTACCTGTTCTCCCTTCGACTGTAGCGACCGCAGCCTCACAGTAAAGGATGAGTGTCCTCGAGCCTAAGATGCTGAGAAAGTGGAAGTGAAGTGGGAGAGAGGAGTATGGATTTGGGGAACCCAGGTGTTAGGCAGCCTGGCCTGTGGCCATCGGCCACAGAGGGTGGCAGTGGGCTAGCCACGCTGCTTTTTCAGGCTCCCCTGGGGAAGGGCAGACGTGGGGGAAAACTATGGGCACCGCTCCTCCCCTTTGCAGAGGCAGAGAGCCAGCCCCCCTGCCCCGCGCCAGCCCTCCAGTTCTGCCAAGTGCAGCCGCAGCAGGTCGATGACTCACTTCATGACCATTTTTCACACCAACTCCCCAAGTTTCAGTTCATCAGAGGCATTTTCCAGAAGCCCACATGCCTCGGGACAAGACGGCTTTCTTGCCCTCCCCTGCCGGGTACTGACTGGGAGGTGGTAACTTCTGGCAGCATCTTGCCTATGATCTCAATGTGTCTATTGAAGAAGCAGTTCACGAGCAAATGAAGAGAAAACATGACAGGTTTTCTTAAAAAAAAAAACAAACCGAAACAAAACCGATGAGCTGATAAATTTGGGGGTCTTGATTGCAGGGCGCCTGGGATCCGGTGCCCTGAAACGCATTTACAATCCTCTCCCACAGGTCCTGCGGAGCACGGGGCGGGACAGTCCCTCTGCAAGTCACTTAATTCCTGGAACACAGGACAGTGAGCTCAGGGCGGCTGTGTGAACTGGGGGTGCTGCTCCGCATCCCACACTTCCGACCAGAAGTGCCTTCTCCTGGTAGGAGGGGCTCCCACACCTCAGGAAAACAGGTGACCCACAGTGTCCTTGAAAACTAGGGTCTGCTCGTGGCTGTGAAAACACACTGGAAGAAGGTATTATCATTTCCATCTTATAAGTTAGAAAATTGAGACATAAAGAGGGTAAGCTACTTACCCAAGGTCACAGAGCTGCAGGCGGGCAGAGCAAGGAGTCTCCTGTGTCTCCCAGGTGGAGAAGGCAGGGGCTGGGGGCGCTGGGTTCTAGCTCTGGCTTCCAGATTTAATGCCTGGAACACTCAGCCCGGAGGAAGTGCCCAGTTAAGGACAGGGCTCCTGTTTCTCAATCTTCCTACCTCCCCTATGGCCCTACTGACCACTGGTTGTACGGGAACCCTAGGGCTCTGCGTGGAAGATTAAGGGCATGTGAGTTAGTCTAGCGCGGCCACCTGGTGTACCGATGGGGGAAAGTAATTATGTCATAACTAGACTCCTTTAATGGAATACCAACTTCTGGACACAATCCCCAAAACTTAGCCTAGCCCAGGGCATACCAGGGCATCTGCTGGTACTTCCCCTCTCCCCAGGTTCCAGAGCTGGGTAAACTTCTTGGGGTTTCCAGACAAGTTCTAAAGGGAAGAAAGGATGCACAATGAATGGTCCATCAGGTGACACATAAATTCCTCAGAGGATCGCAAAGCCCAGGGTCCGAGGCACACACATGAAGTTCAAACCTGGGTGATGACCGTCCCCCTTCCCTGCACGAAGCCTGAAACTGAGCTCATCCACTAAGCCCCTCCTGACTCTGCCTTATAATCTCCCGGCGGGCTGATCATTCCAGTAACTCCTGCCCCTCCGGCCATCCTGAACTTAACCCACCTATGCACAAATACAATTGGCCATGGTGGGGATATTTATACCCCAGAAGCCAGCAAGTGTTGCCAAATCAAAGCCATGCTTTACCCCAGAGGGTTGGTTTTTAAACACCTACCAGTACAGCACTGATCAGTTCTTAGCTTGTATCTAATGTATCTAAATAGGTTGCATTTGGTGAGTACTCGTTACCCGGCATTACTAGCTGTGACAGTAGAAATGAGCTTGGGGAACAACTAAGGTCACATGAGGGGACCAGAGGACAGAGAACAGTTCCCTTCCTGCTTGCCCCTGGGCACCTCCCCTACCACCCTGTGGGGGACTGTTCACGCCTTCTGTGATGCTGTGTGGAAAGGCTGTTGAGGCAAGTCCTGGACAGACCACACGAGCAGTTGGGGGCAGGAAAAGCCGCATTACAGGCCAGTTCCTCAGCTCACTGGGTCTCTCCACACCTCTACGCCCTTGCACGAGCCGTTCCCTGTCCCCAGAATGCATGTACCTCGTTAGGGGTGCGATCAATGGCCATTGAGATTTAAAGACTCCTGGAGGCCCAGAAGTGGGTCTCAGTTGACAGACTCCACACAGCACCAAGGAATTTCAAATGCTAACTGGCGTTTCAAGGGAGAACAGTGTGATCAAAAAGAAATTAGTCCACTCACATATTGCCTTCCTCTGCTTTCCTAGCAGAGGCTGGAAGATCCGGGGCTGAGCCCCAGCTCTGTCGCTGGGAAAATCTCTGTGACCTCTTTGGGCCTCAGTACAATTACCTGTTAAACTGTAACCGTAACGCCTGCCTGCCAACTGGCCAGAACTCATGTTTGGCTGGAAGTTTCGTGATGTGTTTACCGTACACAAGGTGCCCAGGAAGGAATCAAGGGTGACAGTGCGTGGAGGATGCGGTCATTAGCATCACAAAAAGAATGAGGAAGGACAGAAAACAGCCAGCACTAGAAAAATACAGGGGACACTAACTAACAACACTGTCCTGGTCAGCCCCGGGACAGGACGCGACGGGAACTAGATGGCTGGGGACAGAAATGGATGGGGGGCTTGTCCGTGTAGAATCTTTCGCAATTTTTCAATTTTGTAATTTATGAATTGTATTACCTATTCGATAAGTAAATATTTCATTAATTATAAGGGACTATGCAGGTTCAAATTGTGTAATAATTGTTATAAATAACAATTATGATAAAGGTGAATCCTGAAAAGGGGAAAGAAGGTGGAAGCAGAGAGAATTACCAGAGGAAAACAGTTAAGCAAGCGACAGTACTCAGCTGTTTCACAGAATCCAAGATCTTGTTCAATGTTAGACACAATTTTTATTATACGTACAACTAAGAAAGAAAATATGCTGGTAATTAAACTAAGGCCAAATGCATTCTTTACACTGAAAACTTTTAATTTAAATTCACTTTAAAATTAGTTAAGCTCACTCGGGCATAAGTTTTTTGTTTGTTTTTTTAAATCAAGTATCACTCATGCATACCAAAAAAAAAAAAAAAAAGAAGTGAAATAAACACATTGGGTCTTCTGTTCAGAGTCCATGCAACAGTGATGTGGCTATTCTTGAAGACTCCTTCACTACTGTTTCTGGAGTTTTCTCCCAAGCCACTGATGCTCATTTTGCAAAGACCCATGATCCACAATCTCTTTGCACAAACCCCAGCAAGCAAAGGTGATCCGGTCTCACTGACTCAAGGGTACACGGTGCTTTCTGCGGTCTCTGAAGCATTTGGTTAGCTTGGCATGAAAAAGAGAGAACTGTAGTGCTTTCGCCAACAACGTTTATTCCATTAACATAAAAGTTACTCCCCGCTCTTCTGTTTCTGTGCCTGTGCTCACAAAAGCTTTTAATCTCAGTGTTAAATCACAGTATCCTTTTTTTTAATTTTATATTTAACAGCTTTCTTTCTTTCTTTCTTTCTTTCTTTCTTTCTTTCTTTCTTTCTTTCTTTCTTTCTTTCTTCCTTTCTTCCTTCCTTTTTCCCTTTCTTCCTTCCTTTTTCCCTTCCCTTCCCTTCCCTTCCCTTCCCTTCCCTTCCCTTCCCTTTCTTTCATCACAGTATCTTTTTGAAGGCATTTTTAAAGCAGTTGAACTCAACACACCAACAATGCACTTAACCTCTGTAATACGCACCTGGCTCACGCAAACCTAGTGACACTAAGTCACAACTGCCGCCTGGCTGACAGCCATTTTAAGAAACATACCAATTTCAGAGATGCGAAAAAAAGTTCATCTTAAGAGTAGGTTAAATACCCTTTCATCTGTACTTTCCTGATTTTCCAAGTTCTCTGTAAAGAACAATTAACATTTATAATCAGAAAAAAAGTTGACTGAACTTGTTTTGGAAAGCTGAATCAATTATGCAATCACTCAGAATTATAGTTTCTAAGCACTACAGAGTAACAGGAGTAAAATGTCATGAAACAACATTAAGGAAAAGGGGAGAAAAGGCAGAATATAAAAAAATCTGATCTATCACGTGACTATGATCATCAGAAACACACATTCACATGGAAGAGACTGGAATGAAAGCTACCAAAATGTTAACCACAATTTCCTCGTGGGGATATAGATGACTTCTTTGAAAATTGCATTTTGCGGGTATTTTCCAAATTTTCTCTAAAGATATATATTACTTTAAAAAGCACAAAAAAAATGGCTGTAAACGTAAATGTAACGCTGTCACATAAACCCCTGTCCCTGCTGAAGGCATTTAGAAGTGTTACAGACACACATTCGTAGTTTTAAAATGTGAATTCTTGTTTAATTGAAGGAAATACTTGATCAATAAAGTGAAAGTTCATGCATACGTACTCAACTCTCTAGAAGCAGCTTTTTAAAAAGGCATGGAGTTGGCTGGCAAGGGCTGTGGGTTGGGAGCTAAGGGCACGGTGAGCCCAAGGCCCCCTCTGGACCAGGCCTCAAGCTGCCAGCATCCACTCCCCTCCCTCTGTCCTGAGGAGCTTCTGGCCAGTTCCAGGCCCTCAGGACAGGCAGACTCACCCTCAGCTCCAGGCCTAAGGGCAGCCACACTCCTTACTATTCACTGGTTCATGAATGTGACTTGATTCATAACAAGGGGCAAAGGGGAAAAAAAAATGACTCACTGGGCTGAGAACTTCTGGAAGCCAGTGCCCCCCAGCCTCCCAGGCCGTGTCCAGTGGGCAGCGGGACCCACAGCTGCTGGGTACAGGCTCTCACAAAAAAAGGGCAGTCACTCCCCACGTCCTGCGGACCTCCAATTCTGTGAGCAAGGGCGTCCTAAATCATCCCACTGGTGCCTTCCGTGGGCTTGACACTTTTCAAGTTGTGTTGTTTCTTCCAGGTCTTGATATAGAATGTGCAGAGTCCTCGTGCAAAATAAAAATGCAGGGTTTCCTGTTCAATTAATCAAGAATTTCAAGACGGTCACCAGCAGAGCATTAAACCAAGGGCAGGGCCCTTCACAGCCGGGGGCCCAGTGAGACTGGATGAGTCACATACTGGTGAAGCCAGCTCTGGTTTCTCCCTTACTGGTTAGTATCAAGGAAGGCTCTCCCTTGGCCTTATGACTTCAGTCACCTCCTATCAATGGTTGCCATGCCATCCTCAAGGTCCCAACTTGTTTCTCCTACCTGTCCCTTCTGTAAATCTTATCAGCCTACATGTTCCAAAGTGCAGGTTCAAACCTGCACTGCTTATCTCCCCGACCCGGCTCCCTGGCCTCAAAACGTCTGATTCCCCGTCACAGGCAGTGACACTACCCACCACCCAGTTACCCATCTCGTGCACCTCCCTCTCTCACTCTCACCGCATGTTCTTCCTCAAGTCCTGTCGCTTCTACCCCTGCCATAGCACCCCAGCACGGTGCTCGCCTTAGGTATCAAAGGCACGAACCTTTGATGAGTTTCACAACACTCTCTACTCTCCCTTTGTCCCAGTCTCTGGCCCACTCCAGGCCACATCAGAGCCAGAAGGCTCTTTTTACGGCACAGATCTAAGCACGTCATTCACCTGCCTCCAAGTCCTAGGATGACAGATGACCCCTTTTAGAGAATACTGTGCCAGAAACATTTTTTTTTTTTTTTTTGAGAGCTATTCATCTTAAGAGATCTTGTAATTCCACCTCTGGCAATCAAACCTCACTGAACAATGATGCTCATCACAGCATTACTTACTTTATATAAAATTTAGAATATCAGTAGCAGTTAACTCATATTGGGTGCTCGGTGTCTGCCAAGCACGTACTAAACATGTTCTCATCCAAGTCCTAAAAGAAGTCTATAAACACGTAGGACACGCAGGCTGGGAATGACTGCCTTGCCTACGGTCACTTCTAAGTTACTGGCTGACAGCGATTTTAAGAAACATTTCAATTTCAGAGATGTGAAAAAATGTTCATCTTAAGAGTAGGTGAAATACGGTTTTATCTATACTTTCCTGACTTTCTAAGTTCTCTGTAAAGAACAATTAACATTTATAATCAGAAAAAAGTTGACTACACTTTTTTTTGGGACCACCCAGGGTCCCTGTGACCCACGCGTTTATTCCTCACAGGTAATGATTAAGTAACTGACTGCTCATGTACTTAATGGAATGCTACCGTTCAAAATTAGTTACGAATACTATTTCACAATACGAAAAGTGCTCACGTTTAATGCTACGTGAAAAAGCGGGATGCGAAATACAGTATAACTTCTTTTTAAGTACAGGGGAGACTGGGAGCAGGTGCGCGGGAACGTCAACAAGTGGTAATACGGTAGACCTGAAAACACTTTTTCTGTCTTCTGCCGTTGTGCGTTTTCCAAATTCTAGTTAATACGATAAACGCCTACAGGACTGCCAATTACCCGCAGAATGAAAAAGCGGTGCCCGCACTGGGCCCTAAGGCGCGCCCCGGCCCCGCCACGTCCGGTCCCCGCCCCCGCGGGGCTCCTACCCAGCCCCAGGCGCCCGCACCACGTCTCCCCGCGCTCCCGACACCCCGCAGGGGCTCGCCCTCCTCCCGCTGCGGCCCGGAGCCCGATCCAGCGCCAGGCGCCCAGCGAAGGCGCCGCAGCCGCCGCCCCGCCCCCACAGCCCCTTGTGACGCAGCCCCGCCCCGCGCGCCGTTTGTCTCACGTGACGCTGCCCCGCCCCCCACAGTCCCACGTGACGCCGCCCCGCCCCGCGCGCCGTGCGCTTTTAAGGCCGCCAGGGCGGCTCTTCCGCCTCCCTCCGTGGGAGCTGTCGCCGTGCTCCGTGTCGTTTCAGCCGCCGATCACTGGGCGGCGCGCGAACCGACGCTTCGGACTCGCAGGGAGCCCGAAGGCCGAGGACGCCTCGCCTGGATCCGCGTCAGCGCCATCCCACCCCCGCTGCGGGTGCGGGGGCGCCCGGCCCCGGGCTGCCGGCTGGGGGCGGCCCCTGCGCGTGCGCGCCGCGGGGCACTGTGGGGCGGCGTCCCCGCGTGCGGGTGCGGGTGCGCGTGCGCCGCCTGTTGCCTCCGCCCGCTCTCTGCCCCCGGTGATCGAGGGCCGGGGGCGGCCGCCGGCGAGAGGGAGGCGTCGCCGCGGCCCTGCCCTCTGACCCCCGTCCTGTGGGCCCTCCCGGGCTGTCGCGTGTTCCTGGAGGTAGTGGTTCTCAGCCCTGCTTTGAACGTGTGTCTGTAAGTATTCATGCTCTCACGTGTGACGTCGAATACGTTGCTGCTCTTTGCACAGAAGCACACGTTTGCAAAAAGTACACGGGGCTGGAGAGGGGCATGTCCAGTGATGCTTGATGGGATTTTGATGCACTGCCAGAGTTGAGAACCACGGCCTTAAACTGTGCCTCCAGGCTGACTTCTCTGCCTCCTCCCTCCTTTCCCCAAGACCTGGCAGGTGTCTAGGTCAGAGTTTTTGCGTTAGGTACAATTAAATGCATCACGAAGTAAATGGGTTGCAACCAACATTAAAAAAAAAAATAGAAAATCTCAGTGCATTTCACATAATAAAAGTAAGAATTGTGAAAGTCCTGATTGTGTGTGTGTGTGTGTGTGTGTGTAGATGGTATTTACCCTCCAAACTTAGGTGCTTTTTTGAGAGTGAAAGGAGGTGCAGTATAATTACTGCAGGACCAAAGTTGTAATCTGAGGCTTTCGCTGGTCAATCAAGACATACGGTCCTCTCTATGTAAGTACTCAGTCAGAATATAAAATGTTACAGACATTGCCATGGTCCCCAGCCATGTCTTTGCCCGGAAGTCTTCAAGGACGCCCCATGACCTCCAAGGATTACACCCAGTGCCGTGGAAGGCTCCTCAAAATTCAGTGTCGCCCAGTCTGGCTTACTATTAAGGGTTTCTGTCACTGCTCCCAATACACTCCTTCACTCCTGGTTGCTCTCTAGAAACCACCTTTTTCTTTTCACCTAATGCACAGCCATCACTCACCTTGTAAAGCAAGTTCAAGCATCACCCCCCCCTCCCCGACCCCAATCCAGAATGGCCCTGGTTGAGCACCACCTCTCCTTGGTGTCACTTTGCAACACAAATTCCAGTTAATTCTTGAGTCATCCATCCTCATGTTGTTTACATGGTTCTCCCCCAACAGAATACATGATCTTAATTTTTTATAAGTGTTTGTATTTATGTAAGAATATAAACCTCAGTGACGATGATGGTTGTCTCTGGATGATGAGTGTGCTAATAATGTTAGTTTCCAAAATTTCCGGAGAATTTGCATCGCTTGTATAATCTAGGAAAAAAGAAAAGAAACAATTGTGTTGAATAGCAATGAAAAATTCCACTTCTATTTCCTGTTGGTAGTCTAGAGCATAGTCTTCTAAATTTTTTATGTACGTTTTTATACATAGTTTTTGTGTTGAAGTAATTTTACATGTACAGAAGTGTTGCAAATACAATAAAAGATATAAAAATTGATAAATTGGACTTCATGAAAATGTAAAGCTTTTGTGCTTTGAACACCACCATCAAAGAAGCAAAAAGGAAACACACAGAATGGGAGAAAATATTTGCAAAGTATATATATAAGGATTCAGTATCCAGAATATGTAAAGAACTTTAACAACTTAATGAAAAAGATAAACTAAAAAGTAAAGAATTGGAGTGGAAATTTCTCCAAAGAAGATACAGAAATGGCCAATGATTGCACATAAAATAAGCTCAACATCCTTAGTTATTAGGGAAATGCAAATCACGGCTGCAATTAGGTACTACTTCATGCCTTCTTGGCTGTAATGAAAGGGACAGACAACACAGGTATTGCCGAGGATGTGGAGAAGCTGGAACCGTGGCACTTCACTGGTGGGAATATAAAATGGTGCGGCTACTTTGGAAAATAGTTTGACAGTTCCTTAAGAAGTTAAATGTAGAATTATATGACCTAGCAGTTCCGATCTTAGGTATATACCCGAGAGAAATTAAAACATGTCCACGCAGAAACTTGTACACAAATGTTTATAGCAGCATTTTTTTATATTAGCCAAAAGGTCAAAACAACCCAAATGTTGAATGAGTAAGCCAAATGTGGTACAGCCACACAATGAAATGATTTGATAATACAAAAAAATGAAGTACTGATATACGCTACGACATGGATGTATTAGATTTCTGGGGTTGTCATGACAGTACCGCAAGCTGGGATGCTTAATAATTATCTCGCGGTTTTGGAGGCTAGAAGTCTGAAATCAAGGTATTGGCAGGATTGGTTTCTTCTGAGGACTGTGGAGGAGTATCTTTTCTAGGCCTGTCATCTAGCTTCTGGTAGCCTCAGGCATTCTGTGGCTTGTGGACGCTGTTCTTCCTGTGTCTTGACATCGCCTTCCCTCTATGTGTGTCTATCTCTGTGTCCAAATTTGCCCTTTTTATTAGGACTCAGTGACTGGATCAGGGCCCACCGTGCCGAATGACCTCATCTTTACTTGACATCTGTGAAGACTCAAATTTCAAATGAAGACACGTTCACAGGTGCTGGGGTTAGGACTTCAACATCTTTTGAGGGTACACAATTTAACACATAAAAATGGATGAAAACATTATGCTAAATAAAAGAAGCCTGTCTCAAAAGGCCATGTTGTATGATTCCATTTATATGAAGTGTCTAGAATACGTAACTCTGTAGAGATAAAGTATATTAGTTGTTGCCTAGAGCTGAGAGGGCAGAGCTAGGAAGTGATTGCTAGTGAGTAAATTATATGTCTGTAAAGCTGTTTGAAATATAATCACAATACACAGAGTTTTTGTATACCCTTCAGCATCTAACATTAGCATATTATGTAACTAATATAATGATCTGAGAAAATTAACATCTAAATAATACTTTTTATTAGTTTACAGATTTCACTTAAATTTCACTAATTATCCACATCACGTCCTTTTTCTGGTCCAGGATTCAACTTAGGATCTCATGTTGCATCTGTTTATCCTGTCACTGTAGCCTCCTGCAATCTTAGATGACTTTTAGTCTTTCTTTGGCTTTGATGACCTTGACAGTTGAAGAGTATGTGAAAGTTATTTTGTAAACTGCTCCTCAATTTGGGTTTTCTGGTTGATGAGGTTAAGGTTATGCATTTTTGGCAAGACTATTACAGAAATGATGTTTTGCACTTTTTGGTGCATCATATTAGAGACACGTGACATTGATAAATCATTACTGGTTAAGTCTGATTATTTTGTTAAGTCATTTGTCAGATTACTCCACTGTATAGCTAAACATGTTTCTTTTTAAATTAAGTGGATTGTGAGGAGAAACTTTGAGATTAAGTAAATATATTATTTTTTAAAATCAGACTTTCACCCAGTGATTTTTTAAAGAGGTTTTCATTTTTTATTAATTTTTTAACATTTTTTATTGATTTATAATCATTTTACAATCTTGTGTCAAATCATCCAGTAATTTCAGATTCCATTCTTGCTTACAGCAGTTATTACTGTGGTATTTACCAAGTGGTAATTTTCTATTTCGAGTTTTCTTTCTACGTTTGTTAAATGGAATTCTGCTGTAAGGAAGAGCTGTCCTTTCTCCTCCATTTACTTACAGATAGTCTTTGACTTACAGTGGTTCAACTTACACTTCTTTGAAGTTGATTTGAAAGCAACAGAAGTTCAGTAGAAACCATACTTTGAATTCTGAGTTTTGATCTTTCCCTGGGCTAGCGTTGTGTTATGATGCTCTCCTGTGATGCTGGGGAGCAGCAGTGAACCAGTAAGCCCCACAATCAGGAAGGTAAACAACCAGTACACTTACAACCATTCTGTACCCATGGGGCCATTTTGTTTTTACTTTCAGTACAGCATTCAGCAAAATACACGAGATTTTCAGTACTTTAGTACGAAATAGTCTTTGTGTTAGATGCTTAAACCCGATTGCAAGCTAGCGTTGAGTGTTCTGAGCATGTTTAGGACAGGCTAGGCTAATCTGCGATGTTTAGTAGGCGTATTAAGTGCATTTTCAACCTATGGTGGGTTTATCAGGACATAGCCCCATCTTACACTGAGGAAGATCTGTATTTATTCAGGTATCTTGTTTATATCAGTATGGACCCATGGATGTTTATTCTGTCGGTTTTAATCCATTAGTGTCATCATTTAATATGCTTCTCAAGTCATCCCAAATTTGGCCATTGAGAGCTTGTTGTCGGGAGAGTCTAAGGTGGCCTCTGACTGATACCTATCTCCTAGTATTCAGGCTCTTTTGTGATCTCTCCTTGAGTGTGGGCTGGATTTAGTGATGTTTCCAATGAATAGAGAAGTTGATGGGATGACACGTCTGAGCTTAGGGTCCATCTTGAGCAGACCTCTTGCTCTCACACTCTCTTGTTTCTTTGCTCCCTAGGTCCCTCACTTCCTCACTGTGATGGAAACTAGCTGCCGTATTGTAAGCTGCCCTGTGGAGAGTCCCTTGTGCCAAGGAAGTCAGGTCTCTTAGCGATAGCTAGTGAAGAACAGGTCCTCAGTCTAACACTCCACAAGAAACTGAATCCTGCCAACACCATATGAATGAGCTTGGAATTCGATCCTTCCCCATTCAAGCATTAGGATGATCCTGGCTGACAGCTTGACTGCAACCTACTGAAAAAACTTGAGCCAAGGGAATCTGTGTTAGTTTGCCAGGACTGCCATAAATACCATATAATGAGTGATTTAAATAACAGAAATTTATTTTCTCACAGCTCGCGAGGTTAGAAGTCCAAGACCAAGGTGCTGGCTGCCTTGGCTTCCATGAGGGCTCTCCTCCTGCTGTGTAAATGGCCTTCTTCTCACTAGGTACTCGCAGGGTCTTTCCAGGGTGCGTGTACATGGTGAGTGGGGTAGGGGGTGAGCACTAGTTCTCTCAGTCCTGTTGGATCAGAGCCCCACCCTTATGACCTCATTCAACCTTAATTTCTTCCATAGAGACCCCATCTCCAAATTTAGCCACACTCAGAGTTAGGGCTCCAACATATAAATTTTGAGGGGAAATAAACATTCAGTCCACAACGGTAATGAAAGGGCTACATGCTTCCTCTGCTTCACCCTAAGATCAGGAATAAGGCAAGTTTGTTTTCACTACTATCCATGTTATACTGGATGCCCTAGCCATTTTTTTTTTAAAGGCAAGGACAAGAAATAAAAGGCAGACTGGAAAAAAGTAAGTATTCACAAAAGTATTCGCATGCTTGTCTACACACAAAAATCTGAATGAGATTACAAAAAGCTTCTAGAACTATTAGCGGTTTAGCAATTACAGATGCTAACCCCACATAGGACACCCCCCAAATATATCATGCCAAAGTACATCATAGTCAAAATTTTGAAAACTAAAGACAAAAAATCTTGAAAGCAGAAAGAAAAAATATTTTACCTAGAAGTGGAAAGCAATTCGAATGGCAGAAGGCTTCTTATCAGAATCCAAGGGGGCTAGAAGGAAGGGGCAGTCACATTTCCAAGTGCTGTAAACAAAGAACTGTAACTCAGAATTCTATATCCAGTGAAAACATTCTTCAGAAATAAAGTGGATATCAAGACACTTTCAGATTAAGGAAAACTAAAAGGATTTGTCACCAGGAGTTCTACCATATTAAAAAAAAAAAAAGGCTAAAGGAGTTTCTTGAATTGGAAAGAATGATAAAAGAAGGAATCTTGAAATATCAGGAAAGGCAGTAGAACAATCAAGTAAAAATATTAGTTAATACAATGGATTTTTTCTCTTTAAGTTTTCTAAATTAGATGAAAATTTAATAATAAATAAAATAAAATAAAATAATAAATAAAAATTGCAACATTGATGTGCATTTCAAAAGCATGTAGGGGAAATATTTAGGACAATTTTATTATAAATGACACAGGGTACAAGAATTTAAAGGATTGTAAGGTTTTAACACTTCACTCAAATGGATAAAATACACCAAAAGTTACGTATGCATAACATAATGCCTAGAGCAACAAGTAAACACTTATACAAAGAGGTACATTGAAAAGCATCATTGATAAAGCACAATGTAATTCTAAAATAAAAGGTACAAGTCACTTAAAGGGAGGCCGAAAAAGAAAACAGGAAGGAAACAAAACAAAATGAAACAAAATCTCCACTGAAGTCCTAGCATATCAGTAGTTACATTAAATATAAATGTCTGAAAACACCAATTAAAAGAGAAGGACAGAGTAGATAAACAAACAAACAAACAAGACCTGCTATAAGCTCCCCACAAGAAACTCAGTTCAAAATTAATGGTATAGGTAGGCTGAAATTGAAAGATGGAAAAAGAGAATGCAACGCAAACTTTAATTTTTAAAAAAGCAGTAGGCTGTATTAATGGCAGATAAAGTAGACTCTATAGCAAAGAAAATTACCAGGGTCAGAGAGCATTTCATAATAATAAAAGAGTCAGGCTCTCAAGAGGATACGGCAATCCTAAATCTGTATGTACCAAAAAACAGAGCTGCAAAATACTTAAAGCAAAAATGGACAAAACTGGTTTTGGGGTTTTTGAGAAACCTCCATATTGTTTTCCATGGTGACTGCACCAACTTACATTTCCACCAATGGTGTACAGGGTTCCCTCTTCTCCACATCCTGGCCAACATCTGGCATTTCTGCTGTTTTTGATGATGGCCATTCTGACAGGTGTGAGGTGGTGTCTCGTTGTGGTTTTGATTTGCATTTCCTTGATGTTGGTGATGTTGAGCAACTTTCCATGTTCCTGTTGGCCACCTGCATTTCCTCTTTTGGAAAAATGTCTGTTCAGTTCTTCTGCACATATTTTAAATGGGTTGTTGTTTGTTTGCTTTTAAATTGAAGTACAGTTGATTTAAAATGTTGTTTTAGCTTATGGTGTACAGCATACATGGACTTGGAGGGCACTGTGCTGAGTGAAATAAGTCAGACAGAGAAAGACAAATACTTTAAGATATCACTTACATGTGGAATCTTAAAAAATACAGCAAACTAGTGAATATAACAGAAAAGAAACAGACTCACAGATGTAGAGAAGGAACTAGTGGTTACCAGTGGGGAGAGGGACGAGGGGGGGGGCAAGATGAGGGTGGGGGATTAAGAGGTGCCAACTCAGGTATAAAATAAGCAAAAAGGATGTATTGTGCAACATGGGAATCTAGCCAATATTTTATAAATACTATAAATGGAAATTACCTTTAAAAAATTGTGAGTCACTGTATTATATACCTGTAACATGTAACATTGTATGTCAACTACACTTCAATTTAAAAAATATGATATTGTAAAGTAAATACATAAATAAACTTTATTTATGAAAAAAGTTGACAGAACTGAGAGGAGAAATAGACAAATGCATGGTTATAGTTGGAGATTTCAAAGCCTCCCTTTCAACAATTGACTGATGTACACAGAAAATCAGCAAGGATATATGACTCAGCAGTACCATAAATCAGCAGGATCCAACACACACACACACACACACACACACACACACACACACACACACACACACCCCAGTTCACTCAACAACAGCGCAATAGACATTACTTTCAAGTTCCCACGGGTAGTTTACCAAGATCAACCACTTACCATGACAGGACTATAAAATAAATTCAACATTTTAAAGATAATTGAATTCATACTGTGTGTGCTTTCACCACAATGGAACCAAACTAGAAATCATAAGAGAAAGACAACAGGAAAAACCTCCAAACAATTGGAAACTAAAGAATAAGTTGCTAAGTAATCTTTGGGTGAGAGAGGAAGTCACAAAGGAAATAAAAACAACACATTGAACTAAATGAAAATGAAAGTAAAGCATACCAAGATGTGTGGCATATAACTAAAGTAGTGCTGAGAGAAAAGTTTATAGCACCAAATTCTTACATTAGAAAAGAGGAAAAATCTCAAGAAAATAATGTAAAATCTCACCTTAAGATCCTATAAAAAGAAGAGCAGGGTAAAACCCAGAGATGCAGAAATAAATAATATACAGAGAAATCAATGAAATTGAAAACAGAAAAACAATAGAGAAAGTAAACAAAAGATGATTATTGGAAAAGATCAATAATATTGACAAACTTCTGAGATCAATAAAGCAAAAAAGATAACACAAAGTAGCAATATCAGAAATGAAATGGGACATCACTGCAGAGCTTGTAGACATCAAAAGTAGAATGAGGAAGTATAAACAATTTTACATGCATAAATTTGACAACTTAAGTGAATGGACTAGTTCCTCAAAACTCACCCAATATGAAATACATAATTTACATAGTTCAACAGACATTACAGAAATTGAATTTTTAATTAAAAAACTCCCAAGAAAGAATCCGATGTTTTCAGTGGAAAATCCTACATATAAAGAATAAGCATTTCTACACACTGTCTTCCAGAAAACAGAAAATGAGAAATTCCCCAACTCGTTTTGTCAGGCCAGTATTATCCTGAAGCCAAAACCATACAAAGACCATTCATAAAAAAGAAAAACTACAGGTTAATATCTCTCAGGAATACAGATGCAGAAATTCTCAATGAAAAGTTAATAAGTAGGATTTAGCAATACATAAAA